>NC_134582.1:79731733-80041233 GCF_037038515.1 Microtus pennsylvanicus | reverse complement strand
CATGTGGCTGCCTGATTGACAGATCTGACCATCTATGGGTTGCTAACTCCAGTGGCATTTGGGGCCAGGGATGAGCAGAAGCTGGAAGCTGCTGTAGATAGATGGCAACAGAATACCCCAGACTTACACAGAGTGCCAATGGGCAGTAGAGAGGTGGCCAGGTTCACAACCTTGGTGTGGTTTAATAATGCCCTTATTGCAGGCCAGATGAAATGATTCTTATATTGTTTATAGTTGTTATATTATAAAACTCAAGAGTCAGATATTGGGATAAAAGCCTGATTGATTGGAAAAGTACAGAGAAACGACCAATGACCTCCTTTCTCTCTCCTTCCTCGATCCATTAGCCCCATGAATCTTTCTAACCTCTCCCTACTACTTCCTCTATTTCTCTATGTCCTGGGTTCTCCAAAACCTCTATGGCTGATTCTGGTCAGCCGGCAGCTGGCTCTGCCCTCTGATTCAAGATAAGCTTCATAGTCAGTCTCAGGAGTGTCAGAGTGTGATCAAAATATCCCACAGCACAGTATCCCTTCACAGAACTAGAATAGTGACAAAGACACAAGCCAAGGACTCCCCAATGCCCTACACCAATGGGACTTCCCTAGGTCAGGCTCATGGGGAATGGCAAGGCTTTGCCTACCTTGATTAGCTAGCTTGCCTTCCCCATTCATCTGTGTATAGTAAATACACCAAGAATCCAGCCTTTTGGTGCATGGCCATCAGATCACAAGATCCACCCAATTCCAAATTTTCAGTTATCTCTTCATTCTCCTTCACCCCAATCAGGTCAACCCCAAAGCCATTTAGCTTGCAATACCTGACCATCCCATTATTATGAGCCCCGTATCTGCATCCCCTTCCTCTCCCAACTCATATGTTGAAACACTAACCTGCTGGAGTGTGATCAGGGTCATGGGACTGAAGGTCTCATGATGAAATTGGTACCCTTAGGAGATATTATTTCTCTCTCTTTCTCCTTCTCCTTCTTATCTTTCTATATCCTTTGTCCTTTACAAATCTAGCATGAAGGTGTCGGATATTATATTGATCGTACTTCTTGCTGTTTGACAATTTAAAGAAGGGTTTGCTTTGGCTCGCAGTGAGGAAGGAGGGCACGGCGGCAGTGTGAGGCACATTACCACATTTTATCTGTCATCAGGAAGGAGAGAGAGGTGAAAACTGTTCCTCAGCTGTCTTCTTCATTTTCCCCCATTTTATTCAGCCTGGACGCCAGTCTGGAGTCCCTGAGGTGGTGTGGCCCACATTCAGGGTGGATCTTTCAATCTCAGTTAAATCTCCCTAGCAGACATGCTCAGAAATGTGTCTAGTAGGTGACTCAAAAATCCAGGCAACCTGACAAATATTAGCCACCACACATCCACCCCTTACCAATCTGACACCTGAACACATCTCTTTTAACATAAAATTCTACCTATGATCCCCATAGCTTCATGACTTTCTCATAATACAGAGTGTATTTAGTTCATCTGAAATAGGGCTCCCAAATCATAACAATTCTGACATTGTTCTGTAGCTAATGAAATGATCATGTGATTTCTGTTTTTGAGTCAATGTGCTGAATAACATTTATTGCTTTCCTCATGTTGACCCATCCCTGCATCTCTGAAACAAGGGCAACTTGGTGATAAAGATGATCTTTTTGATGACCCATCTCCCCTAGATGTCTGTAATTTCCCTCTCCTGCCACTAGCAGTGACCTTGTGAGTGACCCTGACTCTCAGGAAACAAACAAAAAGAATATGTACCACGTCAACTCTTTCCTTGGGGGAAAATGTTGCCTCGCTTTTCTTTCTCCCATTGTCCAGTGGCTGAATTACAGATATAATAGTGAGCTATTCTGAACCATAGGAATAGGAGTGGTGTATTAAGAATGACAGAGCAACAATAAAGAAGCAACCGGAGCTCCAGGGACAGCATCTATCAGAGCCACTTCCTAGCTTGGGTTCTTCCTAGAGAAGAAAACTAACTACAGCCAGCCCTCCACACCCACACATTCTATATCTGCAGATTCAACCAGTAGAGCATCCAAAATATTTAAAAAGAAAATGTGGGTAGTGCTTCCTTGCCATTCCTTCTCAATAAAGTGTAATAACTATTTATAGTGTTCACATCACAGTGATGTTATAATACATATAATATAGAGGCGATCTAATAAACAGGAGGGTGTGCTTAAGTTATGTACAAAACCTTACCACTTTATAAAGAGACGCCGGTATTCATTAACTCTAATACCCACAGGAACCAATTCCCTGAAGCTACTGAGATCACTGCGTTGAGTTATCACGCTAGATTTAGGCTCTCTGTTGTCTGCAAGTGAACCTACATTCTAATTAATAGTCTCTTGACCTTCTGGGTGTGATCTGGGCAACTTCTTAAAGATTTCCTAAACTAACTCTTTCCTCACTCTGAAGGTCAACAGAAGAGGTGTTCTGTGCAGAGGGAACAACATGCTGAAGGCCACAAAGACAGCAGGGTGCTGAAGATGTCGGATCTCACAGTATGGGAACAAGAAAGCTCACTTGTAATGGGAGAGAGGTGAGGATCACTATGAAGAGTGTGTTAGTGAGGATTTTTATTGCTGTGAAGAGACATGACCACTGCACCTTTGATGCAAAGGAAAAACATGTAATTGGGTGGCTTACATTTTCAGAGATTTAGACCATTATCTTCATGGTGGGACAGGCAGACATGGTACTGGAAAAGTTGTTGAAAGTCCTACATCTTGACCAGGAGGCAACAGAAAGTAAAATGAGACACTGGGTGTGGCTTTTGCTTCTGCGTGTATGAGACCTCAAAGCCTACCTCTACAGTGACACACTTCCAAAAAGGCTACATCTATGCTAACAAAGTCACACCTCCTAATAGTGCCACTCCCTAGGAGCTTCTGGGGGCCAATTATATTTAAACTATCACAGAGAGGTAGGTAGGCACCAGTCACCTACTCAAGATGACTTGGGGCTAGCACAGGCAGCTTCAACCCAATCCATTCGTAGAGTTTACCCAGCTAGCTGGAAATTCAACCAATAAAAGGTCAGTTCAGACCATCTGACTTTCTGGGATACCTCCTAGAACAGAAATTCCCAATCTATGGGTCATGACCCCTTTGAAGGTCACATATCAGATATCCTGCATATCAAATATTTACATTGCAATTTGTAACATTAGCAAAATTACAGTTATGAAGTAATCACAAAGTAATTTTGTGATTGGGGGTCACAACCTGAGGGACTGTATGAAAGGGTCACAGCATTAGGAAGGTTGCTACCCACTGCCCTTGAAGATAAAGAATAAGGGCATGTACATGCAGAAATCCATTATTACAGCACTTCCACAAAAGCTTGGAAATGTGAGCAAGGCCTAGGGCTTCAGAGTCAGAGATGTGGGGCCCCTTTTTCCAGCTTGATCAAGCCTGAGCAGATCATTTAGTGAGGATCTCTTCTCTCTTCTACCTTCTTAGCTGTAGATGCCCTGGCTTGTCTTATTTGCCTGGGGCAGGCTAGCATCATTAAGTGTCTGGAATCCAAAGTGTTTAAATTCTGAACAAGGTAGAATAAAAAGACCTTTGCAGAGAATAAATGCATACTGGATATCATGAGGAGTACTTTTGCATGCCCCTGCCAAGTCTGTAGAGTGAAGGTTTCAACTGCTGTTTCCCAGAATGTCCCTGAGTTTGAAGATGGGGTGAGCTTGCAGTCTAACTTGATATGACTTGTATCACAGGAAGAGGAAATGTACCAATCCCCATATGGGAAAATAAAGAGAAAATGTGGATAGATATCCAGAGCAACACTGGGGACATTCAGTACTCACAGGGAAGACTGTGCAAGGACACAGGAGAGGGAGGTCATTCGCAAGCCAGGGGCACAGACTTCAGAAGGAACTGATGCCGCCAATTCCTGAATCTTGGACTCCTGGCCTTCCGAGCTTTAAGCCAAGACACATGCGCTGTTTAGGATGTCAGGGTGTGTGCCTAGTTTTGTCAGAAACCTGGTAGGGGCAGGGAGCAAGAAGACAGAGATGGACTCAGGTCAGAAACACACAGGCTGGTAACTGAGCCCGTCCTTCCTGCCTCTGAGCCTGTTCCCTCATCTCCAGTGTCGATCTTTTTGGCCCTTGAGAATTCACTAAGGGAGAGGTGACTGATACCTGGGTAACTTGGTTTTGCTCTCTGCTCTTGTCTGTTCTCCTCACAAGGAGAACCTCCAGCATCACACTGTGCCTTTTCCACTCTCCCAGTACCCACCAAGGAATGCATGTGGTGAGTGTGCTACAATGATATCAAAAAATAAAAAGGCTACCCTGTGGTGTGTGTGTGCTTAGAATAGAAATTTTAGCAGTGTCGGGGCTTCCCATGGATTATTCATCTTCATGACAAATGAGAGCCCATTCCTTTGGATGAGAGAGAACATTCTTGCCTGACTCCAAGCCCCTTGGGAAGTGGTGTGACAAGACCCAGACGTCTACGCCCAACCCTGCTGGTGGAAAACCTGCTGTGAGAAAAGGGCATTTGTCACTGGACACACATTCGCCTCCAGCCCTTCTGCTGTCCAGTCTTGCTCACTGAAGCTTGTAAAAGACAAAGAAAAAAAAGTAAAAGAAAAAAAGGGAAGCAAGTGAGAAGATAGAAACATGACCTCCTGCTGGAAGCTGGGACAGAGAGGAGCTGCTCTCAAATTCCTGGCACCTCAAGTACTGCAGTTCCAAGCACCTTTGAACTGTCTTGAGTCCTCCTACCACTAAGGCCTTGTCACCTGTCCAGACAGATTTTGCCACACACACTCCTCAAACAGTAATTTTTCCAACTTAACTTTGTGGGTCTTCAACACTAGAATATTGGGAAGAATTTTTCTCCATCTTCACCCTGAATCTCCTAGGCACCTAATGAGACATTCCAGCTCTTTAAAACTATCAGTTTTACATTATTATTTTTCAGTCATGAATATGCTCTCTCTATAGATATAGAATGACTTATAGTCTGTCATTCAATTAGTTCAACAATGGCTTGTGGCATTGGGAGAGGAGGTCTTGGGGTGGGGGGTGATTGCATGATGTCTTAGGTTAGGACCTCCATGTTGGTGTCTGTAGCATTCTGAAAAGAGAAGGAAAGACCAAAGGTAGGAAGCTTGCTCTGCCTTGCCTTGCAAGTTCTTCTACTACACAGTGGGGCAGCTCTGAGCCCTCAGAGGATGAACTTTCCAACACGGATCTATAAGACAAGCAAACTTATATTCTTTACATGTTATCTAGTTTGGAGTGTTTTATTATAACAGCAGAAAGGTGATCCAAGTCCCTAAGGAAGGAGAAACCCCCTCTGTTTGTGGGGATCCTGAACTTCAGATGATTCACTAAGCAGGAGAAAGGCTCTCTAGCCAGAGCAGGACACGAGTCGGGTCCGATGGTGTGGTAGCTCCGGACGAGCTCGGGAGTCTGGAAGGTTGCACTGCAGGAACAGGGACAGTAGGCCCTGAGATGAACCTAAAATCCTAGCTGAAAGCCGCAATGAGGCAAAGCCTATGCTTCAGAAACGTGTTCGGATTTCATCAAAGGTGACAGAGTCCTAGGTGGCTGACAAAGAGCAGAGTCTCATAGAAAGGTCCCTCTGAGACATGGTTAGAAGGGAAGAGAAGCAAAAAGAAAGAACTGTGCCTTGACTTCCCTCTCCCTGATGCATGAAGCAGACTGATAGCTACAACCCCACAGGCAGGATTTCTCATGTCAGCCGGAGAACGTGTGCTCTCACTGGAGCCTCTGTGCTCCCTAAACGATATGTCTGTTTCTGTAGAGGCAAACTCACTTTTATAAGCATATTATTCCATTGAATTTCTTATAAACCAACGGTATGTGGATAGAAAAAAAAAAGAAATAGCTAGATAATATGAAATTTAAATGGAGTATTCTGAAGAGACCCAAAGGAGGTGAATTGCAAAGGGGGGGGGTAAGTTCTGTTGCTCAGAAAGGTTAAGTGCAAAAATCCTAACATTATTATTACTGTTATATCACCATCGTCATCATCATCATTTTAATCTTCAGGGTTTTACAGTCATACTTGTCTTCTAGGATCTAAATTGCCACCCCATTTTAGGAATCTGTAGATTTCTAAGGAATTCACTCTGGATAGCATTTGAGCTAGATGCCCCCAAACTCTGATTAATACACTTGTTATGGATTTAATTGTGTCTGTTTCAAAATGTGCTTGGGCTCTAACTTCCAGAAGCTTAAACTGGAGAAGCAGGACCACCATAGAAATAGTTATGCTAAGGCCTCACGGGATAATGGCTGTGCACTGCTGTGGAGGAATTTGGACACTGATGTAAACATAGAAAAGTGTCTTTGTGCAGATGGAGGCAGAGGTCAAATGGTTCATTATGAGTCAAGGAGTCCCAGTGGTTTCCAGAAAGCCACAGAAAGCAGGAGGAAGGCTGCAATGGACACCCTCCCTTACAGCATCTCAGAAGCTCAGACTTCCAGCATAAGTGTCAGAAAGCCAATTCTTCTTGTTTAGCTACTCAGAGTGTGGTTCTTTGTGCAGCATCCCTAGAGAACTAACAGACTAGCTACATTCATGAGGGAGTCCACTGTTTATATGATTGTGATGGCTGTTCTTGGTTGTCAACTTGACTACATCTGGAATTAACTAAAACCCAAAAATGGAGGGCACAACTTTGAGAAACTTCTGCTTAATTTAAAGCTGGAAGACCCCCTTCTAATCCATATCCTGAGGAGGGAAGACATATCTTTAATCCAGATCTAATCTGAGCACACCTTCTCCTGGAAGCCTAGACAAAGACTTAGGAGAAGGAAGCTTTTGCTTTTTGCCTGCTTGTTCTTACTTAAGCTAGCCAGTCCATTCCTTTACTGCCATTAGAGCCAGGATTTCAGCGTGCTCGTCAGGAGTCCAGCGTGCACTTCAGGATTCCAGTGTGCACTTCAGGAGTCCAGCGTGCACTTCAGGAGTCCAGCGTGCACTTCAGGAGTCCAGCGTGCATTTCGGGATTCCAGCGTGCACTTCAGGATTCCAGCGTGCACTTCAGGATTCCAGCGTGCACTTTAGGAGTTCAGCGTACACTGAAGCAGCTGAGGCATCCAGCCTTGTGGACTGAGCAACTACTGGATTCTGGAGCTTTCCCATTCATAGTCTGCCATTCTTGGATTATCTGTACCACACTATATGAGTCATTATAATAAATCCCCTTCTATATATATAGAGAGAGATTCATTCCATAGGTTCTGTTACTCTAGAGACTGATAAAGTCTTCAAGGATCAAACCCAGGTTGTCAGTTGCAGCAGCGAGTACCTTTAACTATAAAAAAGGTGTGTGCGGGAAGCATCATTCAACTCTCAGCCCCAACTCTCAGCCAGGACACAAGGGTCTGACCCAGCCATACATAGTCAATCAGGTGTTCCAAAACAGAAGGAACACTTTCAAGGTATGGGGATTCATGCTTGTATCCCAGCACAGGAAAGTCTGAGGCAGAAGGATTATTGTGACTTGGAAGTCAGGCATAACTACATAATATGTTCTAGGCCACCATGGGCTCCAGGTTAAGGATAAGGGAACAAGCCTTTCCCAAAGGAGGTTTCCAGTGATAGGGAAAGACACCTGATACTCTTCTCTGTCCTTCAGACATGCAGAAGTGCATACATACATACATACATACATACATACATACATACGTATTGCTCACAGTACATACACACACTCAAATAAAATAAATAAATATTCTGAAAAGAGCCATCCCGTCCAGGAACCTAACAAAGTAGCAAAGAGTGAGTTCTGGCAGCAGAGTGAGGTCTGTGAGGAAAGGTGGTTTACTGTATATTTTATGTCAACTCGACACAATCTAGAGTTATCCAAAAGTAAGGAACCTCAGTTTAAAAAGTGACTCCAGAACCTTAGGTTGTACACAGACCTATAGGGCATTTTCTTAATTAATGATTGATGGGAGAGGCCCCAACCCAATGTTGGTGGTGTCCTCTCTGGGCTGTGGTCCTGGGTTCTTTAAGATTTCAGGCTGAGCAAGTCATTAGGAGCAAGCCAGTAAGCAGCACCACTCCATGACTTCTGCATCAACTCCTGCCTCCAGGATCCTGTCCTGTGTGACTTCCTGTTCTGACTTCCTTCAATTATGGACAGTGCTATGGAAGCAGAAGCCAAATAAACCCTTGCCTCAGAAACTTGCTTTTTGGTCATGGTGTTTTGTTGTAGCAATAAAAACCCTCAGTGCAACAAGTTGGTACCAGGAGTGGGGTATTGCTTTGACAGAGATGACCATGTTGTCTGTGGAAAGACTGTAGAAGGACTTTGGAACTTTGGACTTGAAGAACCATTGAGTGTTGAGAGCCTACTGAGGTGTTCTGTAGGAGCTTGGAAGATAAGAATGTTGAGAGCAGTGCAGAGGATGGAGGCATGAACTAATGTGTAGATGATGGAGACGTGAACTAATATATAAATGATGGAGACGTGAACTAATATGTAGATGATGATAGAGATGTGAACTGATGTGCAGATGATGGAGACGTGAACTAATGTGCAGATGATGATGAAGACATGAACTAATGTGCAGATGATGAAGACGTGAACTAATGTGCAGAGGATGGAGATGTGAACTAATGTGTAGATAATGGAGGCCTGGCTTGTAAAGTTTCAGAGGGAAGCAAAGACTCTCCCAAAGATTTTGACTGAATAATCTGTGGTTCTGGTTAGCTGGGACTGAGGAACCAGCTGTAATTAATACTAAAGTGAGTCCTTTGCTTTCCTGGGATGCTTGATGCTGGTCAGCTGGAGCTGAGAAATTAGCAGTGATTAAGAAGATAGTTATTGTTAAGGTGAAATCTTCTAGAAAGAGTTTCCTGAGAGTCAACACACTGAAGCTGTACTTTTTGCTGGCATCCAGACTTGGTAGTCTAAACGCTACGCAGAGTGTACTGGTTTTGAAAGCATGACAGGACTGTGGAGAGCAGCTGAGGTTTGGCACTTTTGGCAATGCTGGAGTTCGTGAAGAGAGCATAGGAGAGGCTACTGACGAAAGTGCAGTCCAGTTGCATCAAGAGACCCAGCATTTGGAGATGACTTACCATGGGATGACTACAAAGCACAGGAGCAGCAGTGGAGTGGAGCCATCTGAAGCCTGGAAGACATCTGTGTGTGTTGCAGAGGGCACAGCCAGAGAGGCAACCCAAGTCCTAGAAGAGCCCAGAGCATCAGAGTGACTCCCAGACACTGGACATTGAGTTACTTACCCTGTTGAAATTTGGTATTGCTTTGTTTAGATCCTGACTGTGCCCTGCTTCTTTCCTCTGTCTTGAAGTAAGAAAGTGCTGAACTTGTTTTACATTTTACAGGAGCTCACAGCTGAAAGACTTTGATCTTTTAAACTAAACTTTGGATTTTCAAAAAGAGATCAGATATTTTAAATAGACTGAACTTTTAATGTGTAAAGACTGAGGAATTTTTAATTTATTTATATTTTTAATGTGAGATCTTTGGGATGAATGAGAAAGGAAAGGTTATGGCTTAACAGTGATGTGTTTGTGTGTCAAGTTGACAAGAGGTCAATTGTGCTGGATAGCTTCATGTCAACTTGAAACAAGCTAGAGTCATCTGAAAGAAGGAACCTCAGTTAATAAAATGTCTTCATAAGATTAGGCTGTATACAAGCCTGTAGGGCATTTCCTCATTTAGTGATTGATGGGGGAGACCCCAGTCCCATGTTGGTGGTGCTGTTGACCCAGGGTCCTGGGTTCTGTCTATAAGAAAGCAGTCTGAGCAAGCCATGTTGAGCAAGTCAGTAAGCAGCACTCCTCCACTACCTCTACAACAGTTTCTGTCTCTAGGGTCCTGCCCTGGTCGAGTTCCTGTCCTGACTTCCTTCAACGATGAACAGAGCCATGGAAGTGTAAGTTGAATAAACCCTTTCCTCTCCAATTTACTTTTTGGTCATGGTGTTTCATTGCAACAATAGAAAACCCTATCTAAGTCAGGCAGGAAAAAGTGCACTCACCAATTTAAAACCATCTGCCTGGTATCCAGCCATGAGCCAGAACATCTATTGTCTACAAACTCCTTAAATAAGTATGATGTGGTTCCATGTTTGCCACTCCTTAGAGCTGAGGGTGACCCGAACTGAGCAGCTCATGGAGACTGCACGGGGATAAGGACCAACACAACTAGAGAGTTGATGGGGATTTCACACCCTCTTCAACCTATAGAAGAACAGAAGCACAAAATCAAATGCAGGACCCACAGGGACCCTGTGCCAGGCTGCCTCAGGGGAGAGACCAGAGACATGGAGGGAGGGGGAAGTACCTAATCATGGGCAGTAACAGACATGGCAAACACATGGACAGAGAAAACCCATGGAACTCTGAACAGTGCACACTTGTCCTCCCTTGAGGGCAGCAATGAGGACACGGAAAGACGCTGGGGACAGGACCTCTGGTGGGCTAGGTGGAGGGAGACCTTAGACACAGCCTCAAACCAGGAAGTAGGACCCAGCTCTGAGGTCTAGGCTGCTGGGCTACAGTTGAGCCTGTTCCTAGCTACAGCCTCCTCAACAGCTGGCTGGCTGAGTCACATGGCAACTATGAGCCCACATGTAGTGGAGACAACTGGTGTCAGAGAGCTTTCTCTCCCACAGAGACACAGGGGAGCTGAGATAGCGCACCTTTTAGTAGTCCCTGTACTTTGGACCCCTCCTGTTGACAGCCTTATTCTCCACTGCTCTGTCTGAAAGGCTGTTGCTATTGGTGGCCACACCCTTATGAATAGCCCTGTGACTTTATCACCAATACCTTACCAGCTGAGCCATCCAGAGCCACAGGAGTGTCACCCAGAGGGACTCCCGTCAGAACCCATTTGGACAATTTCTTTTGTGGATGGCCAATGTCTGGTTGGGTGACAACATTCTCTTCTTCAGCAGTTTTCTGTTTTTAACCTTTATTTACTCTCTCTCTCTCTCTCTCTCTCTCTCTCTCTCTCTCTCTCTCTGTGTGTGTGTGTGTGTGTGTGTGTGTGTGTGTGTGTGTGCCTGCATTACAAGAGAGAACTCAAGGAGTGTGCTGTCAGAAGATCTGATGGAGTGTGATGTTGGAAGGGACCACTTTAGGTATCATCATACTGAAGCACTCAGGTATACCTTAGAAATGATCTAGTGTTTTAATCAGAAGGCTGTGTGTGCCTTGGGCTGCCTAGAATAACTGAAAGGAGGGAAAGAGAAGGGACAGATGTTGAGGAATAAGCAGAAGTGCAGAAGGAAACTGACCAGCAAAGGCAGCATGGAGTGTGGTATACACAAGGAGAAGTTTCTGAGCAAGGAGATAAAACTCACTAATAATTTGCCTTCTGCTGAAGACTACACAAATAAGGAGCATGCTTATAAAGAAACTTAATGGTGGGCTGGCATGCATAGCTAAAATAAGAGATAGTGGAGGTTAGAAAATTAACAATAAAATATTCTATTGATGAGACCAAACAAGAGGCAGAAGAGAAGAAAAAAGAACAGCTTGAAAAGAAACCACACACACAAATGAAATCCCTCCACTCCCTCTCTTACACACACACACACACACACACACACATACACACACACACACACAATTTATTTAAGCAAACAGAGGTCATCAGTGTGTGGCAGTGATTAGTCATTTTCATGTAGAGATGAGTGTCTAGTCTTCCCCTTTGCTTTCTGTAATTCAAAAAGTTATTTAATAGTTCAGTGACCACAAAAGTCAGATACACCCAGGTGTTGGAGCAAACTGGGGATGCATTAAGATTTATTCTTCCTTGAAGTGTTATGTGTGAGTACCCTAACACTTGATGAAACTAAATCAACAGTGAGAAAAGCACATGAGCTAGTTTTCTCGCTTTAAAATACTGATTGTTTCTAAGGTATACAAATCAAGAAAGCATATGATCTAAACATACTGAAAACAAACAAAAGCTCATGGGTAGGGTGGCCAGGGCTCCTGTCCCTGACAGGGACACCTAGGAGGTAGAGGGGAGATAGCCTCCAGTCACTCCATCGGCTGCACTCTTGCCTTTGGTGGCAGTCAGAGTGGGACACTGACTGGGAACGTGTTAGGATGAAGCTCCTATGTGCCAGAAGAGCAGCGCCTGTTTTTTTTTTAATAACAGCTGAGCTGGGTGGGTCTGCTTCCCTCCACTGCAGGCTGAAGGAAGGACAGAGTCGGGAGACTGCCCCTCAGCACCACTGCCCTGCATAGTCAGTCAGCCCAAACGGGCTTCCCTAGGCAGCCAGGTGTTTTGTTTTGTTTTCATTGCACACATTATGGGGAGATAATTAAAATCTTATTGTCAATGCACACAGGTTCTACCTCACGGATATAGAAGATAATTTGTTCTTGAGACAAAGATGAGCTGCCACGGCCAGCAAATGTAAATTCACATTCAAATAACACACTCCAACATTTCAGTGATTTCATGTAGTTTCTTACAATTGTTAAAAAATGGGGGAGGGGGTTCTAATTACAAATGCATTGGTGAGAACTTTAGGTATATAGGTTACAGGAAGGGAAGGGACTCCCTGCTGTAGCTTTCAGACGCTGTCTCTTGTGTGCCAGTAGCATTTTACAGGGCCAAGGGATGTAGATCAGACAGATGCTAACAACAAAGGCCTCTCAATGGACCTAAAGGTAGCCCGGGATAATTTGCCTGAGGATCTGTAACATTCCAACTCTCTACACTCTCATCAGTTCACCAGCCTTGGGGCATCTTTAACACAAGTGAGCCTTTTCCTGGGATCCACAGTTCACAAGATTCTTCTTTTTAAAAAGCATCCTGGAAGAACTCACAGAATCGACTGAAAGCCCTCACCCCTGTTCCTGTTGTTTATTCTAGCTTAAAATAAGCACTCTGGAGAGGAAGAAATGGTTGTTAGAGGATATGAATGGGTGGAATAACAGAGGATAGCCTGGGACAAAGCTCCTCTGGGTTCTGGGCAAAGTGGGGGTGCAGTAGGAGTGAAGTGGACAGATGAGCCTCTCATCAGTGCCCCCTAAAGGAGATGCAGTCAGTGAGGGCGGGACCTACTCTAGTCTCTTTTGCTGTCGTTAATCGTCTCTGACCAATGAGAGTCTAAGGGGAGGTAAGGATTAATGTATTTCTTCCAGTCTGTAAAGGCATTGTCAGAGAAAGCCCCATAGGGGCTTGGGGTGAGGGGAGGAAAGAGGGAAGATTCAAGGCTTATTTCCACAGCAGCTTCTAAGACATGCAGATTGTCTTTCAAAGTGCCCAGCCTAGACCAGGCCCAAGGCTGTGAGGACCAAGGTGAGAGGATCATGAGATCAGGGCTAACCTGGGCTACATGCAGAGATCTTGTGTGTTTTAAAAAAAGTGTTGAGACTTTAGAGTCGTTTTTGTTGTTGTTGTTTTCTTTTCTTTTCTGATCCCCAAGGACAATACGGGTAAGAATGTTCTTCACTACTTCATCCGAGCAGAAACTCTTACCCAAGCCACATGCAGCCTTTTCCTGTTTGGAATATGATCCTGTCAGAGAGGACTCCAGCACCCTCCAGAGAAAGTTTTTAAATCCGATAAAAGAGCCTTTAGAGGGGAAGTCTTGTTTCTCTAAAACCCTGTACTTGAGGCTTGAGTGTTGGAGCAGTGAAGACGGAAATGAAGACGCCACATCACATCTCAGCGTAGCCTGCTGCAGAGCGGGCAGGCTGGTCTCTGCGGTTCTGGGGAACTGAGATAACACACACATCAGAGGTCTGGTGATTTAGAAAATAATCCTATTGCAGACCCCAAGTCTGTGCAACCTTTTACTCATCCCAGGGATCAGGGGCTGCTGGGACAGCCTGTCCTGCCTTTGTTTATAAATGCTAGAGATCTCGCATCTTGCTGGCATGCCAAGGAAACGCTGGCTTTTGAGAGAGATTAGGTTTTTCAAGCACATTTCTTTTCCTGTGGCTAACACATCCATCATGTCAAAAAGCATAAGGAAAATCATAAGACAAAACACTATCACTCATACCTTGCCCAATATGAAAGGACAAATTGTACATATAGTCCCCTTCCACTCTGTGTCCTGTGGAGACATAGTTTTTACTAAGTTGTCACTTGGGAACCCCACTGTCATGAGGGAAGGGTATGTCAGTAATGAACCACTTTCACTAGGCAGTTTTCCTATCAGTTTGTTTTCTGTTACTGTAATAAGAACACTGACCAAAAGCAACCAGGGAGAGGAAAGGGTTGATTTCAGCTCTCACTTCCAGCTAATAATTTGGATGCTGCCAATGGCTGGATCTTTGCCAGAATCTGTTGTAATAGAATCCTTCTCATCTCCAATTTTATTAATTTGGCTCTTCTCTTTATTTTGGTTATTTTGGTGAATGGCTTATCGATCTTGCTTAGCCACAAAGAGCCAGCTCCTGTTTCATCAATTCTTTGTGTTCTTTTCATTTCTAGTTTATTAATTTTTGCTCTGGTCTTAATGTTATCTTTGCTTCTGCTGACTTGTGGTCTGGATTGTTCTTTTTCAGGGCACTAGATGCATCTTTTATCTGAGCTCTCTCTGGCTTCTTAATGTAGGAACTTAGAGCTATAAACTTCCTGGAGGCCTGCTTTCATTGTATCCCATTGGCTTTGGCATGCTCTGTTCTCCTTTTCATTCCATTCCAGAAGCGCTTTTATTTCCTTCAGGATTTCACAAGGGCCTGCTCATTGTGTATTAGCATGTGTCTAACCTCCATGAGTTGTGTGTGTTCTGGAGCTTCTCTTGTTGTTGATTGATAGTCTTGCTCCTTTCTGATAAGATAGAGGACAATGAATTGTTTCACTTTCCTATATTTATTAAGGCTTGCTGTGTGCCTGAGTGTATGTTCTATTTTAGAGAAAGTTCCTTGGGCTGCTATGAAAAAAAAAAGTGTGCTCTGCAGTGTTTGGATGGAATGTTTTGTAGATGCCTATTAGATCCATTTGATCTACTATGTCATTTAATTCAGATATTTCTCTTTTATTTATCTACCCTGCATAGACAGAATGGATAAATCTGAACCACAAAGTCATGAGTTATTAAACAAAATTCCCAATGCTGGGTTGGGATACTAACCTAGAAATGGTTGTCCAGGAAATCCCCAGAGGCAACTAAAGTAATATAGATTATTGCCATAGCTCTTGGTGGTCCAGCAGAACCAGACAGTAAGATGCTATTGTTGAAGATGCCATACACTTTGGATAACGAACATAGAGAAATCAAGCTGAAACTGAGCAGAAAGCCTTCTCCTGCTGGCTAACTCCCATGGTGGTAGAAGTTGTTACACAGGTCACTGGAGACAAGAGTCATCAAAAGTCTTAACACAAATGTGGGTTGTATGCTACGCTACTGTCCTGTCGAGCAAGAGGTACCACACATGATGCAATGTTCTGGCTGTTGTAAGAGTAACCAACTGCATTCTGATTGGACTAAAACCTCCTCAGGAGGAAGGAGTTCATGTCTGGTAGTACTCATCTGGTCAAAGGTCCTTAGCTGGAGAGCTCATAGATCCTGTCCAGGATCCTTCTGTTTCTGTGTTGAGGAACGGACATGGTGCTACACCATCTCCCACATATTTCTGTTTATACCCATAGATTAGAGCTGCCTTCAGCCTTGTCAGAGGTTAATGCACAAACTCACGACTAGCCAAGATGCTAAGAAAAGGTGACTACTCAGTGCTCAGACCTCAGTAAATTCCATATCACTCTTTCCAAGATTCAAGGAACATCAAAGAAGAGAAGGTAGAATGCATGTAAGACCTTAGCCATGGAGAGGTGGCCATGAAATGCTGACTTCTAGGCACCATGTGTCTGTCTACTCATGGGCTAACAGCAACCATGGTTACCTACACAGGATCTTTCTAGGATAGAAGTTATCAACATTCTGTCATGGATGGGTGTAGATGAAGACTGCTCGCTCATTCCCCGGCTGCCAGACCTGAATAATCACACAGAAACTATATTAATTACAACACTGTAATTAATGACTCAGGCATATTCCTCTTATATCTTATTCCTCTTATATCATATTAACTCTTATATCTTAAATCAACCCATTTTTTGAAGAAGGGCACTAAAAAGAAATCCCACACTAGCTCAGAATTGAATATAATTAAGGGTTATTTATTTAGGGGTAGACTCACAGATCACAGTCCTCTGCTCGAACAGAGAATCCAGCAGCCAGAAGAGAGAGAGTGCATACTTTACATCGGCATTTATAGTATAAAAGGCCATACCCAAGTGGGCAGGCTACTAGCTGAAAGATTGCCTACAGCAATTTCTATTAATCTGTGTATTACCATGAGGCTTTGACCTACCAGTAACAGTAAGTAAGGTTTCAGCGATCGATCTATCTATCTATCTATCTATCTATCTATCTATCTATCTATCTATCTATCTCTGCTTTGATTTCCCACCTGGCTTTACTCTGCTAATCCATTGGCTCAAACAGCTTTATTCATCAACCAATAAACACAATATTGAAGGACATCACACATCAGATGGGGAAGGGACTCAGGAGTCCCATCTCCTCCCTAGACAGTCATTGTGAACTATTGTCTATAGTGATATAGTGACTTACCTATATTCCAGTGGATAGGTCCACACCCATGCCCAGGTAGACTGTCCTGGTTAAACTCAATGAATCACAAAGCAGAAAAGATAAAGTAGGAGAAAGATTCTCTGGGATAGGGAAGGACTTTCTGAAGAGGGATAGGAGAGGGTGCTGTGGTGTATAACACGAGAATATGTTATATACATGTATGAAAAAGTCAATGCATCAATTAATTTTTTAAAACCCTGGGAAAAAAGCAGAAGTGATCAACTCAGTAGGATTGGCAGATAACATTGGAAAGCCTACTCATCATAAAACGAAAAAGTAAATAAATAAGAGGCCCCAGAATCCAATATTCAAATAAGGGAATGAAATAGAGAGTAGAAGAGAGAAAATCATCATTAAAACATACAGGAGAAAATTCCCAGGAGGACAGTACAGATCAAAAGCACCAATACAAAGCCAGCAGAATGTATAAAAATAGTCTAACACCGAGGCAAATAATTTTGAGATTTCAGAGCACTGGCGGGGGGTGGGGTGGGGAGAAATCACATCTACAAGGAAATTGTCACATCTCATACATCAGGTACAAGAATTGCTTTGGATTTTCTATGTGCGTGCTAGGAAGCAATGGCAAATGCCTTAGCATTCTGAAGGGGGAAAAAATCTTATGTAGGATTCTAGAGTCAGCCAAGATGCTAATGAGGCAGGAATATAGACTCAGGATATTTTCAGCACCACTGTGCTCCCTTTCCGAGGAGACTGCTTTGGCGTGTGCTGTGCTAAAAGGGCATGGTAAGCCAAGCATCAGGAAGGCAGGGACTAGAAATGGAAGCAGCCTGAAGCAAACCCTCAGAATGGACAATAAAAACGGAGAGAGGCGGTGTGTGCACCCCTGGATAATGCTGGACCTCAGTGGGAGAGGCCACTCCAGGGAGACTGATTGAGGAAACCTGAGCGCTATTGGATGAGAGCAACCATTTTGAAAAACTTCTTAAGCTGGAAAATAAGTTTAAGTGTAATGCACACTTAGTTATACTGAAAAAGAAGTAAATAGGGAAACAATTACCTCTAGGGGAGAAACTTTTTGATAGATATTACGTCATTGGGCCAGAAAAAAAATTGCAAAGTCTGGCCATTACAATATGTAGATTTTATTGATATGACTTTAAAAGAGAAAAGGGGAATACAGAAATGCTTTCATTGAAAATGAGAGGCATACATCCAAAAAATAAAAATAAGTGAAAGGAGTATGTACCCATTTTGACAGAACTGGCGAGGCTGAGATGAGAAGACAGTGACTTAAAGCCAGTGCAGGTGAGCCAGGCACGGAGCATGCTCCATTGATCCCAGCCCTCAGGTAGAGGCAGTGGCAGGCAGACCTCTGTGAGGTCAAGACCAACCTGGTGTATATAATGACTTCTAGGTCACCTGAGAAGATCTTGTCAATAAACAGATAAAACAAAAGCCAGTGTAGGTTAAATGGTAAGTTCAGATCATCTACAAGCTAAGATCTTATCTCAAGAAAGGAAGGAACAGGAGGGAGAGGAAGGGAGGAGGGGAAGAGAGAGGAAGGGTTAAGGTAAATAGGAAGCCAGATGCAACACGGTACCTGTGTGTTCAAAAGTAAAAATAATCACACTCTTATATAAAAGGGTTATGTCACTATACAGCCCAGGCTGGTCTCAAACTCGGAAATGCACAGTTTCGGTCTCAGAATGCTGATGTTGCAGGTGTGTGCCTCCTCAGACAGAGAAGACCATATTGCATGAGGTAAAAACAAAAATGTGCTCCGTTTTATAAAATAGCAAGGCCATAAATAAAAGGTTTTAGGACAAGATTCCCCAGCCAAATAATAATGAAGGCTAGAGAAAGAAGAAGCAGCTGGGAAGGCCTGGCATAAATATCCGGCTGTAAAACTGTTGCAGCAACTCGTGTCACCTGTTACTGTGTGAAGTATTCAGAGACACTAACAAATGAATGGGTATGGCTGCATTCCAATAAAACTACTTAAAACCCCAGCCATCCAGTTCACAGGTCCTGGTTGATGTCACTGGGTCTAGTAGTCCCTGACTTCCCATTGGCCTTGTCGCTGCCTCTATCCTCTGTCTGCTCAGCTCCCAATCTGGACTGACACTAATTTTTCCTGATTTTTCTATAATGTGAAACCTTTTCCTGAAAGAAACAGGCAAAAACATCATGGCCTGTGTCCTGCCATTGTGACTTCAGACTCCATTTTACCTGTAGGGTGAAATAAAGTTCAGGTTCCCAAGCCCTAGGGGAGCAGGAACCTTCTGATGGCTGACCCACCTCCTCCCTAAAGCATAGAGACAGTCCTTATGCATCTTTAGTTCTCTAGAAACATTATAGCTGTTGCTAACAGAAGAAACAAATGAATCTTATTGGTTGGACCGCAAGGCTTGCATTGTATGCCAGTTGACAATGGTGGAACATTCAAGGAAGCCTCTAATCTCTAAGTCCCGATCGGTGAAAATTGTAACTCGGCAATTAATGTTTGTGGATTTTATGTTTATAAACCCCACTTTTGCCCCTGCTCAGGGCTGTCAGGAGAAACAAGACTCCCGAGTCCTTGTCCTGAAGCCCCAATCTACCAATGACCCACTATGTGGTGAATTATTTTTAAAAGCCAGGCAGTGGTGGTACATGCCTTTAATCTCAGAACTCGGGAAGCAGAGGCAGGCTGATCTCTGTGAGTTCGAGGACAGCCTGGTCTACAGAGTGCTACAGAGTTCCAGGACAGGCTCCAACTACACAGAGAAACCCTGTCACACAAAAAAAGGAAAGAAAGAAAACTTTGGAAACCATAAGGATTGTCTCTCTCTCCTTCCTTGTGACACATACCGGGCTAGGTGTAAAATTCTCATCATGCAATCTTACTATTATGAATTCTCAGCCAGAACATTCTTGTGCCAGATCCTCACCCAGCTCACATCCTAATTACATGAAGACATCTGTTTGAATGCCATCTCCCAAAGGAACCTTCTGACCACCTGATCTAAGACACCTCCATGTCCTATATCAGCCTCCTTTGATTCATAATTTCTGACTGGCATTTGGGCACCCCCCCCCCGCAGACTGCATTTGGAGTGTATTATGGTGAAGACCACCTTCCCTCCCTAGTATGTGCACACTCTGAGCAAAGGACTCTGTCCACATTCTCAGAACTGAGTCTCCTGGATCTGGACCACTGCCTGAGAGACATCACTGAGGCTCAGGGAATATCTGCTGAGTCGGCCGATGAATGAATGCGTAAATGATTCTAACATGATTCCGACGACGAGTGAGTACCACCTTCTCTTTTAATCTAGAGGAAAGAACGTTATTTCACGGTCAGTCTGGCTTTCTATCTGTGATGGTCTGAAAGTAGATAAAGAAAGAAAGATTACATGGTTTGTAACTGAGTGATATAGATGCTAAGACCTACTCCTAATAAAGGAGCTATTGCAGTTGACAGCTGCTGGGAAAGGGGAGTCGGTTTTCTCCAATGGAGAGTCACTGGCCATGTCAACCACACTCCAGGGCAGTCTGGATGCCCAGGAATAGTTAGCAAAAAAAATAAACTTCAAGGGGGCTTTTGGGGGAGCAGGAGTTTTATTTCATTTTGTTTTATTTTGAAATTTTTGAGTATATTGAATTTGTTTGGTTTTGATTTTCTTTTCTTCTCTTTTGGTGTTTTTGTTTGGGAGGGGGTATTGGGTAGAGAGATGGGGAGCATCTGGAAAGAGCCAAGGAAAACATAAGCAAAATATATTGTATGAAAAGTGTTTTAAATTTTAAAAAGAAAAGAGAGAGAAGGAAAGGGAGGGAAAAAGGAAAGAGAGGATTCCCATAGTACCTTAACTGACAAATAGCACAAAACCCCTCACAGACATACTGGGGTCCTGGGAATTACAAAGACAAAGCAAACTATTGCTAGCTTTTCAAAAGACAGTTCCAGGTTTTCAAGAATCTTGTATCATCAAAAGCAAAAAGTTCATATTGCCTTCTGGTCTAGCCTTCTCCCCTCTGAAGGGAATAACCTTAGAGAAGAAAGGGTCTTGAAAGTCACAGGGCAGAAGTGAAAATATTGACCAGTACCTCCACCCTAACCACACCCACACCCACCCCACACCACACCCACCAATCCCACACCCACCCCACATTTACACCCATACCCACCCATCCCACACCCAACCCCCATGCCCCGTCACCCAGGGCACTTCCCTGTGCACCCCAACTTTATGCAGTTCAGACATTTGTCATTCTCAATCTCAAAGGCAACATTGAGAAAACCACTGGCTATTGCATGTGAGGTTTCACGTCTGGTGGATTCCTGCTCCTCTCTCAATTATAAGTGACAGATGGATACTGACCGATGGATACAATCTCCGTGTCTTTTAGGGGAAAGCCCCCATTCCATCTGAAATCACTTTTATCTTTGAAGCCAAAACATTGGCTTTGGAGTTGAATTAGTTAACCCTTGGTATCTAAGGATTGGTGCTAACCAGAGAGGGGCCTTTCATCTGCTTTCAAGCCGCTTTCTCTGATTTACGGTATTTGAAGAAGAAAGCATGTTTTCATCCTGCGCTGTCCCTCCCAATCCCACAGAGGCTGGAGAAGGAAGCCAAAGTTATTGAAAACAACAATTGACTCTGTTATGGGATTGACTTCATATGACCTCATTAATCCTCAGCGCAGCTCTTTGAGGGGTTTATTTTCACTTTATGGTTTTTAAAACAGGTTGAAAGAAATAAGCTCTCTCTTATTTTTCCAAGTTAGGGAAGTAACACAAACACAGAATTCAGAATCAGACAGATTCGGATTTAAATTTCACGACCTTAGGCAAATTCTACTCTTCTCAGAGTTTCCAGGTCAGGAACTGTCCAGGTAGCATGACCGTGGCAATAAAAGTGCCCTACACCTGAGCTGTCCATGTGGACACCATGAACTATGCTGTGGGCTCTTGACACGTGTCATATCATCCATGTTCTGACTCTCGTGTCTCTTTGATTTCCACACACAGAGTTCAATATGAACAGCACTTTCCCCTTTTTTATTTTTTTTAAACAAGAACTCTGAATCTAATATCCTTTGGATAGCTTTTATTCAGACCATTATACATAACATACCGTAACCAACACTCTAAACAAAGATAAATATCCATAATCCATTTTTGGAAATATGGGCATAGTTTTCCAGGCAACTTTCTGCTGATTAGGGGTGCTGATAATCTTACAGGGACCTAAAGAAAATTTAGAATTATGGTCAAGTCCTGACTGGAAAATTCTGTGAGGCTTGATCATCTCAGCTAGCAGTCTTGAAACTGCTATGGATATAGAACTCAGAGGAAACTCCAACAGAGGTCCTCTGAAACGCTGGATCATCTGAGCCATCTGCTTCTATCAGAGATGTCCCAGGTGGTCTTCATTGATTAAACCTGATTTTTCTTATCCCAAAATGAATCCATAGCCTCCCATTTCCTGTGGAAACAAAAACAAAACCTCTTCTCCAAAGTAACCTATCTTTTGACTTAAATTTTGAAGTTAAAGCATCAAAATATGTATGTTGGATTAATCCAGCAACATTTATAATCAAATGTCTTTCAACAGCTGTTGATTCTTCCTCAGCATTTAAACAATTCAAACAGAACGTAATAACATACAGTATCCAGATTCTCTGTGTGTTTTCCATCTTTGTGTGGCTTTATTTAAATTCTATTTCTTTTATTTTTACTTTTAATTTTTGGCTTTTTGAGACTAGTTTTCTCTGTGTATCTTTGGCTGTCCTGGCACTCACTGTGTAGATCAGGTTGTCATTGCACTCACAGAGATCCGCCTGCCTCTGTCTCCCAAGTGTTGGGATTAAAGGTGTGTGCCACCACAGCCAACTACTCTATTTTTTTTTTACTTTAAGGACTTTATCTTTTTTCTTTTCTCTCCCAAGCCTACATATATTTTTAAACCCACTGTAAATCATTTAAAGGTTTTTCTTTACCTGAATCTTTTTTATTGTATATCTCTTTTTTTCTGACCACATGAGTCTTTAATTTGCTAAGCCATATAGCTAGGACTAAAGCTGTGGCTTTGACAGCTGGATCCAGCCCATTCCTTAGCTTTCTGAGAGTCTACCCTAATGGCAGAGGTACTGGCTGGAGCCATGTTTATTACCACGACTCTATGGCATTTCAAGGTCCCTGCCACTACCAAGAAGCACGCTGTAGGCTATTCATCAACACCATTTAGGTGCTTTGTGGCAGAGACTCTTAAAATGGCTGCAAAGGTTTTGCAGATAAAGTTGAGTCAGGAAACCTCTCTTAATGAGATGCACTTGCCTCTAGCAAACAGAGCAAACCCGGGAAGTTGCTGCTACAAAGAAGCCATGCTTAATACTGTTATTTTTGCCTAGAATTACTTCCCAAGTTCTCCCAGGTTTTCTGTGGATGGGTGCCATTCTGTTGACAGAAGTTTCTGTCCCCCACTCCCTGATCCCACAGACATTCAGTCCCAAAGAAACATGTAAAGGTCTACATTAATTATAAATTGGTTGGCCTTAATGGGATTCTTATCACTTTTATAACCTATATTAGCCCATAATTCTTGTCTGTGCTAGCCTTGTGGCTTGGTACCTTTCATCAGCGAGGCATTTTCATCTTGCTTCCTCTATGTCTGGATGACTACTGCAGACTGCATCTTTCCTCTCCCAGAATTCCTCTGTTCTTGTCGCCCCGCCATTACTTCCCCTTTGGACTACATTTTTGAGTTTAGTTTACAATTCTTGCAAATTTCCAACCAAAGAACACAATTCACCACCCTTATCAAGTTCCTGGCTATTGTGGTTGCTCCTGTGTGAAGAAGGAAATGGAGTTGTGAAAGTTGCAAAGCCTTGGTTGTATCTTTGCAGACCTGTCTTCCCAGGAAAGACACCCCTCGATTTACAATGCCATCCTGTTCCTGCCACCTGTACCTGTGAGCAACTATTTTTCTAACTTATTAAAAACATATTTACTTGTCTATGGACATGCACCTGCCCCAGCACAGGTTTGGATGTAGGAGGGCTGCTTGCTGGAGTTGAGTCTCTTCTTCCACATGTGGGATCCTGGAATGAAATGCAGATCTTCACGCTTGGTGTCAAGAGCCCTTGCCCATAGAGCCTTCTTCACAGCCCAGAAATCAGCCATTTCTAGGAATGCAAACGCTAAGAGTAAAGTTAGAGACAAAACGTCTAATCAACATATTGAGAACTCACTGAGAACCGCATCTACTTCTGCTGGACCAGATATCAATCAGTGCACCGGGTTTTGTTGGTGTTTGTGTCTTATGTGTGGCTCAAGACCATTCTTGATCAGGTGTAAACCCAGAGAAGCCAAAAGGTTAGACACTCTGATTGGGAGTATCAGAGGATGTTCATAAGTTATATGCAAACACAGCACTATCGTATATGAGGAGCCTCCACTGCGAACTTTGGTATCCATGTGGGGTCCTTGTAACAGACCCCAGGGGACAACTATTAAGAAGGCAACTTTGAACTTCAAATTTTGAGCTGTGAATACATTTCCCACCAGATATATGAATTTATCTTGCTAATTCATTCTTACTTACTTATAAAATTTTAATCATTAAATTAATATTTAGTTCTAATTAATAATTTATTAAATCAATAAAATAACAGGGTATGGTATTACATGAAGAAATACAAAAATGGCAGTATTAAACTATTATTTATAAATAATTGAGATGTCTAGCTGCATTGACTGTCTTGGCATAGAAATTTATGGCATTTGATATTCCGAAGTAGAGAATCATAGGACAAACTCTCAGCTCAGAACTACGATACTGGATTAGCAGCCCGCCCTCCACCAGACTGTGAGAGCTCAGGTAGTCTCTGTCTCGGCTTCATTCCTGTGATAAAACACCTGACAAAGATAACTTGTGGGAAGGGGGCTTATTTTAGTTCCGTGCTCCAGGCCACCACCCATCCTTGCTGACAAGTCACAGCAGCAGGGCCTCTGGCCATCTTGGCACATTACACATATAAGGAAACAGCAAGAAAAGAATCAATGAATGCATGCTAGAGCTCAGCTCAGCTTCTCGATTCCTACAATCCACGATGCCCTGCCCAGGGAATTGTGCTACCCACAGTGGGCAGTCTCCCCCACAGATATGCCATGGGCCAACCTTTTCTAGACAGCCCCTCACTAAGACTCCCTTCCCCAGTGGTTTCAAGTTTGAGCTAAACTTTAGATACACTTATTCCAGCACGTAATATCAGAAGAGTGAATGAAAGCAACACGGTAGGTTTTTAAATTCATTTTTAATAAATTCTATTGAGTCTAAAATCTAGATAACTTTATCTCTCACTTTAGTTTCAATAAACTCAAAGCCAAGGCTATCAAATTTGTAACTGGAATCTATAAAGGGTTGGGGTAGATCCTTACTTTAGCAAACTCAAGATAAGAACAGTTAAGCGGCCTGGAGAGATGGCTTAGTGGTTAAAAGCACTGGTTGCTCTTTCAGAAGACCCAGGTTGAATTCCCAGAACCCACATGACAGCTCACAACCATCTGTAACTCCAGTTTCAGGGGACTGAATGCCTTCTTCTGACCTCCACAGGCTCCAACCAACTTGTGTGAGGCACAGACATAGTTGCAGGTAAAACACCCATACACACACACACACACACACACACACACACACACATCTTTAGTTTAGAGGAAAACATCATTCCACTTGCATATGGTGAGCCCTTCCTTGAGCCGGCCCTCCGTGTGCCGGCAGCAGTTCGCACAGTGTGATTCAGAAGTACTAAGTTTACAGCAGCCAAGGCATCCTTCAGATGCCGGGAGCTAAGCTGGCTTGTGTCTCTCTCTCTCTCTCTCTCTCTCTCTCTCTCTCTCTCTCTCTCTCTCTCTCTCTCTCTCTCTCTCTCTCTCTCTTCTATCATTGCAGAAGCCCAGCAGTTGCTCGCTTCTGCCCTCTCAGACTCTCCGAACTAGATGATCACAAGGCTGGCCTTAGTCACAATTCTGACACCTGGTGTTCATGCCCTCTCTCCCAAAATAAATAAATCCCCAAAATTTATAACCTTAGAAGACAAGAGAAAATAGCATCTCTGCAATTCCATTGACTTTACCCTCCTTTTCATTTTTCACAGAAATCATGGGAAATGGGGGGGGGGGCAGCGTCTCCACCTGTGTAACATGACCCCAAATCTACACATTCTGCATCCTTGCAAGGAGATAAGCATCGATACAGAAAACTGAAAACCTGCCCCCACCATTTCCAAGCTGGGTAGCCCTGGCAAGCTCTCAGAGCTCTGTTTTCTTCCACAATAAATTTATGTAATAATATTTATCTCCCAGAACTGCGGTGAAGACTCTGGTAATATGTATAAATCTCCCGGCACACCCCAGGCATTAGCAGGCACTCTCGCTCCTCACTCCCACCCATTCTCAGCTATGGAGTGGGTTGTGTCAAACAAGAGAACGTACTTCCCACACCCAGGAGAGCATGCTGTGAGCTACAGAGGGAACTGACTTGACACAAAGCCATTACCAGAACTCACAAACATTACTGAAAATTCCCCTGGTGCTCATAAGCTTCTGCGAGTCTTTCACCCTTGCGTTTGTCAAAGCACGTCTGGGAGCAGTTTACATTTTCAACCTGCAAACCCTCCTGCGATAACAAGCCCCACCTGCTAGTCCCGGTCCATAATCACCTCCTCACTGACAGTCACGTTCAGGGAGGCAATGAGAGGTGGAGGAGGTCAAAGGCTGTGCCCAGATGTAGCCTGAATTTGCTACTTTCTGCCTGTGAGATCTCAAGTAAGCAGCTTGCCTGCACATTCTTCAACTTCCTGCAAAGTGGAGATGATGGTACCCAAGCCAGTTGTTCTTCAGCGTCAGAACCTGTGGGGCATGCTGGCTCTTAAGAGATTGCTTCAGGTATATATTCATATCACTTGTGTGGTCATTCTGGCCCTGACATTTTTACTCTCCATCTGAGGCACTCTCCCCTCCCCCTGAAGCTGCTCCATGATCCCTGTTGCTGAACACACTACATTTTCTTTCCTGAATCCTAATCCAAAAGCTCTCTCTTCCCCATCTCCCTCCTCCAGGAAGCTGCCTAGATTAGCAGCTCGCCCACCCTATTCTTTTTCTCTCAAGCTCTGCTCTGGTCTAACTGTCCTTGAGCTTCCTCTAAATTCTTTTTATTAATGAAACTAAGAACCCAAAAAGGAACCCTGATTTGAGTCTGTAGACATTCCTGCCAGGGCTCCCCGAGGCCTGCCACCCTCCTGGACATTGATTGTTGGCCCTTCAGGAGTCCAGTTTTGAATGCTGGCCCCACCCCAGGGCAGTCTTTTGTGAAATTGTGTCACAGATATTGGTATGGTCTTAATAAGACAGATTGCAAATACTGACTCTATCCCTAGATAGACATCCTGATGTCAGGCATATTTCTTGGAACCTTTGTCAAGCTAAATGACAAGTCTCTCTCTCTCTCTCTCTCTCTCTCTCTCTCTCTCTCTCTCTCTCTCACACACACACACACACACACACACGCA
The DNA here is from genome assembly GCF_037038515.1 of Microtus pennsylvanicus. Lineage (NCBI taxonomy): Eukaryota > Metazoa > Chordata > Mammalia > Rodentia > Cricetidae > Microtus > Microtus pennsylvanicus. The sequence goes on along the minus strand of NC_134582.1, from coordinate 80,014,098 downwards.
CACACATGCACACACGTGCACACGCGCACACACAAACACACACACTCACACACACACGCACACTCACACACACACACGCACACACATACACACAAACACACACACACGCACACTTACACACGCACACACAAGCACACACATACACACAAACACACACACACTCACACACACGCACACACACTCACATACACACACACATGCACACACGTGCACACGCGCACACACAAACACACACACTCACACACACACGCACGCACACACACATGCACACACAAACACACCACTCACACACACACACACACACACTCACACACACACACACACACACACACACACACACACACAAACACACCACTCACACACACACACGCACACGCACGCACACACACACGCACACACACACACTCACACACACGCACACACGCACACACCACTCACGCACACACACACGCACACACACACGCACACACACTCACACATACACACACACACACTCACACATATACACACACACACACACACACCACACCCTGCATCTCTCCTCCCCCCTTTGCCAGGTCATATATCCAAACCAAGGGCAGTGCTCATACTTTCTCTCACCAATGAAACACTGTGAATGCAGTTTCTTTGCAATTCAGTCCTTCACATGACTGATAAAAGTTGTTTTCTAGCTTCATTCAAAAATTCCAGACAAATTTACCCCAAATCTGACTGAAGCTCAACTTCTTAATAACCTTGATGTGGGTTAAAGATTGTAAAGTTTTCTAACACTTTTAGTGCATCTGGTTTGAACTTTCGGTGTGGGAGCTGACATCTCAAACAAAGCACCCATCCTCTGTATGCTTCAACCACAACAGAGATGAGTCTCATTTAAATGGACTAATATAGGCCCCTAGAAAATTAAGCAAACATAAAATGGAGTATTTATTCAGCCACCTAGGTGGTAGATATTGTTGTTAACTTCTTAGGCTTAGAGGATTCTTTTAGCATAATTTTGACAAGTTTATTAAACTAATCAGCATCTCTAAACTTCTGTTCATTGGGAGCATGCCTAAAACTAACAATATTAGAATTCATAAAGGGTCAGCACGTTACTAAGGATATTTTTATTTCCTGCACTTAAATGAACGCATGTTGAACAAGCAGTGGGGTGATACATGGTCCTGCATTTGTCCATGGTCATGCGTGTAGGTGGGCGTGGCTATGATTCACCCAGAAGAGTGGTGTCCGTTCAGTGGCAGAAGAAGACAGGTGCTGAACAGGGGCATTGGTACAGCCTAGGAAGGAAGAGGACCAGGACAGCTACTGTGGATTAAAAATCAGGCTCTGTCATGGGTTTCTATTTCAGAGTGAACAGGGAAATAGTTTATTACAGACAGTTGAATGAGAGGGTTAGCTGCTCCTGTTGGGGTCTCTGTAGAAGAGTAGTCTCATGGTGCAGTTATCTGAGAGGATGAAGATGTGGCTTTCTGCTTTCTGTGCACACTGCCAGCATCTGTACTTGGACCAAGGGAAGGCATTGACATTCCCATAGGCATGGAACACTGGGACCCTTGACATGACTGTCCTCATGCCAAAAATATACATTCACTCTGATGTGAGATTCCCCTCTGTATGCTGTGAATATTTTTATTATACTTGGTTCATAAAGAAACTGCTTTGGCATATGGCAGAACATAATATAGCTAGGCAGGAAAACTAAACTGAATGAAGGGAGAAAGAAGGTGGAGCCAGGAACACACCATGTAGCCGCCCAAGAAGCCAAAGGTAACAAACCACGAGTCTCATGGTAAAATATAAAATAATAGAAATGGGTTGATTTAAGATGTAAGACTTAGTTGATAAGAAGCCTGAGTTAGTAGGTCAAAGAGTATGTAATTAATATTAAGCCTCAGAGTGGTTATTTTATAAGTGGCTTTGGGAACACATGAAAGGGGAAAACCTGGTCCTGGGGAACCAGTGGGATGGAGAAATTTTGTAGCTACATCACTCAGGACCTTTTCTGCTCCCAGCATTGAGGGGCCATAAATTCTTCCTCCACGATGCGAAAGGATGAGAGATGTGTACTGTATTCAGAGCCCCTTATAAAGGCCTTAAGAGACCATTGTGGAAAACTGAATCTTGAGTTGTGGTGGAGATCAAAACAGTTGGTATTGCCAGAACTGTGTGACATCTGCTAAGGGAGCTGTGCAGAGGGCGTGGCTCAACCCCAAGAGGGAGACGTTTGCTACAGTCAGCAAAGTTAGATGGGCAGAGTCACCTAAGTCCTTTGAAATTGAAGCCCCGTGTAGCAGGCATGAACTAAATGGTTGGGGGATTACACTGTTGGGCCTTGGTCTTATTTTGGCTCGACATTTTCTCACTGTGCCCCATTTCTCAATTTTGGAATGAGAAGAGATATTCTGTAGCATTGTATGTTGAAAGTATAGAATTTAGGTTTTGATTTTATGGTGCAGGGGATGACAGCTAAAAACTTGCTCAGAGAAGACATTGAACTTTTGAGTGTTGTTGAGACTGTTAAAGACTATGTGAGCTTTGGAAGTGGACTAAATGCATTTTTCGTCATGACCTGGCCACGCACCCATGGAGGGCGGCTGTATAACGTGATGGCTTGACTGAAAGTTGCCCCGCCCTCAGCTCGGCCTCAGACACTCGAACACATGGTCCCCAGTGAGTGCCCTGTTGGGGGAAGTGACAGAATCTTTAGGAAGTAGAGCTTTACTAGAGGAAGCGCGCCACTGGAGGAGGGCTTTAAGGTTTTATGTGCTTGCCCACTTCCTGCTTGCTCTCTCTGCTCTCTCCATTTGGAGAGTGTATTTGTTTGTGGTGTGGCACGTGTGTGTGTGTGCGTGTGTGTGTGTGCATGTGTCCTGTTTGTGGATGAAGTGTGACCAGCCAGCTTCCTTCTGCTACCTTGCCTTTCCTGCCATAACAGACTCTATCCCTCTAAAACTACAACCAAAATCATTTTTTTCTTTTTTCCCAGAAAAGAAAAGTAAAAACAAAAAAAAGCCTAACTCTAAGTAATTCATAACAATTCATATTCCAGCTTCTGAAAACTGAAAAGCAAACTGTAAAGACACTTATCTGCTGGGGACAGTGGAATGGCAGACGGTTCTCGTCAAAACACCTGGGAATACTTTCTATAACTGTCAAGTCATACAACCAATAAACATATCCTTCAGGAACTAAAAAAGATCAAGACATTTTCAGATAAATAAAATCTCAGAAATTAAGATATAATGTTCATGAGCTGGAAAACTCAAGAAATAGAGTTTTCTTGATAAGGAGATCTGGATATCTCCTTAAATTGATATCCAGATTTAATATGTCAAGATTATATAACTAATGACAACTTTAGTCTAAAGTACATGTGAAAAGGCAAGAAAAGAGAGATGAGGATTCTTGTAAAATTCATATTAAAGTAAAAAACTAATTACATTAAATAATTCTATAAAAGAATAAAGTGGGCTACCTGTTCTCCCTGAGCTTCAAATTTATTATCTTATGTAGCTATAGAAATTATGAATGGACTGTTGGTAGAATTAAAGGCATAAATACATCGGAATAAAGAGTCAAGAAATAGCTGCACGCATGTGCATGCATAAGTAACTGACTTTAACAATGGAACAAGCTACTACTCAGTAAGAAGATGGGCAGAAGCATGAAGAGATGCTGCGTGGAAACAGCCTTGTGCCCTCTCTGTATTCGAAGTCACATCCTACCATGACAACGGGCTAACATACATGTTCTGCCAGCCTGGAGTCAGGGCTTTTGCACTGTGCAATTGTTCCTTGGCATCCATTGGCTTATTGATTCCAAAACCCCCTGAGGATACCCAAATCTGTCCCTGGAATTAAATGGCAGTGTTTGCAGCAGAAACTGGGCAGTCCTGGGTACCTTAACCATCCCCAGATTATTTATATCCGGCAATGCAACTGCTGTGTAAGTCACAGTTGTGCTGCATTGTTTATGGAATAGCAACCAAAACAATTTACACGGTCGGTACAGATGCAACTTATTTAAATATTTATTTTTTATGTGTAATGGGTTGAATATGTACACAGCCAGCTGATACGGAGAGTTGAGTGTGCTGTTATCATGACACGAAGAAATTTCATTTGAACCAACACAGATTTCCCCCAAGCCATTCCACTTAGCCTATTTGCCAGTCACTCTAAGGCAGGCAGGCTGATGCCCACTGGGTCATTGCCACTCACCTCCCTGGGGTACTCTCCAGCACTCTGTGTTCTCACACTCCCACCAGCAGAGCTGTCTGCTTACCGAGAATGAATTTTATTAGTTCCCAAGCCCACTACAGCTCCTTGAGCTGTTTTTCTAATTGTATAATTAAAATAAATGTTATGAAAACCAATTAAATAGAAGTGGGATAAATAAGAGAGTTGCTGTTTTCAATGGCAACTAAATTAAGGGCTTTGGAAGGGCTCAAGAAAGCAAATGACTTACGTAAAATTATAGATGTTGAATTGGGTGTGGGTAAACCAACAGAGAGAGCTTAAGAGGGGGTGGAAGTATAAAAAAGGATCCAGAGGCTTTTACAAAGCTAATTCTTCTAGAACTATCCCTTTCACAGAGGTCCACACTGGGAACTGAGAACAAGCACACTGCCAGTCAGTTCTTGTGCAGGAAAATACGTGACACTCACAACAGTCTTCGCCCTGTACCAAAAGATCACCAGCACAATGTTTAGATACAGACATTGTCAGAATAAAATGTTTATCAGGGCTGCATAGTTCCCAGTTCCTCATTTTAGTTAACTACCACTCTCAACTATAGCCACTCCCTAATACCCACAGGGGATTGGTTCCAGGACCCTCATGGATACCAAAATCCACAGGTGATCAAATCCTCATATACAATGGTGTAGTGTTTGCATATCATCTGCACTTACCTGAGATTGCTTCTGCTGTTTAATGGGAAAGCTGTATAAATTTTTGTTATACTGCATTATCAGGGAATGATGGGGAGGGAAATATCCATACATATTCAGTATATTTTGATCCTGAGTCATTTTGGATATATGGATACAGAACCTGTGACAATGAGGAGTGCTGACCTCTGACAAGGGTTTCTCTGTGCTTCCACAGATATGTATATATACATACATATGCACACATCTACATAATCAAAAATGTATGGTTCAAACCACCCCAAGAATTCTACCTCTTTACTCAGTTATTCTACCTTGAGAAAGTTCAACTCGAAACAATTGTTCCAAGACCTAGAAAAGGCAATGTGTGTTAAGACGTATTCATACAATGGAAAGGTGACTTACTGTTTCCCAATCCCTGTGCCTTTATTTTTGTTGAAGGGTTTCTACCTCTGTCCTACTGTGGGCAGTTTCAACCCTACTGTGAATCTAGGCATATATCTCCTCTATCTGGCAAACATCTTCTCTCTTGAGACTGTGTGTCTTATGAAGTAACCGAACAAGGACAGGAACCCCGGCTGATGTTGATTCCCTCCAGTAACACCAATGAGAGCAGACTGTCAAGTTACTCCTGCGTTCAGACCCCTTCAACTGCCCAAACCCTGTAGTTCTTGAACCTCTCACACACTGTGAGCACATTTCTAGCCTTATGCTGCCTAAACTACACAGCGCTGGTTTCTTTCAGCTCACCCTACCTGACTCAGTTTGTAAAAGTAGCAAAATATAGGAACTATGTAGCTGTCAAAGAAGTGGAAAACAGCCTAGCAAATTATAGTTTATTCACTCACAGAAATACTATGTTGTTAAAAATCAGAGTTATTAGGACATGACAAAATAGAAGTGTCAATGGTATCTATAAAAATAAATGAGGGTACAAGATTTTAATCCCAGCATGATTGCAGCTATGTAAAGTGTGCTCAGAAGAACTTCAAAACCAGAGCCATTGTGTTGAGACTACACAGTGTTTAGCTTTTGAAACTGTGTGTTGTATTTAGTCATATAATTTTAATTTTAAAAGATATGTAGCTACATTGCACACATAAAATAAGTGTCCTTATTTGTTTGAAAAACAAGAATAATAGGGGCTGCGTCTTTGGTTTCATTCACTCTTTAAAGTACTAACAGAGAAGGAGAAGGGAGTTTCTCTTTTTGATATAAGTGGTGAGAGGGCTAATAAGATCTGTGCTTGATTTCTTCATAAGCCATAAACCACCTGTATTGGTGCAACACATTGAATCTTAAATGCAGAGAGTTAAACCTTATTTTGGAGTGAGAAGGAAGGTTCCTCTTTCTATTAGTACAACCTCATCCTCACTGCTGGCATGGAATTTATTATTATTATTACTACTACTATTATTATTCCCCCATAATTTGTGCATTTTGGTTTTTTCATGGTGTCCCAAATACCTCACAGGCTCCATTCATACTTTAATCAAATGATCCAGTTCGTCCACCTCATCTTCAGCCCTGGACATTCTGTCCTCCACATGATCTGTTCTACAAGAGACTTTCCATTGAGTTTATTTGAATTATTGAATTTTTTATTTTCAGCATCATTTAATTTTTTCATTAATATTTCTCTCTCTTGGATAAATTCTATTTTCATATCCTGAAATATTTCCTTATTTCATTCATCTGTTTATGTGGTCTTGGAATCCATTCAAGAGATTAGTCATGCTGTCTTAGAATTCATTCACCACAAGTTTATTCATGTCCTCCCAGTTCTTTGAGCATATTTTCTATCATTCTTCTTAATTCTTTGTCTGAAACTCTGTCTAAACTGCTCTTGTTGGTGCCGTTGCTATTGAATTGGTGATCTGGGGAAGAGACATGTTCAGCTGGCTTTTCATGTCACTTGTTTTCGGTGGGACTTACGCATCTGGAGTTACTTTGTTGTTTAATCCTTCTGCCCATGTGTTTTGATTAATCTCTTAGATTGGTATTTGCTGTTACCTTTGCCTTGGCATGTTTTTGGCTCTGCTCGATTCTTTCTGAAGTTCTGTCCTGAGGACACATAGTGCTGATTCATGACTGAAGTAGCTGACATGACCCTGGCTCTTCTACGGGGTTACAGCCTCTGACTTCATCAGCTGGGAGTCACAGAGTACAGCAGAACTACATGCTGACAGAGTTGTGTGTACCCCAACACGAGCACCTGTATGTGCATGGTGTGGGGGCAGTATACACCATGGTCACACATCCTCTGGCCTTATAAACTAGGGGTGCATACAGGGTGTGTGTGTGTAGGGAATTGGGGAACAGTTTCTGCATCCTCGGTTGGGGGCCATACAAGAGGAACAGCAAGCAGCTTTGGAACTCATGGAAAGCGGCTCCCCAGTCAACATAAACACAAAATGGGTATGTCTCAGAGAGGCAGAACCCTGAAGACCACAAGGACCATGTGTTCTGAGGCCCTTATTCTGTTATGGAGCATAACTCTGCTTACTGCCCTCTTGCACGTCACAATGTCCCTGGTAATCTGTGAGTGATATAAAAACTCTGAGGGGGTTTCTAGCCCCTTGCTGGGCAGTGTCCTGATACCATCATAGCGACTGACTTTTTCCAAACATTGCTGCTGGAATAGATTAATGATTCAATCACCACTCTAAGAAAGCATTTAGAGATAGAGATTGTTAGTAAATTTAGGTTAAGATGTTTTTTTAATGGCTTTGATATAGAAGATCTTGGGGAGCAAGCTAAAGTTAGAAAGGCACACTTTTAATAGCTGAGTGAGGTAAAGGAATGAGAACAAAGACAGCCCGGCTATCGCTAGCTCATGAGCCTTTCTTGCTAAAGTTGGTTTGGTGATCAAAGGCGATGTTTAATTTCCTGTACCCATTTTTGTCCTTGGCTTCCTGCTGTGATTTAATGAAAAGCTGTTGATGAGTGGATGTGGACTCTCAGGACTTAACGTAGAGAAGAATGATTGTTTTTTATACGTAAATGTTTATATTTGTGATTCTTTAAAGATTTTTTTGTATTTTAAGGTAAATAATAAACCAATTGATACTTTTTTTGCAACTCCAAACAGTGGCCTGCTGGTAAAAGAACTAGCTGAGAAAAATATTTTGCCTGCTTACATTTTGTTAGTTTATAACAAGTTGCTTAGACATGAATATATGCAGGTCCTCAAGAATAATTCATTTTTACCTATAATACATAAAATGTTTCTTCATGTAAGGGTAATGGGAAGCATGCTAATTTCTGCTTGCATTCATTGTAGTTGCTCACTTGAAAAAAAGTAGAATTTAACCACATTGTGCTTTTTATATTATTTGAAAGATTTTGCTAGGGTGTATAAGTTATAAGGGGAAAGGAACAGAGGAGATAGAAGAAAAGGTGAAGAAGGAAAACATCAGGGTAAAAAACAGAACAGAGTGGGAACCAACCACAGAAAGAGAAAATAAAAGAAAGAATTAAGTTTTGACCCCTTTGATAAAGTCTCCTGTGTGTGTATGCAGCTGGGTCAACTCCACACCTCCTCTTCAGTTTCTCTGACTTCCTGGGGGCCGGTCCCTCGCAGCCCTCTAGCCTCACCAGCTGGAGTAGTTAGGTTCAGAGGGAATGTGCTGTGATCAGTGCATGACAGTCCCAGGCATCCTTTCAATTTTCCCTTTTGTCTAAATAAGAAGGTTCTAAACCCAATGCAAAACTATATACAATAAGAACAATTCTCAAGCATTGTTCAGGAGAAAGAAAGGGTAATAACATCAACAAAAATGGAACTAAAACCAAAAGAACAACATCAAGCAAGAAACACATACTAAGTGTCCAGGCCATAGGCAGTTGGCGAATAACAGATTATTCCAATAGCTGTCCTATCCTAAAGAGCCTGAGTCTTATACCTAACAGGCCCTGGCTAAGATATGAGAGCATAGTAACTGTGACTATCTAGTCTTCCACCCCATCAAAGACCTGAGAAGAAAAACAATATTACCTGAGTAAACAGGAAGTGCGAGAAAGCGACTTCCAAAAGATGCAAGAAAAGACAGAAACAGCTGGCTACCTGGACAGTCACCAAAGTCTCTGCTTTCATGCGATGAGATGTGTTTTCCTGTTTCAAAAATTATTCTTATAATGTTTAAAAATGGGAAATTCTTCAATGCTGCTTTTAGACATGTATTATGGTTTTCTTTCTAGACTAATCTGTAATCATATTTTATACTTTTTTTTTCTGGGGTGCCTAGAAAGAAACTCTATGCATGGCTCATAAAGAACAAATTTATTATCTGTAATTATGTCTGTCTTATCAATTAATCTTGTGTCCATTTGACCTGTCACTGGCAGAGTGAACTGAATTAAAGTCCCTACGAGCCCTGTGGTCCTGTCTTGTGTCTGTTTCACTCTTCAGGTAACTCTTGCTATTTTCTGTTAACCAGTGCTGGTACTCCTGCCCAGTTTACAACTGAGTGCATGCCATGGGCCCATTTTTCACTCTCAGCTCAGTATAGTCTTCAGTTTTACATGGGGATCACGAACATCGTGGTGTGGATCTTCACTAGTGACCCATCCATTTTCACTTTTCCACCCATAAGTGAGTAACATCAGTTTCCTGATGCTACTGCAACAGGTTCAAAGCCTGAAACAACTCAAAATTGTCTTTTGGTTCTGAATAGCTCTTGAGAGGTTAAAACTGAGGTTCTGGTCTGTCTGGGTTCCTTGCGATAGCTCTGAGGGATCCATTCCAGTCATAATCCCAAAATGCATAATCCCTGAAGCCACAGTCCTGAATATAAGTCTAAAATCCCGACTATTATAATTACAAAGGATTACAAATCTCAAATACTGAAATCCTGAAAAACAAAACCCCTAAGACCAGAACACAGTCAGAGGATAGAGTACCCAAGATGGCTACAGCTCTGTGCTCTGGAAAAGGAATTGGGTTTCAATAAGACAGCAGCAAGGTTTAAGTTAGGCAAGGGCTGCAGCTGAGTGGTAGAACATGTCTCTACATGTGCAAGATCTCATGTCCAGCTCTCAACAAAACACAAAAGAGCATCATTTCTCTGTGTTTCTCTGGGCCTTTAAAACACAGTTAGGAATTACACTGAGGAAAACGGCAGTAGTAGGTTCTTCTACATGGACCATGGTCATGGGTACCATGTATCACCAGCCATGGGTAATAGGATGTGTTTGCAGTAATAGACATGAATTCTCTCCTATGTAGAGGGCCATAAGTCCAGTTAGATGGCTGTTGGCTCCCCCACCACCTCCACCAGGATGTAAGTGCTACTGTTGCCCCTTTAGGTCAAACTTGCCTTTCTGATCATTGTTTTGATCATTACAACTGAGGAAGACTATTGATGGGTTTTCTCTTACAGCCTCTTCCAGTTCTATGAGTTCAGCCCTTGGGAAGGAGGCTTCCATGTCAGTGCCAGCTGGTTTCCTTCAATTCCTCAGTCCAAAGTGTGTGTATGAAACCAATGATATCACTGACTGATTCAAAATCTCTGTGCACACAGTAGAAAAAGGGGGTATTTGGTGGTGCTGCCATTCCAGTAGCAGAGATTTTTCTGCCAAATTGGCGATCCATGTATGAATGCCTTAGGGGTGGACTTTCATGTACCCAAATCAACACAGAAGCATGACACAGGAGAGAAGCGATTACAACAGGGAGTATTCTTAAGAGGAGATGTCAGATCATGGAATTTCAAAATGTACAGCACCCTATGAACATACTCTGTAAGGAGAGTCATGGTCTGAAAGGGAAACACCGTAAGTGTTCTCCCACCTGGGGCCCTCAAACTGCAGCGAGTGCTGTGCACTCCCTTAGGCTCCTCCACCCTGCAGGTCTAGCCCTGGATAAACTTCCAGGTGCCAAGTGCTTCTTTAAATGTTCCTTTGTTTCTGTTTCCTTTGTGGCAATTTTCCTTATCCTTTTAAACTATCAAAAATATTTTGTACAATTTTCTGTGCTATGTATTTCATCTTCGCATCATTTTCAATCCTAGGGTTATAAACTATGCAAAGACTTCTAATTTGTTTTATGTGTGTTTGTAGCTGTGACTCTGTGACAGGGCATTTTCACAGCAATTTCCATTGTGTGCAAACACTTCCAAGCTTCCCTGATAAATGACTGTCTTCTCTGTATGTCTGCAGCTGTGAAGGATGTTCCTCTACATGGGCAATTACATACACAGCATCTGTGAAGGATGTTCTACATAGGCATACATACAGACCAGTGACACTTTTCAGATTTGAGTCCAGTTCATCAAAGAATAGGCTACTTCATATGGTGTTTAAATGATCACAGCTATAAAGTCTAGCAATGCAACTACTGACCACAATGACTGGGATTGTTTGCTCATTTCTTTGTGAATATAGTTCATCTACTCAAAACCGTTACACCCAGGTGACGTCCACTAGCATATCTGCTTGTGCTTATAAAGGTAAGTATGTTTGGTGTGTTTTGAGCACCTCCTTCAGAAAGTCATTCCACCCCTACCTCCTGAGGCTCATCCCCAATATCCACCTTCACCCTCATTTCCTGAGATCTGCACACCCAGGACACCACCCTCAGACTTCTGAGGATCAACATTAAGAACTTCCTAACTCTACAGAAAACTTATTCCTATGCTCAAATGCATTGCCAAGCCCTCACTGAGCCATGACCACTTCTGGTACCCCATTGGCAAATATATCAACACTGAGTGGTCTCAAGACTAAACTCTGAGCACTATTTGGATGGTCAGTTGTTAAAGGAGGCCACTTGTTGGTTCCCAGCCACTTAGCCCCAAAATAATCACACATAAACTGTATTAATTAAATCACTGCTTAGTCAATTAGCCCTAGCTTCTTATTTGCTAACTCTTACCCATTTCCATTATTCTGTGCATCACCACAAGATTGTGGCCTACCAGCAAAGTTTCAGCACGTCTGTCTCTGGCGGCAGCTCCATGGCTTCTCCTTACTCTGCCTCCTTTCTTCCAGCATTCAGTTTAGTTTTCTCCATCTATCTATCCTATCAGGCCAAACCAGTTCCTTTATTAACCAATGGTATTCACAGCATACAGAGGGGAATCAGACTGTGGTGGTTTGAAAGAAAATGGCTCCCAAAGAGGGTAGCACTATTAGGAAGTATGGCCCTATTGGAATGGGTGTGGTCTTGTTGGAGGAAGTGTATCACTGTGGGGACAGGCTTTGAAGTCTCATATATGCTCAAGCCACACCCAGTAGACAGACCATTTCCTGTTTCCTTCTGATCAAGATGTAATGAGTACCACATCAGGCTGTACACTACCATGTCTCACCATGATGATAATGAACTGAACCTCTGAAACTGTAAGCCACCCCAATTAAGTGTTTTTCCTTTATAACTGTTGCTATGGTCATTGTGTCTCTTCACAGCAACAGAAACCTTAACTAAGATAGAAGTTGATACCATGTACTGGAGAACTGCTGTAATAGACCTGACCATGCTTTTGTTCGAAGGAATATGGAACTTGGGGCTGTGGATTAGAAAAGCAATTCAAGGGTTTTGGTGATACTTCCCATGAAGCATCATGCTTCCCATGAATCCTAGTAGGATCAAGGAAGACAGTGGTGCCAAATATGATCTGATGAACTGGGGTGGGGACTGGCTCAAGAGGTCACAGAGAAGAAAAATATTAATATATGGCCTATAGATTATTCGTTTGATGTTTTGGAAGAATGTGGCTGGGTTTTTTTTCCTTATTGGAAGAGTCTGCCTGAGACTAACTAAAGTGAAGAGTTTTAAACTAATTCCATTGGCAGAGGAAATCTCAAAGCATCCTAATATAGACTCTGTTGTGGTTAGTAATAGTGACTATAATGAAGATTTATAATGAAAAGGAGCAAAATGAGCAGGGTAAATTACAAAATGTACAATTTGAGGAGAAAAGGAGAAACAGGAATCAAATTAAATTCTGTGTTCAGGGAGATAAACAGATTAAGAAATGGAATAAAGGGGGTGGTGACCTCAGATTAAGATCCCACCTAGCTAAGTTTCCACCTTGTGAAAAGAAATTAGAAAAGTTGAGAGCAGTGGTGGTGCATGCCTTTAATTCCAGTACTCGAAAGAGACTGGAAAATCTCTGAGTTTGATGCCAGCATAATCTACAGAGAAAATTCCAGAAATGTCAACCTTAGGCAGTGAAGGAAACCATCAAAAACAGAAAGTTGGTGAAGATGCAACTGAACAAGGGGGCCATATTCCAGCCTCAGCAAGCTGCAGAACTTGGGAGGCTTGGTCTCGTGGTTCTGGCTTTAGAGTCAAGGATGAAGAAAAGTGTTATGGAATCTCCGTTTGAGACTAAGGAAAGCTGCTGAGGCCACGCATGTGGCAGGAGTGTCTCTGAATGAAGACCTAGAGACACCATTGTATGAAGCCATAAAGGTGAAATCTTGCCTTGAAGACCCCCCAAGAGGTTGGAGATGCCAGAGCTGTGGGATACCTCTGAAGAGATAGTCTAGCAACAGGAGGAACCAGCCCGAGAGAAAGAAGTGTGCTGCAGTCAGAAAAATTGGGAGGAGTAGGAGATATTGCAGATCTGAAGAGCATTTTGACCTCAGACATGGAGATGCAGAGTTTGGAGTTTCCCAGCTCATTTTTAGTCTTGCTTTAGTCTAGTATTTCCTTGCTGTGCTCTCCTCCCTATGTTTTAGAACAGTAATGTATATTCTATCCCATTAGATTTTGAAGTATGTGACCTGCTTTTATATTTTGATTTTATAGGGGATTGTAGTTAGGAGGTTGCCATTAGTCTCAGAAGACATGTTTGGATTTTAAACCAAATTTGAGATTGTTATAGACTATGGAATCTTTAGAACTTGGACATTTATATATTATGATATGGCTATAAGCTGTGGGAGGCTGGGAGTAGAATGTGGTGGTTTGAAAGAAAATGGCTCCCAAAGGAAATAGCACTATTAGGAGGTTTGGCCTTGTTGGAGGAGGTATGGTCTTATTGGAGGAACTGTGTCACTGTGGAGGCAGACTTTGGGGTCTCATATATGCTCAAGCCACATCCAGTGAGACAGATCACTTCCTGTTGCCTTCTGATCAAATGTAGCCAGCACCATGCTTGTCTGCATGCTTCTCTGTCCCTCCAGGACAATAATAGACTAAACCTCTGATCATGTAAGCTAGCTCAATTAAATGTTTTTCCTTTATAAGAATTGCTGTGGTCATGGTGTCTCTCTCTCCACAGCAATAGAAACCCTAACTAAGACATGGACCATAACATGAGAAGTTGTGACAATAGAAAACAGATACTCAAAGGCTCACACAATGAAATTAGGGCAGAGATTCATTCCAGGAAGTGCTGCCAGTGACCTAACTCCAGATGCCAAGATCTCATCACAAAAGGTACAAAGAACACAGATAACCAACACAAAATGTCTTTTTCAAAAGTGGACCCACAAATAGGAATATTTTCTGAGAAAATCAACTTAAACAACATACAAAGCAATGACTTCAAAATGGCTATTATAAAATGTCCAAGAAACTCAGAGGATGTGACTAAATGCCAGAATGAAGATCACAGAAAATGAAAACCATTGAATGAAACAGAACAGGTCAACATATGCAGATAGAAATTACTAAGATGGTAGAATTTCTGAGCAATAGTCCAACTATAATAAAATTTAAAATGAAATTTTTCATAAATCAAATAAAAAGCTCAATGGAAAGCCTCATCATTAGCCTCATCATGAGTAGGAAATGTCAGGGCTTGAGGACAAGGTAGAGCTGGGTCACTCCGCCAAAGGAAATGTTAAACCTTCAAAATGAAAACGAAATGTGAATGGAACATGCAGGAACATTAGAAAATTATTAAAAGGCCAAATTGACAACACTAGATACAAAGTAAGGAGAAGAAACCCAGGTCAAAGGCACAGACAATATTTTCAACAAGATCCTAAAAGGAAATTTCCAAAACCTAAGGAAAGAGATGTCACTGAAAACTTTGAGAGGAATACAGAGCACAAAAAGAGACATGGCTGTGAAAAGAAAACTACCCTACACATATTACAGTCAAAACACTAAATGTATAAGACAGAGAAAGGACATTGAAAGCTGCAGGAAAGAAAGTCAAGTCACTCCCAAAGGCGAACCCACAGACAACCACTGGTTTTCAGTGGAGTTATGAATAAACCACAGATTTCAGTCATAATTGAAAGAGAAAGAAAATATTCCACAATAAAAACAGATTAAAGGATTTTATGATAACTAGGTGAATTCTACAGAAGATGCTGGGAGAAATACTTTGGTATGGAAAAGTTAGCCACAGCCAAGAAGTTACAGGCAATGAATAGACCTCTTTTGATTAACTGTTCTGGAATTGTTTAAGAAAACAGCACAAAACCAAGACAATGACAGGAACTGATTCACATTGTTCAATAATAACTCTTAAGATTAATGGCCTCTATTCCCCCAATTAAGAGACACACAGATTAAGTCAGGTGGTGGTGGCGCACGCCTTTAGCCCCAGCAATCAGGAGGTAGAGGCAGGGAGATCTCTGTGAGCTCGAGGCCAGCCTGGTCTACAAGAGCTAGTTCCAGGACAGGCTCCAAAGCTACAGTGAAACCCTGTCTCGAAAAACCAAAAGTAAGGTGGTGGGACAAATCAGCAGATTGGATTGAAAAATAGGTTCCTTTTTTCCCCTCTGCCTCCAAGAAACACATTAATAATAGATATAACCTTAGGATAAAAGGATGGAAAAATATAGTCCATGAAAACTGAACTAAGAAACAGTGAGGCATAGCTATTCTAATATCTGACAAAATAAACTTCAAACTAGTTAAAGGAGATGAGGAAGTTCACTTCATACTCATTAAAGGAAAACCCACCAAGAAAATACTACAATTCCAAATATTTATGCATCAAAGTCAAATGTACCCAATTTCATAAAAGTAATACTATTAGATCTAAAGACACCGATTAAGCCCAATATAGTAATAGTGTATAACTTGAATACCCAGCTCTCACCAAGAAACAGGTCATCCAGACAAAAACTAAACAGAGAAGCATTGGAGTTAAATAACATCATAAATTAAATTGACAGAACAAACATCTACAAAACATTCCACTCAAAAACAAAGAATACGCATTCTTCTCGGCATGGAGCCTTCTCCAAAATCAGTCACCTATTAGAACACAAAGCAAGAGTGAACAGATCAGAAGAACTGCAGCACATCCTACATTCTAGCTGACCACATGCAAGGAAGCTAGACATCAGCAAAGGACACATATTCAGAGAAACTAAACAGCACATACTGAATAAAAACTGGGTCAGGAAAAACATCAAAGAGAAAAATTAAAGCTCCTGAATGAAAATTAAAATGTAACGTATCAAAAAATGTGTGTGGTACAAGGAAGACAGTACTACGAGGAAAGGCCATAGCACTACGTTCCTACAGAGAGAGAGAGAGGGAGGGAGAGAGAGAGAGAGAGAGAGAGAGAGAGAGAGAGAGAGAGAGAGAGAGAGAGAGAGAGAGAGAGAACTAATTAATACCTTGATGCACCTGAAGATCTTGGACAAGAACAAACAACACCTCAAACAGAAGCTGGAAACAGATAATCAAAATCATGGCTGAAATGAATGATTTAGAAACAGAAACAAAACAATGAAATAAAGAGTTGGTTCTCTGTGAAGATAAACAAGATTGCCAAACCTTTAGCCAAACTAACCAAAAGAATGAGAGCAAAGACCAAGATAAATCATAAATGAAAAGGGAAACACTATGACAGACACAGGACATTCAGAGAATCATAAATACTTTAAAAACTTATATTTGAGATTGGCCTGAGTGGACAGAAATCAGCCATGAGCTGCTCTGAGTTTCTAGGCCCAGGTGGGCATGGAACAGGGCACTGGGCGGTTGAGCACTGTTTTGGTGTGCCAGTACAGGGTAGGAAATGTGCTAGAGGCAGATCAGAAGAGGTGAAGTGGGGGAATGGACTGATGTCGATGGCCTGCTGATCATCTGGGTCCATGGTGATGTCTGGGCCTGAGCTGCTGCCAAGGGCCATGTGGTCCATGGCCCTGACACAGCTGTGGGGGAGATTTGTGTTGATGTCTGTGGCTCCTGTTACCACTGAAGGCCCTGCAAACACTCGGAGCCTGGGCCACCACCTGTGACCATGTCTGTGTTGGAGGGATGGCCTGTTCTGCCATCCTGGACCAATCCAGGAGGGGGAGATAGCCCCCTCACCACTTGCCCCTCACCCCTTGCCCTGGGGTCACAAGTTCTGTTCCTCACCAGTTCCAGCACTCAGGAGAGCAGGCCCTGTACCTCACCTGGGCAGCACAGTAGAGCTGCCCCTGTTGATGGGGATGCAGGTGATCCAGGCCTGAAAACATGCATGGGTCACCTGGCCCTACCCCTCAACTGCCATACAGTGTAGTGGGTGAAGGGGAGATGACCTCTCCCCTGTACCCACCCCTCACCACCCGTGGTGGGTAGCAGAGCTGGCCCTGAGAGAGAGCTGGCACTGCCCCTCACTGGCAGCAATACTTGGGACAGTAGGCCCTGCAGCTCACCAAGGCAGCACAGCTGAGCTGACCCTGTTGGCAGGGCTTCAGGTGAGCTGTCCTGGAGTAGGAGTGCTGCCCCCGCCCCTCTCCCTCCCTGTATGCCACGTGGCGGAATGGGTGAGGGAAATATGTTCCCTCACACACACACACTCTTTACCACCTATGGTGGGCAGGAGAGCTGACCTCGGTCAGGGGCATGAGAACAGAAGAGCAAGCCCTGCCCCTCACCAACGGCAACAATATGGGATGCGGGCCCTGCACCTCACCTGGGCAAAACAGTAAAGTTGACCCAGGTGATGCAAAAGCGGGCGAGCCACACCTAAGGGCAGGAGAGCAGGAGAACTGGCCTGGCTCCTTGCTGCCTGCTGCGTTGGGTTTTATTCTGGTAGTTAACTCAAGGCATTTTAAAGTCTTTGGTCTTCTTTTTTTTTTTTTTTTTTTTTTGCTTTCTATTAGTCATGTCAAGTTTTAGTTAATATTACCTTTCGCTTGTGTTTATATTTGCACATATTTAACTATGCGTATCACAGTATCACCTTGAATTCCTCACTGCAGGGGGATAGATTTTTCCTTACCTCCTTGATGATTGTCTTAGAAGTGTGAACTGATTTGGCCGATGAAATCTTAGCAAGTGGGGCATGAGAGGCCAGAAGTGTGTTTCGCTTGGCTTGATCTCCTGTGTCCACGCCTTGTGCTGTCAGAGGACCTTCCTCTGGGTGACTGATGCCCTTGTGCCTGGGTCCAGAACTAATGGATGTGAATATCCAAGCTCGGCCCACAATTGACAACGCAATCCAGATGGCCTGGAGCCCCGGGCAAAGGGACCCAACATCTCTGCTTTGGATGAGTTCAAACCAATGACAGATGGGTCAGTGTGAGAATGAACGCTCTGAGTTTGGCTCTTACACAGCAAAAGTCAGCTGCTATTTTTGTGTTCCTACTTTTAGCCAACTCCAAATATATACCCAGCTATGACATGAAAGAAATGTTTTTCCTATTTTCTTTACATCTTCCTCTCCTGGTCTCAGTAGGTCTCATCATTTTTATTGTGTTACATTTACAACTAATTCTGCCAACTAAATAATCACATTATTGTTCATCCTCATCCCACAGTCAATCAGGGCTGCTTAATTCTCACTAGGACACCTGGCAGACAGTTTCTTTAATGTTTTGGTTGACTAAAGTTTACTGTGTTTGTTTTTTTATTATTATTTTCCTACCAGAGGAATCAATGAGTAGACTCTGAGGCTCTTGGGTTTTTGAAATTGTCTTTCTGTAGCTTTTCTATGTAAGGAGGGTTTGTGTTTGGCTGGTTGGTTGGTTTTGGTCTTTGGTTTTTGGTTTTGTTTTGGTTTTACTAGTTCTAAAAATCACTGGTTCATGTTTGCTTTCCTTAAATGTTGTCTTATTATGACCTGAAGTTAAGTGCCCTTGAGAAATCTAAAGTCAGCCAAAGGGCAAATGAAGCAAGTTTCTGCATGTAATAAAGCAGCAGTCTCTCCACATGACATGCATGGCTTCCCTAGTTACATGTCTTTGCTTATCGGCACAGGTCTTCGGGGTCCCTTTCTTACACATCAGACGTGTCTGGAGCAGAATGTGGAATAACCTATTACTTCAGGAAGATGTTCTTGACTTTCCACTTGTTTTTGGTTTCTTTTCATTTGTTTGATATATTTTTTAAGGCCTCCAACTTTGTGTGGTATCTAGCCCACAGCCTCATGCATGCCAGAAAATTGCTGGACCACCAAACCACACTCTCCGTCCCAGCATGTGCGTATTTGGTCTGTTTCTAGATCAATCACTGTCTAACGTTTAATCTGACACTCCCTTTATTTACATTTTATTCTTCCAGTCTTCCTATCCTCAGTGGATTGTGCTATTTGTTAACATTTGTTATCTTTCAGTTTTTGTACGCAGGGTAATTGCCCCCCTCTGGCTTTTGGCACACCCCATTCTGTTCCTTGCCTTGTAGCTGCACTTCTGAGAGGCCTCACCTTGGTTGTTCATAGGGATTGCTACATCCTTTATAAATAGTCTGTGATAGGACATTTGTTTGTAATTATAATTTGTTCCATGTTATTTATAAAATCTGCTGCTTCTTTCCCTTTTCTTTTTTATCCTTAGAGTTTCTTTGCAAACCTCTAGCACTAGTTTTCTTCCCGTTGTCTGTTATGTAATGCTGTCCACTGCCGCCCCTCCCCCCCCCCCGCAGCAATTCTCTGAGTCAAGCGTTTTGGAAAATGGCTGTAGGTCAAGAGGCCAGGGTCAGATTGCCATTGATTTAATTCAGAGGCTGGTTTTTCACTTGCTACAAAATTAGACCACTGCTTCTCTAAGTAGATAGTCTAAGCATGCTTCTGCATGAGACCTGGGGTAAGCGCCGTTTGTGTCTGTACCTTCTCCTTCTGCTGCCGTGTGTCATATGTCCATAACTTCACTGTGATAAAATGGCTGGCAGATGACTGTAGTGCCCACTCCTTGGTGTTAGACTCAACCTTGCAACTTACTTCAGCTAATGAGCTACCGGTGGGCATGGCATGACCAGGGGCGTGAGCTGCCCTTATGTTGTTCAGCCCTTGGTTCTTGGTTATCATCATAAGAAAAACATGTGCTGAGTGGCCATTGCTTTAAGGAAGTTTAGGTCCACATGAAGCTAACTTGCACCCAACCCCTCCATCGGGAACCTAATGAAACTTAGAACAGCCTAGAGAGTTCAGCTCCAGCCATCTGGGAGGCACAGAAGCAAGAAACTGTATTGAGTTGGTAGAGTTTGCAGATGTTTGTTATGGAGCAAGAGCTGACAGATACATTCAAGTCTGCACTTCTTGACCTAACCGAGTCTGGTGTGGAAGACTTTATCTACCTTTCTACATCCCCTATTCCTTACTAAATTCTCTCTGCTTCTGGCTAGCTCCTTTCACATAGTGTCTGCATGGTTTGGGGGTCTTTACAAAACACTCCTCCATGTTTCTCCTAGCTTTACCAAAGTCATTTGAATTTTTGCTTCCTGCTCTCCTTATTGCTTTGGCTGACTTCAAAACAGAAGGGCTGAATGTTATCTATTTTCAAATGGATGTTCACCTGACTTCTAGAATAAAAAAAAAGATAGTACAGAGACTCAAAACAGCATGGGCTTTGAAATCCGACAAACTTGGACCAAATCCTAGTCTAGCACCAAGTTGTGCAAATATGAGAGACTTGCTTTGATCTTTCTGGGCTTCAGTATGCTCTCTCGATTTATAAAGATCTAGCAATGTTTGTCTCTAATAATTATAAGAAGGGTATCTTAAGAAAACGGGTGTGAAAATGTGGACGGCTTCCAACAGTGCAAATAATGAAAAAAAAACCCACGTGATTCTGCTCTCATCATGCTACTGCTGCAGTCAGGGGACAAAATGTCCAGGAAGAGGGTTTGAAGCACTAGGATGAGGAAGTGATTAGAGCACAGAGTATGTTCCCAGTCTGCAGGCTGCTTAGAGCAGTAAGTCACAGATTCCTTCCAAAACTCAGAAGGTGGCTTGTCTCTAACACTCTATCCCTCTTCTCCACATTTGGATTTTCTCGCCTTGGAACCTTGTCTAGGGACGGGGGGGGGGGGAGCTTCAAGACAAGCCAGCACCTCCTTGCCTGACCACTGTCCCCTAGTTCCCTGATGAAGACGTGACTCACTTAGCACCAATGAGATTGTAGATGTTCATAAGCAGCTTCAAGAAAACACGAGTTTCATCTTCTGGGATGTAGAAGAGCAGCCATCTGCATCACACCCCAGAAGAGTCTGGCAATTACCTCGCAGCTAACAAGAAAGGGAAATGGTCTTGGGATGGGACTGGCAGAGCAGAAAGGAAACACGAGAGAAAACTACCCTGGAGGCTTGATGGCCACTTAGCAGCACTATAAACCAGCACTGAGGTCCTCCAGCCTGGTTCCGTGCAGTGAAATGAACCAACTAAACTGTTGCTCAAATCACATAAACCCATTTGAGTTCAGTTTTGTTGTTGTCACCTGATGTGGGATTCCCCTCTGTATGCTGTGAATACCATTGGTGAATAAAGAAACTGCCTTGGCCTGCTGATAGGGCAGAACTTAGGTAGGCGGGGAAAACTAAACTGAATGCTAGAAGAAAGGAGGCGGAGTCAGAGAGAAGCCACACACACACACACTGCAGCATCTGCCCAGCCCTGGCCATACACCTTCACCTAATCCTCACAGTGCCCTTATGAAGTGAGCACTGTTGCCTCTTTAAACAATGAGTGAAACTGAAGCAGCCATCTGAGCTCTTCAGCTGTGGGTGAACAGAAAAGTGCATTCAAAAGTCAAACTTATATTCCCCTGCCTCCCTGTGTAAATGCTAGGCAGAACTGTCTCAGAAATGTGTTTGCTGAGTATCCTCTGTGTGATAACCAGCAGAGGCTCAGCGGAATCAGACAACGGTGGCTCCTGACAAGCTGAAGACGGGCTCTTGACAGTGGCAGGTGAGGTGGCAGCCCAGCAGGACATGCAGGAGCTGTGTCTGGCTCACCAGGACTGAACATACCAGCAGTGCCTTCAGTGTTCTATCATCACTGGCCACAAGGGAAAAGCCACCATTGTCATTGAAAAATATCTAAGTCAAGAGGACTGGAAGTCCTCCACAAGCCAGGGATAGGCTTGTATATTTGTATATTTGAAAGGATGCATCGCTAAGTACTTGCTCTCTGAAACCAGCCAACTGAGCATAAACCCCAAGCCTGCTTCCTGGGTAGAGATTTCATCGAAGCCCTTGCACTCTCGAGGTTTGTTTTTCTTCTGTAATTAAGAGCTTTAACAGCACCTACCTTGTCAAGGTATCACAAGGTGGTGTGGGTTAATAGCTTAATACAATTCCTGAGCCGGGCAGTGGTGGCGCACGCCTTTAATCCCAGTACTCGGGAGGCAGAGGCAGGCGGATCTCTGTGAGTTCAAGACCAGCCTGGTCTACAGAGCTAATTCCAGGACAGGCTCCAAAGCCACAGAGAAACCCTGTCTCGAAAAAACAAACAAACAAAAAAACAATTCCCAACAGATCAAGCTTTCTTTCCCTTTAAGAATTAACTATAATTGTTATCTTTTTAAAAATCCTCTCTTGACCTGTGTGAAATAAGAATTCGCATCTTCCAAAGGGGTGGGAGCACTAGAGCTCAGAGCAGGAAAATGGCTCCTGCTGGATAAGTGGCTGGGAGAATTGAGCATGGTCAGTCTGGCTGAGGGCAGGCTAGCGTTCTCTCTACTCCTCTTCCTCACCTCTAACTTACAAGTATGGTGCCCACACTCAAGATTCATATGCAATATGAATAATACAAGAAGAAAATCAAAAGTTCCATCGTCATAAGCCCAGAAAGTCAGGCTACTGACAACCGGAAACACGAAACTGCCTGGTGATCTCCAGTTCTGCTTTGGACACTGCGTTCCATCTGTCAGTCCAGCTACCCCCCCCCATCTGTTCATCTGTCGACTTGCTCACTTATTCAATCACTTGCTAGCAAACATTTAATTTTTAAATGAAATCTCACAGTCTTTATAATGCGGACGCATTGGTTGCCAGAGGGCCACAACACTCTTACCACAAATTGTCCTTTAGCTTTGCAATTCAGAATACACTCACCACTTACTTCCAGTACCCACCCCTCCCCAAGGAAAAATAATCAGTCGTGAAATATTTTTCAATTTCTAAAGCAAAGGACTTTCTGCTTATGTTGTCAGTGAATCTAACTTCACTAGTTTAATAGACATGTATTTTTTCTTGGAATTTAAATGAAACAGTTCTCTCCCATACAACATGGTATGGTCTAAATTCTGCTATTCTTCCCCAAGAGTCTTAACTGGGACGTGACTGGATGATTAGGGCTCATGAAATCAGTGTCCTTGGGGGAAAAAAGCCCCTTCCCTCTTCTACCACCTGAGCATAGGACAAGAAAGTAGTGAAGCAGAAACCAAGCCCCCATCAAACCCCACCTCTTCTGACCCTTTAATCAAAGGCTTCCCAGCCTCCCCAGGTTGTGAGAAAACAAGCCCCCATCAAACCCCACCTCTCCTGGCCCTTTATCAAGGACTTTCTAGTCTCCAGGTTGTGAGAAATAAATTTGTGTTGTTCAAAAGATATCTAGTATGTATTTTACGATAGTAGCCCAAATGGACTGACATATTACTCATCAAGAGAATGTCTTTCTTCCATCACAGGGTGGCCCTAAGTACCTGTAGGGTGTTCATCCAGTCTAAGGAGGTGAATGAGGTAAGCACCATCAAAAGATCAAAACATAAATAGTTCTGATTGGCCCAACTGTCAGCATAAGCAACCAGGTATCGAGCTGTCTGGGCAAATGAGGCCACATTGCTGTGTCTCTGAGAGGCGTTATATTAAGACTGCATCTGCCTGATACATTCATCTCCAGTGCTGGTCCTGGAATAGTCACTCTGTGTGCAGAATAAGAACGAGAATAGGGGGAACTCTTCCTATGTGTTTCTCTCCATTGAGGAAGGTGCAACGAGTCTCCATCTTCTGTCATGAAGCTCCCTGGGGACTCAATCCTCTCAGCACCCACCACCACACTTCTATTAGTCAGCTATGACCTGAAGTCTGTTAGGAAGAATTCAACTAACTGTCCCTAGATCCTGCCTGGATAGCGTTTACAAAGGAGTGGGTGGGTCACAGCATCAGATTCTAAGGTGCCTTACAGACCGAGGAGATCATAGCACCTACAGAACCTCCGTTTGGCCTCTGACCTCATCCTTAGCTGGTCCACAGGAAATTGTGCCCTTTCCCAGGCCTCAGTCCCACTACTTCCTGATCCCTGGATTATTTATAGTCAGAATTCTCACATTCTTACTCTGTATCTGCCTAGAGACTGATGATGCCCAGTTTCCTGCTGTCTAGGACACACCATGGTATAATATCATGTCCTAATTTTTTTTGTTTTGTTTTGTTTTTGAAACTATTTTTTTAATTTATATTTTTTTATATTTATTTATTTATTATGTATACAATATTCTGTCTGTATGTCTGCCGACCAGAAGAGGGCATGAGACGTTACTACGGATGGTTGTGAGCCACCATGTGGTTGCTGGGAATTGAACTCAGGACCTTTGGAAGAGCAGGCAATGCTCTTAACCACTGAGCCATCTCTCCAGCCCATTATGTCCTAATTATATACAACATTATTTTCTGGGACCCTAAGTCATTATCTGTGACACAGGAGTACGAGAGGGGAATTCGTGGAGACATTTTAAAGACTTATTCTGGGCACTGTATAAGGAAATGGTTTCTGAAATGTCCGACACCATGCCTAACTGAAATGAAAGGGCCAGCAAGCATCAGCTCTCTTCTCTGTACTTCTCATGACTTCATTTTCTTTGAAACTAAAACTTCTCTTCTAATTGCCCTTGACTTCCAATGTCACAGCCTCTAGCCCATACCCTGTTACTCGTTCCTCCCCGCCTGGATCCTCCTACATTCCTTTTGTTCCTACAGAAGATGACTTTTCTTCCCACCTGTTTAAGTCTTGCTGCCTCCTACACTGATGAATTCAGCTAGACTGAAAAAGAGGGCTCTTCCTCCATAAAACCCCAATTAATCAATCATCCAAGACAAAGCAATTTGCTGTGATGGTATTCAGGGGGAAGCGTAGCTCTGTCGCTGTCAGCTCTAGAATGTGACATTAACAGCAGAAAGGCCTAAGGAAAGTAATTTTACTTTTTTGTGCCACAGCTTGCTTGTTCATTGTACCCTAATTCTTAAGACTGATAAGAATAGAAATTACTCCCCGAGACATCCCCAGGACAAAGCCTGGTGCCCAGGTGAAGGCTGACATAGATTAAGAGTGCCTATACAGACAGGCCAGCTTGCAATTCTGTGTAGTAATAGGAGCGGCGGGGCTGCGTCCCCAACACCCCAGCCGCCTGCTCTGCTAGCTTATGCCCGAAATAACAACACACAAACTGTATTCATTTAATCTCTGCTTGGCCCATTTCTATCTAGCCTCTTCTAGGCTAATTCTCACATATTAATTTAGCCCATTTCTAATCATCTGTGTAGCGCCCCTAGGTGCACTTACTGGGAAGATTCTAGCCTATGTCCATCCTGGGTCGGAGCTTCATAGCTTGCATCTTCCCAGGAGCGGGGAGCATGGCGTCTCTCTGAGGCGTCTGCTCCCGAGAGGAGAGCCGTGGAGTCTGAGCTCACTTCCTCTTCCTCCCAGCACTCCGTTCTGTTTACTCCACCTACCTATGTTCTAACCAATAAAATGGGCCAAGGCAGTTAGTTCCTTTATTAGCCAATGACCTTCCTCCATCAATTCTGTTCACACCAGCTGTCATACAGGTTCAAAATACCCACAACGGTAGTAAAATACACACTTACTTAACATAGCACACACCATAACAAATGTAAACAGACACACACACAAAACATCAAAACCATCCACTTCCCTGGCCTTCCAGTTAGTCGTGGAAGGAATTTGGTGCTGGCCACAAGGGGACCAAGCAGAATATTATAGACCACAGGCCTGCAGTTCCTCCCTATTAACTAGCTCGATCTGCAGCTGTTTCTGGAGCCACCCGCATTTCACACCATCACTGCTCTGCTCTCATAGGACAGGTGCGTGAAGTTTATGGTCAAAGTGTGGCCTGTTTGCTCTGTCATCTTCTAACACTGTGAGGGATGCTTGAGTCTTGTGACCAAATTCAACCTTGAAAGCAGTGTGTTCACACAACCTTTCCTGGTATTTTTCCTTGTGTTTGACATAGATACAGACCACTCCCAGCACATCAAGGATGCTGTCTGTAGGGAACTGAAGGACCAGATGGACATTGCAGGGTTCCGCCCTCTGATCCCCTTCAGCACCATAGGACTTGAATTTCTGTTCTGTCTGGCTAAGAAATAGATCAGGAGCCAAGTGGAGTGCACTTTGTCACATGTAAGAGTCTGACTTGTTCCTTGTGACTCTCCCCTTTCCAAACCTTTGGCTCTGCCTCTTCTTTCCATTCTCCTTCAACTCACTGAAGTTTTCAATCCTGACTTGTGTGGTTTTTGTTGTCTATGTCAGACATACAGACAAATGTGGCTCTCTGTCAGCATCTCCCACATTCTGTTAAACACCATCAACCCCCCTTCTGTCCTCGTCTCCCACTCCCACTCATCCCTCATGCTCTTGACAAGAAAAAAAGAGTCAGCTTGTATGTAGCAGCTAGTTTGTCTCAGGAGAAAATCAACAGATCATACTTGGTGTCTTGAATCATTCTTTGTTATATTAGAAAAGAAATAATGGTCTAAAATCATGAGGAAATTAATTAGAAATTTAAAAAACATAAATATAATCCCCCAAATATTTCTAAAGAGCACATTTCTAAATTATTATAAAGATTAAGTCTCAATCAAAGTTAAATACACTTTAAGCTAAAGGGAAAATGTGGTCAGCACATGCAGGTCACATAAATACTACTGTTCTGCTACACAGTTCTGCTAAACTCTCCTGGTAAGGAATGCACCAATAAAATGCTTCCTAATGGATTTCTGCTATACTCATAGATCAGCGCCTTGCTCAGCCATTATCAGAGAAGCTTCCTCCTGCAGCAGATGGGAGCAAATACAGAGACCCACAGCCAGACACTCCACAGGAAATGAGAGACCTTGGAACGCTCAGCCTTCAATGGGATGTCTCCATCAAATCCCTCCACTTAGGGCTCAAGGAACCCTGTGGAAGAAGAGAGAGAAACAGTGTAGGAGCCAGAGGGGATGGAGGTCACCAAGGAAACAAGGCCCTCTAAACACAGCAGGACTTGCACACGGATGAACTCCCAGAGACTGATGCAGCAAGCACAGGGCCTGCTGGTCTATGGCAATGGCGTCCCAGCACTGAGAGAGGTGGACACAAGCTCCCATTCATAGCTCAGAAGTGATCTCCAATTGGTAACCACTCAGAAATAGAAAATTAGTTTTCTCCAACGGCATCTCACTGAGTATCCAAACCATTCTTCCAGCAGGCTTCATGCCCTGCTGTACCATGCCAGCATAAAGCAAACTCAATGGTATTTTTGGAAGTTCTTTATTGAATAATGCTCTGTCAGGGATTTTTTTTCCCTTACAGATCTTTTGTGTATATGTTATGACTTCAGCTCTGTGATTTTATGGGATTTCTGTGTGCAAAAGTGTGTGTCTCTGAATCTGTTTGTGTTTCTTGTGTTGGTTTTATTTTCTTTTTTTGTTCTTTTTCTTCTATTTGTTAGTTTTGCCCAATTCCACTTTATTTTGTTTTATATTATTTTACTATTGTTTAGATGTCTTCTTTGTAACGAGGGAGAGAAATAAAGGATATGAATTTGTATAGGAGAGGAAGTGGGGAAGATCTGGGAGGAGTTGGAGAAGGGGAAGCCATAATCAGAATATAGTGTATAAAAAAAGTCTATCTTAATAAAAGAAAAATAGGTTACAGAAAAGACAGAAGTTCAGGGAAAATTTGTAAATATAATTGAATATAATTTTTTATTATTTTGGGTTTCTCTGTGTAGCCCTGGCTGTCCTGAAACTAGCTCTTATAGACCAGGCTGGCCTCGACCTCACAGAGATCCACCTGCTTCTGCCTCCCGAGTGCTGGGATTAAAGGCATGCATCACCACCACCTGGCCAGTTCTTTGAAAGGATCAGTAAAATTGACAAATCAAGGAAAAGGGGAGGAAGACACAAATGATACTATCTGAAGTGTAAAACTGATTTTATAACTGGTTCCATGAAAACTGAAAGGATAGCACATACTTTGAATACTCAGTGCCCAAAAAGTTGACCCGGATAAAAAGAAAGTCAATTGAAAGACATAAACTGCCAAGGTCACACGAACTCTAGTAGAAAACCTGAATATTATTTTATCAGGCTTAAAATATAAATGAATAATTAGTGGGCTGGGAAGATAGCTCAGGGTTGGTGCACACCTACCTATGTTCAGTGTCTGTGCATACCTACTATGTGGGACAACCTGCCTTAAATCCCCATTAAACTGGTTTGCAAATAACCAAACAAAAACCTTGGGGAAAAGAAAGTACTGAGTTCAAAATATTCCATGGATGAATTAACAAACCTTTCAGAAGAAATGGTGCCTGCTCAGAAAACAGTAGCGGGAAGAGGGGGGGTGGCGTTTATTACAATAAAGGCAACCTTATTATAATGTCAAAACCAGAAAAGGACATCCTGAAGGCCTTTATCTTCAAGAATGAAAAAATATCTCCAAGAAAGGAAACTTAGACACCTACCCCTCGTGAACACGGGCGCAAAAATCCTCAAACTATTAGCAAATCAAACCCAACATGATGGAAAAATTACCTATGACAGCTGCTCTGGTCCATCCTTCAGAAACCACCCCGCTGGAAGACACCACCCCAGCAGCCAAAGAAGAAAAACTGGTGATGATAGCGAGTGATGGGCTAAAGGCTTTTATAATACCGACCGAGCATTTATGACTTTAAAAACTCTTAGTGTGTCAGGAATCGTTTGAGAACGCCTCAACTTGCGAACAGGAAGACTCTGAACACGAATTACCAGTCACCACCTCAGTGGCTCCCGAGCAGATGGTTCCCCTCAGCTAAGGAACAAGGAATGTTTCTCACCACTCACATTCAACACCTCTTGGAAACTATAGCTAATTCAGTAAATCGGGGCAGCAAATGCAAACACAAGGCACACAACTTGGAGAGCAAGAAATGAAATGGTCTTTGCTCACACATGACGTCATAGTCTATGTTCAAGAATTGAAACACACAGGCTGGAGAGGTGGCTCAGAACCTGAGCTCAGATTTCCAGCATCCACGTAAATCTGGGTGTGCTTGTGTGTCCAACTGCAACCCCAGTGCTGTGGAGAACAGAGACAGGAGGATGGCCAGGGCACTAGTCCACCTCCAGGCTCAGAGAAGGACTGTGCTCAGGGAACTAAGATAAAGAGAGATAGGGCAGGATGCCTGCTGTCTCTGGCCTCTCCACGTAAGCATGTGGCAGCATGCACATGTGCACATACACCACCTGCACACAGGTAAATAAATAAACGTACACACATTCATCCAAAGGAAAAGGAAAACTCATTTAGGTGCTCAAATTTTTAAGATGCCAGTTTCTGAACTTGGTCTGTGTATTTACTATAATCAAAATCAAAGGCACAAGAAAAAAATGTAAGCACCAATGAAGATATTCTGTTGTCTCCATGGAAGCAAAAGAGACCTAGAAGAACAAAAACCAATTTGAAAAAGCAAAGATGAAGAACCCACATGACCTAATCTCCAGACTCACTCTAAGGACCATGCTCCAGGGCAGCATGATAGTAGTTGAGGCACAGAGACAGACGCCCATCAATCTTCACTGTAGCCAGCTGATCTGGGACATGGGCACAAAGGCAATTTGCTTCTTTTTGGTTTGTATTTATTTTGTTTTATTTTAATTTCTGAAATTGTATTTCTATTTCATGTATGTGAGTGTTTTGCCTAAATCTGTGCACCATGGGCATGCAGTACTCACAGAAGCCAGAAGAGGGTAGCAGATCCTTAGGACTGGAGTAAACCATCTTGAGGGTGAACCACCTGGTCGTGAACCACCTTGAGGGTGCTGGGAATTGGACCCTGGTCCTCTGGGAAAGCAGCCAGGGCTCTTGACCACTGAGCCATCTCTCCAGCTATTTGTTTTTTGACATATGATTCTAGAATGCATGGGTCAACATATCCGTCTAGACCCAAGCTTTATATCACACACAGAATTTACAGCAGAACAGTTTTCTGTATACCTATGTGTGAAACATAAAGCTATAAGACATCTAGAACCAAATATGGAGGTGTGTGTATACCATTGGCTTTGATGGTGAGTCTTAAATGCTAGATTAGGAAATACTCAAGTCCAACCTAAAGCATCTTACAGTGCCTGGAAGCAGGGACATGCACCGAGACTCTCAATGACAGTGGCACATGAAAGGGCACTGAAGCAGATGACAGAACTCCCAAGGGTCAATGCTAACACCAAACAAAAAGGAGTATAGCACTATAGTTCAAAGTAAAACTTAGGTTCCCAAGATCCAGGTTGATATAAATAAGTAACTGAATAAACAGATGTGGGGCACAGTCATGTCTCCCACACAGATGTGGAGCATACACACCTCCCACACATGGATGTGGGGCACACACACCTTCCACACAGATGTGGGGCTCATACACGTCTCCCACACAGATGTGGGGCATACACACCTCCCACACACGGATGTGGGGCATACACGCCTCCCACACAGATGTAGGGCATATACACGTCTCCCACACAGATGTGGAGCATACACATGTCTCCCACACAGATGTGGGGCATACACATGTCTCCCACACAGATGTGGGGCACACACACGTCTCCCACACAGATGTGGAGCACACACACCTCCCACACATGGATGTGGGGCACACACACCTCCCACACAGATGTGGGGCTCATACACGTCTCCCACACAGATGTGGGGCATACACGTGTCTCCCACACAGATGTGGGGCACACACACGTCTCCCACACAGATGTGGAGCATACACACACCTCCCACACATGGATGTGGGGCACACATGTCTCCCACACAGATGTGGGGCTCATACACGTCTCCCACACAGATGTGGGGCATACACGTGTCTCCCACACAGATGTGGGGCACACACACATCTCCCACACAGATGTGGAGCATACACACACCTCCCACACATGGATGTGGGGCACACACGTCTCTCACACAGATGTGGAGCATACACACGTCTACCACACAGATGTGGAGCACACAAACGCCTCTCACACAGATGTGGAGATAACATACGTCTCCCACACAGATCTGGGGCATACACACGTCTACCCCAAAGAACTTAAGTAAGGTACTAGTCGCTGCTCAGTGGAAAGCCCAGCAAATGCTATCTCGGCTGTGCGAGCCAGGTCATAAGGAATAATGGCAGTGTTTTCTCTTGATGTGACCAGATGAAAGTGGCCCTTGACCTCTGCCACCTTCCTCCTCAAAACCCATCCACAGTCTGATTATGCAAACCTGACCAATCCCAGCTCAGAGGCAGAATGCCGCCTCTGACCATTATCCATCGAAACTGACAGGTTGCTCAAAGTTCCAAGAAACTGTCCCAGCCTAAGGACATCTGGTGGCCAGATCTGAGGTGGTATCATGGGTGGAATCCTATGAGAAGAAGCAGAAGCTAAGGGAAAAGGAAGGAAGCCTGGACAGATTGTGGGCTTCAGTTAATGCTTTTCATGAATTGTAACCATACTTAACTTTTTTAATATAATATCTTTATTGACTTTTTTGAGAATTTCATTCAGTGTATTTTGTTCGTTTTCAATACCTCTGGCAAGTGGGGGAAATGGGATGTATGGTTTTATACTATCTTCATAATTCTTCTGCCAATTTAAAGCTATTCTAAAATACCTTTTTTGGGGGGGTCACAAAAAGAGATCAGTCCTTAATTCTTAACAAGCCTCGAGGTCTTCCATCCATCAATCCTCTCCTCCATTATCCTCTCCTTCCTCCATCTTCGAGTGCTCTGCTGAACTTGAAGCCTCTGTCAGCTGCACATCTGTGGTTTAATAATCATTAAGTTGAGCCAAGAAATGGCAAGCTGGCTGCTCACACTTTGAACCTCTTGAGTGTGATGCTGGAGAAAGTCTGGGCCAAGGCGAGGAGCATGCGACCTTAGTCCCTCGGAAGCATGCCGCTTCCTATGACCTGATCCAAGAGAAAAGGACCCCAAACACCTTCTCCCCTACAAATATGTGTCTGAAATAACTAACCACCTCTCCCTACAACTAACTGTTAACACTGTGCTGGTCTGTTTCCTGTTGCCTCAGCAAAACATCGGAGATTAGGTACTTTTAAAAAGGGAAAAAAAAATAGTAAGTTTATTTAATTCATTTTGAAATTCCAAGACCAGATGTTTGATCTTAGTTGGGAGCTTTGTGGCAGAGGGTGTCACGTGCGGGCAAGGTCACGTGACACACAGGAAGTCAAAGTAATTCAGAGAGATCCACAGCTCTCGGGTTTGTTTTTGTTTGTTTGTTTGCTTGCTTGCTTGCAGGCTTGTTTTTGGAAAGTGCACCTTGGTGGGAACTAACCAAGGGAGGTCACACCAGAACTACCTTGGTCCCTGCTGAGAGCACCCTCAAGGTCACACTTCACCCAGGCCCTTTCCTTAGAGGCTCCTTCTCTCAACTGCCACACCGAGGACCATTTCACTCAAACCCCATCCAAACTGTTTCCTCCCCAATTCATTTCTGACCTGGTGTGCCTCCGCATTTTTCTCCTTCTAGATTATGGGACCGGGTACTTCATTCTTAAACATTTTTCCTCTCAAAAGACCAAACAAGGAGGTGCCTGACATTTCTATCCTGTTACCTTAATTGTTTTATCTCCAGTCCTGGGACTCTACTTGAAAGCCTTCATTGCTATTCTCTAGAAATATCTAAAATGAGCCTATGAGGACATTTAACATAAATCATATTGCTGAAACATTTGCTATTTGGATCAGTGATAAGAAAAATTAAATCTGGAAGTGTTCTCAGATGTTAAATCTAGGAACAAACACTGGGGTGTTTTCTAGTTTCAAATTAACTGGAGTCCATTTGTGTCATGGCGACGGCCGACTTCCGATGTAGAATCTGGAATCACCTAGGCAGATAGTGTCATTGAGAAATGGCCTAGATCCAATCAGTCTTTGTGCATGTCTATGGGGGATTTTCTCAGCTGGGTTAATGGAACTGGGAAGTCCCCAGCTGGAGAGTTCACTATTGGATGGAGCGTCATCCAGCTGAGATGTTATAAACTGCATGGTACTGTGGGCAAGTAAATGAGCTTTTGCTTCAGTCTTGATGCCAATGGATGCTTTCATAAAATGGCCTTTTGCTTTTGCCTTGACAGTACTAAAACCAAGCTTTTCAAACAATCCAAAGCCATCAGTGTATCGCCCCTGGTCCTCTCTAAAAGTAGGTCCTCTTTAATCTTCTTATGTCAATCAGAAACAGTCTGTTTATAGATAGCCTACTACGAGGTCAGTAAAACCCACAGATGTTTTGCACAATTGTGGGTGAGCATGCCCTACCCCCAGTTTAATAGCTAACAGCAGGGTGCGTTGAAAAAGCGTGTTTGAAATGGGACTGACCATTATCTTAATTACCACCAACCTGTTTATAATGCTAAATACATTTGCCCTAAAAACTCAGTCTCCACCCAGTGTGCATGTGGCCAGGGCATTCAGGAAAGCTCATGTTTCATTTCTTGGCATTTCCTCCCTCTCCTGTGCAAAAGCCTGAATTGGTATCCAGCCACTTAAGTATAAGAGCTATCATTGCCACTTAAATACTGTTTCAAACACTTCCTTCAATGGTGTCAGCAATAGAGAAACCCTTGCTGAGAACAACCCATACCACCTCAGCAGAGACAGCTCCACAGTGAAAGAGTCAAGCTGCACAAATGAGCGCCTCACCTCGCCATTTTTACCAAGATATTAACCTATCGATGTAGGCGGCATAATAACCAGGCTAGCTTAATATGAAGCAGCAAATTTTAATGAAGGAATAGCTTACAACACCAGGGATCCAGCGAGGAGCAGGAGACACAAAAACAGAGCCGCAGGGCTCATGCTTGCCAGATTTATATGTAAACATTAGCCCAAGGCGAACACACCCTCTAAGGGGCTGGACTATCTCTACAGATCAATGCCACTAAAATTCATTTGTCACCTACTGTGTGGTCAGCTGTGCTGGGCACTAAGAAGGTTTTGTTTTAAGGATGTGTGGTGCCCTCCAAGGACTCCCAAGTTCATAGAAGAAACAGAAAGCAGACAGCACAGAGGCTGGTCCTATCAGGAGCTGCAGGCTTCAGAGGGAGGCTTGAGGGAGAAGCACAGAGAGGTTCAGACCAGGGGGAGTCTCTTATGGATGGGAATGGCAACAAAA
The DNA here is from genome assembly GCF_037038515.1 of Microtus pennsylvanicus. Taxonomy (NCBI): domain Eukaryota; kingdom Metazoa; phylum Chordata; class Mammalia; order Rodentia; family Cricetidae; genus Microtus; species Microtus pennsylvanicus. The sequence continues at coordinate 79,979,695 of NC_134582.1, read as the reverse complement.
AAGACAAGCAAAGGGCCGCCCCCTGAAGCAGCATCCGGGTGGATATGGAAGGAGTGAGGACCATCAGGTTCATCTTCCGAGTGCATTAACACGGGGCTTTGCCGAAGGTGAGACCACATCAGAGCGATGCATGTGACAGTCTGTGAACCAAATCTTCATCTCTGCATCACGTCCTACATCCAGAGCACCAGCTCAGTACCCTTTCCCCAGCCTTGTGCAGACGCTAAGACACACAGCCCCTCTCCCTGCCCTTTTCTACCTTTCAAATTTCAAAATTCCAGCCATTCTTGCGGCCCACTTCCAGTGCTGCTCACTTCCAGCCCTAGACCTATCCCCATTAGCTCCCCATTAGCCCCACCCCTTCCATGCCGCAACCCCCCCTTTTCCTCCCCACTCTTCTATCCCCACCATAAAGCAGCCCTGACCACGAGGCAGGAGCAAATGTTTACTGAGGCTGGGTTAATGTGTCTAATCAGGCTGGCGTGCAAACAGAGCAGATCTTAGCTGTCAATAAGTCAACCCTGGATTTCCTTGAACTGTACCAGGTCATGATTTTTGAAATCTCAACGTCTTAAAGATCTGCTTGTCTTAACCTCAAAGACACACACTTCTCGTTGTCATGACTCACTGAACCGTTTCAAGACCCAACCTCCTGAGCTGTCCTAGCTTGGAGCTGGATGCAGGGATGGAACCACATAGATGAAGTTGCTGTTCCATCTAGTTTACAGTAATGGCATCGTTTTGTTCTGTATATACCTAAGCACGTCACCTGAAAGCTCTAGAAAAAAAAGAAGCAGACTCACCTAGGAGAAGTAGAAGACTGGAAATAATCAAACTGAGGGCTGAAATCAATAAAATAGAAACACAGAAAACAATCCAAAGAATCAATGAAACAAAAAGCTGGTTCCTGGAAAAAATCAACAAGATTGATAAACCCCTATCCAAACTAATCAAACGGCAGAGAGAGAATATGCAAATTAATAAGATCAGAAATGAAAAGGGGGCCATAACCACAGACACAGAGGAAATTCAGAGAATCATTAGATCTTACTACAAAAGCCTGTATAACACAAAACTGGAAAATGTAAAAGAAATGGACACGTTTTTAGATAAATACCATATACCAAAGTTAAACCAGGAACAGGTGAACAATCTAAATAGACCTGTTAGTCGCGAAGAATTAGAAACTGTTATCAAAACCCTCCCTACCAAAAAAAGCCCAGGACCAGATGGTTTCAATGCAGAATTCTACCAGAACTTCCAAGAAGACCTATACCTAAGCACGCGTCCAAAATTAAACGTCTTTCTACTCCACCCACTTGAAGTGATTTAGAACCCTTTTTAAGAAGTTAATCAATTAGCACTATTTTCTGGTAAAGAGAACAGCTTCACGGTTAAAAGGAATCATTTTTCCAGCTCTGTGACCTTGAACTCATCACACACCCTCTCTGAGGATTGATTGTGCTGTGGTGGGGATGGTGGTGACAACAGGGTCCTCTGGGGGTGGATGTGAGGAAGGAATGAGACCCCAAAGGACAGGGCTTGTGCTGGAGGCGCCATTCCTGAGGCTCCACATAATGGAGATACCGACACGACCTGGAAGGAAATTTCTTCCTCCTCCCTGCACACTTTCCACACTGCTCTGTTTGCACATCCATCTCCCTCTTGCCCAGTGGAAAGCTCCTCAGAGGCTGGGATAAAATCGGACTCTTTTCCGAGCCCCTGGCATCCAGCATGGGATCTGCTCATACACTATGTTCTTTGAAGGGTACTAACTAGAAACTATATCAACTTGTGTGTTCACACACACATGCATGCTGCACAAATATCCATACGTATATGAATCTAGCTGCACGAATGTGTATGTGTGTGCACATACAAAGTTTTCCTGTGATACATGTGTATTATTATCTCTGTACAGCCATGACAGACTTCAAGGCGTCAGGTGAAGAAAGCACCCAAACACATTAGAGAGAGCCTAAAAGATGTAAGCAAATATATCAAGGACTTTTCCAGGGGACACAGAGAGAATTCAGTCAGGAAAGAGTTTGCTATGAAAAATAAACCGGCCTGAGTTTGGACCCAACTCACCACATAAAAAAACCAGGCATGGCGGCATGGTTTGTAACTCATCACTGGGGTGGCAGAGTTAGAGCAACGAGCAACCCTTGGAGGTCACTAGCCAGCCAGCCTAGGCACCACTGAAAGCCTTTATCTAAAAATTAAAAAAAAAAGTGGTGGGCGGCTCCTGAGAAACAAGCCCAAGGCTGACCTCTGGTCTCCACATGCATGCATGTATATGTGCATATGTACCCCATCTATATGCCCACATGCATGCAAGTAAATACATACAGATAAATTCATGTCAACGATAAAAGTGTGTGGACTGTGAAAATACTAGTGAAGTGATTGCTGTGAGGGTCATAAACTGAGCCCAGGACCGCTGTTAAAACCTTCAAGTGTAGCCAGGTGGTGGCGCACGCCTTTAATCCCAGCACTCAGGAGGTGGAGGCAGGCGGATCTCTGTGAGTTCAAGGCCAGCCTGGTCTACAAGAGCTAGTTCCAGGACAGGCTCCAAAGCTACAGAGAAACCCTGTCTCGAAAAACCATAAAGAAAAAAAAAAACACTCAATTAGTGATACTAGAGAAGCTAAATAAGGAGAACCCAAAGACAAACACATAGGCATCCTCCTGAATATTAACCTTCATCAGGCGATGAAAGGAGACAGAGACAGAGACCCACATTGGAGCACAGGACTGAAATCTCAAGGTCCAAATCAGGAGCAGAAGGAGAGAGAGCATGAGCAAGGAACTCAGGACCGCAAGGGGTGCACCCACACACTGAGACAATGGGGATGTTCTACTGGGAACTCACCAAGGCCAGCTGACCTGGGTCTGGAAAAGCCTGGGATAAAACCGGACTCCCTGAACATAGCGGACAATGAGGACTAATGAGAACTCAAGAACAATGGCAATGGGTTTCTGATCCTACTGCATGCACTGGCTTTGTGGGAGCCTAGGCAGTTTGGATGCTCAACTTACTAGACCTGGATGGAGGTGGGGGTTCCTTGGACCTCCCACAGGACAGGGAACCCTGATTGCTTTTCGGGCTGGTGGGGGGGGACTTAATTGGGGGAGGGGGAGGGAAATGGGAGGCGTTGGCGGGGAAGAGACAGAAATCTTTAATAAATAAATAAATTTATAAAAAAAATAAATAAATTTACTAATCCATTGTATTAGTGAAAACAAAGCAGTAAAATTTGCGAAAAACCAAAAAGAAAAAAAACACTCATGTGTAGTTGCACAGCTGGAACCCTAGTGCAGCTGGCATGGAGAAGTCGGTCTAGGCAGCTCCGTGTAGAGGACCGAGGAAGACACTTGACATCACATGCATGCACACATGTAGACACACATATACTGAACGCACATGCATGCACACAAACAAATAAAAGCATAAATAAATCTGTGGCTCCAACATTCCCTGACTCAACTCGTTCATCCATTCAGTAGGAATATGATGAGCAACTTCTGTATGGCACACATCCTGAAAACTTAACAGTTTACACAGAGGGGCTGGAGAGGAGGCTCGGTGGTAAAGAGCACTAACTGTTCTTCCAGAGGATCCAGGTTCAATTCCCAGCACCCACATGGCAGCTCTCAGTCATCTGTAAGTCCAGTTCCAGGGAATCCAGTGTGTTCTCTGCAACAAGTCAGGCACAGAAGTACTGCACACAGACAAAATATCCATATATACCAAATAAAGTTCAATGTTGAAGTTATTAAAAGAATATAGAAGCATGGAAGAAAACAACTTCTGTTCTCCAAGGCCCATGACCTCAGAACAATAATGACAGAGACCGTCCCACAGCCGTGTGACTGTAGTGACAGAGACTGTCCCACAGCCGTGTGACTGTAATGACAGAGACTGTCCCACAGCGGTGTGACTGTAATGATGGAGACTGTCCCACAGCGGTGTGACTGTAGTGACAGAGACTGTCCCACAGCGGTGTGACTGTAGTGACGGAGACTGTCCCACAGCGGTGTGACTGTAGTGACGGAGACTGTCCCACAGCAGTGTGACTGTAGTAATGGAGACTGTCCCACAGCGGTGTGACTGTAATGACGGAGACTGTCCCACAGCAGTGTGACTGTAATGAGGGAGACTGTCCCACAGTGGTGTGACTGTAGTGACAGAGACTGTCCCACAGCGGTGTGACTGTAATGAGGGAGACTGTCCCACAGCGGTGTGACTGTAGTAACGGAGACTATCCCACAGCGGTGTGACTGTAGTAACGGAGACTGTCCCACAGCGGTGTGACTGTAGTGACAGAGACTGTCCCACAGCGGTGTGACTGTAATGAGGGAGACTGTCCCACAGCGGTGTGACTGTAGTGACAGAGACTGTCCCACAGCGGTGTGACTGTAATGACAGAGACTGTCCCACAGCGGTGTGACTGTAATGACGGAGACTGTCCCACAGCGGTGTGACTGTAGTAACGGAGACTATCCCACAGCGGTGTGACTGTAGTAACGGAGACTGTCCCACAGCGGTGTGACTGTAGTGACAGAGACTGTCCCACAGCGGTGTGACTGTAATGAGGGAGACTGTCCCACAGCGGTGTGACTGTAGTGACAGAGACTGTCCCACAGCGGTGTGACTGTAATGACAGAGACTGTCCCACAGCGGTGTGACTGTAATGACGGAGACTGTCCCACAGCGGTGTGACTGTAGTGACGGAGACTGTCCCACAGCGGTGTGACTGTAGTAACGGAGACTGTCCCACAGCGGTGTGACTGTAGTAACGGAGACTGTCCCACAGCGGTGTGACTGTAATGACAGAGACTGTCCCACAGCGGTGTGACTGTAGTGACAGAGACTGTCCCACAGCGGTGTGACTGTAATGACAGAGACTGTCCCACAGTGGTGTGACTGTAATGACGGAGACTGTCCCACAGCAGTGTGACTGTAGTGACGGAGACTGTCCCACAGCGGTGTGACTGTAGTGACGGAGACTGTCCCACAGCGGTGTGACTGTAGTGACAGAGACTGTCCCACAGCGGTGTGACTGTAATGAGGGAGACTGTCCCACAGCGGTGTGACTGTAGTGACGGAGACTGTCCCACAGCGGTGTGACTGTAATGACGGAGACTGTCCCATAGAGGTGTGACTGTAATGGTGGAGACTGTCCCAAGGCAGTCTGATAGAAAAATGGAAGCAAAGGTTAAGGTAGGGCCTCTGGCAATTTCACCTAGCATAATCTTCCAGGGTGCCTAGTGGTGGGAAACACTGGCAGCAGGGAAGGTTGTCCCAGCAGAATGGAGAGTGTGTGCAAAGGTATAAACCTTGAGAGGACTCCAGATACTGCATGCAGTTGGGAATGCCTATGGGGTGGTGCTGGTGGGGTAATGACAAGAGACAAGGTGGCAGAAGCTACCAGGCCACCTTAGGCTAGATCATGATGGTCTTTGATGATGAACTTGATTGGTTTTTTTTTTCTAAAAATTAATTGGGAGTCATTAAAGAATGCTGTGTTGGGTATAAAACAGTTCCATTTGCACTTTAAAAACACCTTTCTGAAATGCAAATTAAAACTGCTTTGAGATTCAGCCTCTCCCCAGCCAGAATGGCTATCCTGAAAAATAAATTGCCGGCACTGCTGCGGGGGCTGGTAGCAGCATGCCCTTCTTCACTCCAGGTTGGAATGTAAACTGGTACAGCACTGTGGAAGTCAGTCTGAAGGTTTCTCCGAAAGCTAGAAGTGGGACTCCTGTGTAACCAGCTACAGCACTCCTGGGCATATACCCAAAAAACTCGAAGGTCTACAATGGAGGCATTTACACATCCGTGTTTGCTGCTGCACTGTTCATAACAGGTAGGAACCGGACCAGCCTAGACATCTGTCAACGGGCGAACGGGTAAAGGAAATGTGCTGTACATCCACAGTGAAATCCGACTCTGTCTTAAAGAAAAATGAAATCACGACATTTGCAAGAAAATGGATGCAACCTCAAATTATCCTGCGAAGCTAAGAAATCCAGACTCAGACAAGAACCACGTTTTCTCTCATCTACAGATCCGAGATTTAAATGTTTATATATGGGAATGTATTTTGGTGGGAATGGGGGTCTGGGGCATGAAACCACAAAGAGGCCTCTGAGAAAGGGAAAAGAAGTCGGGGGGTGGGGGCGGGGATGGGGGCTAGTGCACCGAACACATGTGCCAGGGAAGCAGAGGGGGAAAGGAAAGGGGCAGCAGGAGAAGAGGGGGAGGGAGGGGGTAGACTGGGGACAAAGTATCAGCCAAAAAGAAAAGAGGTGTGAGACCCATCCTGTGTTAGTGAAAACTATCGTCTGCCGAGGTTTTTTTAAAAAAATATTTATTTATTATGTATACAATATTCTGTCTGTGTGTATGCCTTCAGGCCAGAAGAGGATACCAGACTCCATGACAGATGGTTGTGAGCCACCATGTGGTTTCTGGGAATTAAACTCAGGACCTTTGGAAGAGCAGGCAATGCTCTTAACCTCTGAGCCATCTCTCCAGCCCCTCCATCGAAACTCACTCTCTCTCTCTCTCTCTCTCTCTCTCTCTCTCTCTCTCTCTCTCTCTCTCTCTCGGAACCTGTCACAGTCAAAGTTTGCTGTAATGGAGCTTACATCTCAGAATGTGTCTGAGGACTCTCCCAAACCACATCCTTGCTGTAGAGATGAAAACTTACTTACGGGGGTGCAATAATGGATCCATTTGTTAAAAGAAACAAAACCTCCTGCCCTGAAACCCAGTCTTCCCGGGCCCCAGTGCCATTTGCCACTTTGCTCGTATCTCTGTCCCCCTCGATGGTCAAGGTGGTCCCTGAGCCCGTCCTCCTCGATGGCTAAAGGCATCCACAAATGCCTAGTGCCAAGGGAATCTGCTCTGCAGCCACGAGAAACATTCTAACTGGCCCCGTACATTTTCTCTCATAGCGATTAGAAGCTTAACCCTTTTTTAAGCCAGAGCTTAATCCTGAGTGTCTAATACTATTTAAATTACAACTCGCAAATCTTAAACTGCCTAGAGTCCAAATGCTACTACTCTAAATCTGTGCGTCGCATGAGCATGAACGTGACAGAAGGGCCAGGCAGCAACCTTGGCCGTATGTTTGTGCTGTATACTCTGCGCTCTCGGTCCTCTGGCAAATAAACCGGTCATGCTTCCTACTCAGTGACCTCAAACAAATCTGTAGGGCTACATCATGTCCACAGAGTATCACAATCTTGTGACCTACATGCTAACTCCTTCCAATGACCCCTGCAAGCCAGCCTTATAGACAAGCAAGCTGCATAGTCACCGGCGCAGACGGAGCAAGTCGTTGGCTTATGATTCCTGAAATAAATTCTCCAAGATAAGGAGATTTGGTGGATTAAAACGTGATGGGGGAGTGTCATATATCAATCTGTTGATTTCCTTGGTTAAGCAATAAAGAAACTGCTAGGCCCATTGGATAGGCCCACCCTTAGGTGGGTGGAGTAAACAGAACAGAATGCCGGGAGGAAGAGGAAGTGAGGTCAGACTCCGCAGCTCTCCTCTCCGGAGCAGACGCCTCAGGAGAGACGCCATGCTACCTGCTCCAGGGAAGACGCATGCTATGAAGCTCCGACCCACGATGGACTTAGGCTTAGAATCTTCCCGGTAAGCGCACCTAGGGGCGCTACACAGATGATTAGAAATGGGCCAGAGCAGTGTTTAAAAGAATACAGTGTCCGTGTAATTATTTGGGGCATAAGCTAGCCGGAGCCGGTGGCTGGGGTTTTGGGGATAGCCCCGCCGCACCCCCTATTACTACAAATGACGCCCAGACGTGTGGCTAACTAAACCCACTTAAAAAACCTGAGAAGGCTTAAAAATAATGGAGAGAGAGTTTAACACAGATTTTTGCTGTTTGTTGGTGGCGTGCTGTAGAGAGATTTCCCGATTCAGCAACAGCAGCAGAAAAAAAGCTGCGTTATTTTTTTAAAGTGTGGCTTCCTGGGGCTGTGCCGCCAGTGCAAACTCTGGCTTTATGTTTGTGTTCCCGCTTGGGATCGGAAGGAGAGTGCTCTGAGACCTTGATGATGATGCAGAGCTCCCCGCCTGCTCCTGGGCAGAAGGCAGAATCAGGCTTAGGCAGGCGGAAGAGCATGGCGGATTCCTGCTGCCATACAGGGATGTGTTTTCAGACTGCGCAGTGCTCTGCGTGTCAGATTTGGATGTAACTTGGATCAAAAGAATTTCTGTGCTGTACGCTCAGTCTCAGAATTAAAGTGCTGAGTGCCGCTCCTACCTGGTAGCCCCAAGAGGCTTCCTGACTCAGCTTTAGCTGCAAAACCCAGCAGCTCATTAAGAGGTCCTGCCACGAAACACTTAAACGGTGTTGACAAAGCTGAACGCATGCTTTTCGGTTTTCAGGCGTAGCAGGAAAAAAGCTGTGCCGTTTAAAAATGCCGGCTTTCTGGGCCATCCTGCCAGGGCAAACTCTGACTGTTTGAGGCAGGAGGGCCGGCTACCGAGAGAGGACTTGAGTGTTGTCTGTTGTAGCTGGCTGGCTGGCAGGGACCTTGAAATGCTATAAACATGGCTACAGCCTGTACATCAGCCATGAGGCTGGAAAGCTAAGGAATGGACTGGATCTAGCTGGCAAAGCCACGCCTTTAGTCCTACTGATATTGCTTGGTAAAGTAAAGGCTCTTGTGGTCAGAAAAAGAGAGATATACAGTAAAGAGAGATTCAAAGACAGAGAAAATTTCTGAATGGTTTAAAATGTGTTAAAAATATATGCAAGCTGAAAGTTGAAGTTCTTAAAGCAAAAAACAAAAAAAGGAAGAGAGTTGTTGTGTGTACACACCTTTAATCCCAACACGTGGGAGGCACAGGGAGATAGACCTCTGTGACTTCAAGGTGTGGTAGCACACGCCTTTAATCCCAATGCCTGGAAGGCAGAGACAGGCGGATCTCCGAGAGTTCAAAGACAGCCTGGTCTACAGATATACGCTCAAAAAGCAAAAAGTTAACATAGGAATGTCACAGCTTAGATTCTTAAGCGCCTAATGATTTAAAGGCGCAAATCAAAAGTGCTCCTGGATAGTAAAAAATTGCAGATTCACAATAGGACAGATTCAGACCACTAAATGAGTCACACTGTTGGAGTACGTTGGCTTGGGAGAGAGAAGAAAAAGAATACAGAGAATAAAGTTAATGGTTTAAAAAGAAAAAAAGTAAAAGTAAAGTCTTTAAAGAGACAGAGTACAGATAGTTAAGAGATTAAAAGAAATAAAGAAATATAAGCCACGTAAAAGATGGAAAATTCACAGAGAGTCTGGATTATGTACATTGTGTTTTCTTTAAAATTTTTGACTGTGAAGGAGCTAAGTACAGAGAGACATTTCATTACATGGGCTGCCAAGCTAAACCAGAATGGATATAAGGGTATTACGATTTCAGAATTTGGGTCTAAGGATATGATGCTTTGGAGAGAGTCTTCTTTTGTTTTCACAGAGGATGAGACCCTGTTCATTTCTTCAATTCCGATTTGGTATGATGGACCACGTCCTCCTGAAGGGTTGCTGTGAACATCTTCAGAAAATTGCCTTGCTCAACTGCCAACTGAGATAAACCTGGCACACAGGTTACACCCTAAATAATCTGATTAACGACGCCCCCATTCAGCAGGAAGCAGTTTGGAGAGAAAAAACTGCGCCCATGTTCCCAAATATAGTTTATAAATGTTCTTTTACATTTAAAGGGGGATATGATATAGGTATGAATAATTTGCATTAGTATAGATTTTGCTTTATTTATAGAGATTTAAGGTCAATTTTGTTATATGTATAAATGTTTCTGATGTAACTTTTACTTGATAACTGTTTTGTTATATGTAATTTTGCTATTTTAAAGTTAAAGCCTTTCTTTTTTTTGTTTAAACAGAAAAAGGGGAAGTGATGGGGGAGTGTCATATATCAATCTGTTGATTTCCTTGGTTAAGCAATAAAGAAACTGCTAGGCCCATTGGATAGGCCCACCCTTAGGTGGGTGGAGTAAACAGAACAGAATGCCGGGAGGAAGAGGAAGTGAGGTCAGACTCCGCAGCTCTCCTCTCCGGAGCAGACGCCTCAGGAGAGACGCCATGCTACCTGCTCCAGGGAAGACGCATGCTATGAAGCTCCGACCCACGATGGACTTAGGCTTAGAATCTTCCCGGTAAGCGCACCTAGGGGCGCTACACAGATGATTAGAAATGGGCCAGAGCAGTGTTTAAAAGAATACAGTGTCCGTGTAATTATTTGGGGCATAAGCTAGCCGGGCAGACGGCTTGGGGTGTTTGGGGACGCAGCCCTGCCGCCGCCCATATTACTACAAAAACGTTATGGGCAGATTCGATCACCATGTAGTGACAGCTTAAGGCAATTTTCTTAACCAGGAACCCATAAAATGTCACTTGTTTCTGAAAGGGCAAATAGCGACAGCAGAAGACAGTGGTGTCTGGGAGAATCCCAGACTACATGTGTGCTGAAAATCAATTCCATTCCATACAAAAATTCAAATGCATGCAGAGCCATTAACACTAACAGGCAATGTTACCAGATTTCCACACATTCATTTCAACCCTCAGGCAGCCTGCACACTTATCCTCATCTCATAAAAGGGCACGAGAGAGGAAAATATACCCACTCATGCTCACTCCCTTATTGACGGAAGACCCTAGACTTTCTGCATTCCCAGACCCTAATTGTGGACTGGCACTGGGCAGAGAGCTTGAGATAAAACATAGAAATGAGACGGAATGCCAGTGCATGCCTGGGCCAAGGCCACGCAGGGGTCCCCAGAAAGAATGAAGAGCTGGCATTAGGCTGAGCCTTCACTGAAGAAACCTAAGCAGAAGCCCCACCCTTCTTGTTGATGGACATGCTCACAGTAACTCTTGCTTAGATCCCAGAAGGAGCCAGTGGCTGACCTAAGTGATCATGTCCGTTCACAGGCCTGGAGCTCAAACTTCCTTCCTCTCCTGTTGCTCACTACGTGTGTCTTTATTGAAGGCAGCTTTTTCCATGAAGAAGAAAGAGAAACTCTGAAATTGTCTCATAACCCATCACTAGAGTAAAAAATTGAATACAAGTCTTACCACAATGTTGCTTCTATAGTTTTCAGAACTAGCCTTTTTAGATGGTCTTGATCAATCCAGCACCCGAGAAACCCAAAGTACATCTTTTTCAAGGCGAGCAAGGTGTGCTGAATTTTATAATGATTTAAAATCACTTCTAAATAACCTATTAAGGGAGCCCCTTGGGTCAGGTTTCATGGGCTCTACAGTGACAGCCTTGCCTGTGCATGGTGGTAGCCTGTGGCTGAGCTCCTGCCTGGACCATGGTGAGCCCCCAGAAGTAAAACCCTCCAGAAGTCATGAGGTATGAAGAAAAGGCGCAAGGCTTTCCTTGTGCTCATTCCAGATGTGTTCACTGAGAGCCAGAGCCTGGGAGAAGCAAGTGGGGGTTCTATAGAGATGCCATCTGCTGTGTGATATTCCAAATTATAAACTTAACCCTTAATTTCTGCATCCCCAGCTGCTGAGCCCTTTCCCACTTTGAGTTAGGAGGGAAGTCGCGTTGACAGAATCCAAGGATGTGCCTGTTAAGCATCGTGGCGATCCCAGCATTGCAACCCATGAGTTCTGTAGAACAGGTCATTTCTAGCTGCATTTGGAAGTAAGCACCACTTGCATGCGTAGTGGCTGCTGTCGGACATGAAATCACAGTCACCCAGAGCAAGCCAGCTTTTTCTAAAAGTCTACTCCATTTACAAATAATCTCTTAAAAAGAAAGAGCCGAAAATGAGAAGCAGACTGATTCCTCAAGTGGACAAAGGTTTCTTTTTCAGAACACGGTTAAAACACAAGGAAAGCACGAGACACTAGTTTTCACTGAAATAACCAAAAGCAGCTTGGGGCAAATACAAGAGAGATTCCCGTCTTAAGCAAGGAAAGCGTATCTGAGATGGCCTCGCTCCCCTAGCTGTCGACCTGAAACAGCCTAGCTTTTAATATGTGTTTAACAAATGCAACACAGCTCCACTGAGGTCGATTTGAATTCACAAAATATTTTTTATTGTAAGAAAGCATACAAGCAGCAGAGCTGAGAACACATTCGAAATACAGAATGACACAGACCCGAGGCAGGAGCTGCTGACAGCAAGCTCTTCCCTTTTCATCAGTCTGGTTCACATGGAACCAACTGCTTAGCTAGAACACTTGTAAACATTTCAGAAAGGAAACTGTTGCATGCCCCACATGAGTTTGCATCCCCACATGAGGGGACTTGATGGTACTTTTTGCAGTCCAGGCTGTGAAGTGAAAACTAGATTCAAAAGCACAGAGGGAAAAAAATAGCGTTTGTGACTAGGGATGCTGATAACACTGGGGTGCTCAAGACACAGGGGAAGGGCCTCTTCTGGTCCTTCCACCAGCAGAAGCATCTTAAGTGACGATGGGGCACCATTCATTAGCTAGCTTCCCACCAACATTGAAGAACTTTTTCGAAAAGGGGATACTAAATTCTGATTAAATCTCTACAAAAGTAGCCCCTTGAGCAGCCGGCTTAGTTAGACACGAGCAGCTGAAGAACCAGTGATGAAGGCTTCCCAGCAGAGGGGCAGCTGTGACCCATGAATTTACAGCTCATGCCCGCTGCAGATCTTAATCCTGGACAGCCATTTGTTTGTTTCAGAAAGCTATTTCAAGCATGAAATGAGGAACGACAGGGAGGGCCAATTATTTTACATAAATACAAAGTGGCATATGCTCTTCCTCACCATCCAAAGACAGAAATGAAAAGTTGTATCCTTCTTGAGCTGGCTTTTACATAGATATTTACAGAAGTGCAAATTCACCCCGGGAAAGCCCCTGCCTTATTAGACACTCAGAACACAATAGTAGCTTCTTTTTTTAAAAAAAAAAATCTTTTCAAAATATTTTTAGGGTCGAGAGCATTGGTGGCATTAGTCACTTCTCATCTTGTATGTATTCGTGTCCATGTGGAGTTAAGCAGCCACCACATCAGTCTTTGCTGTGTTTTCTAGAAGCAATTCACAACTCAGAATCTCAGAGTCTGTGTCTTTGTTTCACGGGCTCATAAAGTGCTAGTACAATGGACTGTTCAGTCACGGAACACACTGGTTTGTTCTATTAAATATGATTAATATAGATTCACTATGATAAATTTAAAATATCCATATAATGCAATAAATAAATAATAAATAAAACCATTACCAACAGAACATCTGTCAACCCTGAAAAAGAGAAATTCCACTCTTGCTGTAAGGCTCGATTATTGTAGAAATAATTAACGAAGGCGTGTACCTACCTTTACAATCTGGAAACTGCTAGGACAGTTTTAGCACCTGTTTGGACACAGCAAACTCAATTCTCTCCCTTCCTTCCTAGGAAAGTTTTGATTTCTAAGTGAAGCTGTTTACGGTTCACTCTTGACTCTAGCTTTTTTTGTAACATCCTAGAGACAATAAGTTTCAAAAATGATTTCAGAGCCAAAGTCACTTCCCCTGTGGCTCTTGGCATGTCCCTAGAAAACACACTGGAAGTAATGCATTTGGAAAGTTTTGCAATTGTTCAGAAGCAGCAGAGGGAATCTCACGGTGGCTCACAGTCCCACCGGACCGTAATTCCTTAAGAGCAAGCTCGAGGGAAATCCTAGCTTCAGAGATGAGGACCCAGCATTCAGGTCGGGTGCTGTCCACTGTGTGTGACAGGTTGGATCTTCTCTAGAGAGACATCGGTGTCATAATCCAATATGACGGATAAGGCCGGGGACAGTTTCTCCAGAGGTTTAGCTATTCCACCTGCCTCCTCCTTCTTCAGATCCTCGGAGGAACCCACGGCATGAGGGATCAGGTAAACCAGATTGCAGTCCTTAGAGATGGAGCCTCGAGGCTCATGGTGGCTGGAAAACACAGCCCCGTTGTTGTTGATGCTAACTGTCTCTATGGCGTTATTCGTCGTAGGACAGAGCCTGTAGCATCCTAAGAGGGTTGAGAATGCCTTTTGGAAATCAGCATTAAAGGCGTAGATAATGGGGTTCAAGGAAGAATTTGCCCACCCAAACCACACAAACACATCAAAGGTGATGGAATCGATGCAAAAGGGCTGAGTCTCCTCAGAGCCACAGAAGGGAACCATGCAGTTCGAGATGAAGAAGGGGAGCCAGCAGCACACAAACACCCCCATGATCACCGACAGGGTCTTCAGCACTTTAGTCTCTCTCTTGAAGGACATCTTAAAGGAACTTTCTGATTGAGAGCATTCCACGGGGTTGCCATTACCCGTGGTGGTCTGGCAATTCTTGGCATGGACCGCTGCCCTCTCCAAGGCTGAGATGCGCCGGATTTGTTTCTGGGCAATCCTGTAGATACTGGTGTAGGTGACGATCATAATGGCTACGGGGATGTAAAAGCTTATGAGGGAGGATGAAATGGCATACGTCCTGCTCAACCTGGTGTCACAGTTGGCATCCTCGGTGTCTTCCAGCAAAGTGGCATTGTCATCCAAGGGCCACGTGGGTTTTGCCTTGTGCCAGCTTAACTGCACTGGGATAAAGGAGATGAGGACAGACAGAGTCCAGGCTACGCTGATCAAGATGAAGGCTGCCTTGGGGGTCATCTTCCTCTCGTACTGGAAAGGGCTGGAAATAGCCCAGTACCTGTCCACGCTGATCACACAGAGGTTAAGGATGGATGCGGTGGAGCACATGATGTCAAAGGCTACCCAAATGTTGCAAAAGGACCCAAAGGGCCAAAAGCCAGCAATTTCAGCCACGGCTTTCCAGGGCATGACCAAGACAGCCACCAAGAGATCTGACACAGCTAGAGAGATGACGAAGAAGTTGGTCACCTTGGACCGCAGGTGTCGAAACCTGATGACAGCCGCACAGACGAGGGTGTTCCCCAGGAGAGTGGACAGGATGAGCAGTGACAGGAAACAGGCCGTAAGGATGCGGAAGGAGAAATCCCTCTCCACGGCCAGCCCTGCTCCATCCATGGTAGAAGTGTTCAGAGCCATTTTCTAGACAAAAAGCACTTCTGGGTGGCTTGGTCCTTGTGTTCTTGAGCAGGCTTAGCCAGACTTCCTCTGGTCACTCATCAGGCAGCAGCCCCTTGCCCAGCCCCAATTACTGCCCAGACTAAAGGACAGAGGTGTTCGATCAGGAGCTTCCCCGTAGCAACCCAAGCCATGCCGGGAAAAGGACCTTCTTGCTTTCCATCTGTCTTCTGGGTTCCGTGCTCCAGGTCGCTCTCCGGGGCACTGGCTGATCCCTAGATTCCCCAAGGATAGCACCGGCTTTTTCAGCATATACTAAGCCTTTAACTCGAGAATCTGCAGCCTCTTCCTGGTCAATTATAGTCACTTTTCAGGGTTGCTGTCTCTTCCTCCGAGACACAGCCTAAAATACATGTATTTCTCCCCCAAGTCCCTGGAGCCCCATGTATCACGATGCCCTAAAAAGCAAAGGAAAATACAAAGTCGTTCACCAAGATGATATACAGCTCGCATGTTTAGCAACGTTAAATACCAGCTCATCAACTCCTGGGCGAGTTTATCAAGACCACCTACCTTGTTTTGGGGTCGCCTCTCCCAAAACCCCTGGAGCTCCCAAAGTGAGTCCAGGCGGCCTAGCAAGTGGTTCCCCTCCTGATGCACAAAAAAATTCTCTGGGCTGGATTTGGGTAAGGAATCCCAGACCAGGTACGAAGGAAGCTGTGCCCTCCTGCTACCTTGGTCACCTACACATCGCTGCCCCAGGGGCTCTCAGAGAGGCACCACCAGGGCTGGGACAGCTTTCTGTTTTGTCTGAAGGAACCCAGTGCTTGGTTCCCTTCGGCTCCTAGGTCTTAGGGCAGGACCCCCGAGCCTCCCCGTGGCGTACCCCATCAGCAGTGGCAAGAGCTGCAGGTAGGCAAGGGCACGGGCCACCCGCCTCTGCATCCCCTCCTGGCCCTGGGGATGGGCTCAGCTTGACAGGCAGAGTGGCGGGCTACAGCCACACGTGGTTCCCTGATGGCGCAGCTGGAGCAGAGCTATGGGACGCCTACGTGATCGCTTTGCCTCCTCTGGCTACCTCGCCCACCCTGGGAACCCCGGATCAAGACAGAACCCAAGGGACAAACCCTGACGTTCAAATCTTTAGTAAGCCGAACTTGGGTCCCTGCACTCAGCGCCTCTTCAGGTCAACCCCAAGTTCCATCCAAAGTTCGGGGTTAAAGCGGACGCTGCCCACACCCACGCCTCGCAAGCCCCGGACAGCTGCCCGCTTCAGTCATTGCGCGGTCTCCGAGTGCCCCGCAACTGGGGTACGAGGAGCCCCGGGACACGGGTGCTTACCGCTCCGAGAGGCCACGCTCCGCGACTCTGCCAAACCTGCGCCAGCTCCCGGGCCGCTCTCTGCGTGTTCCGCCTGCCGAGGCGCTTCTACGGTCAACTCACGAGTGCAGCCCGTGACCCGCGCCCCGCAAGCACCCCGAACGCCGTGCCACATGCTCTGCGGGAATCTGGCGCCCTCTGCCGGCGCCTATGGTTTCCTGCACCCCGCCTGCGCCCTAACTGGAGCAGATCACAGAGACGTCAGCCTATGGTATCCCCAAGATTCAGGGCTTAGACACTGCTTTCCCCCATCCCCGACTACCAGAATCTGAAAGATTAGAGGCACGGTCTTCCACATTCTGAACTCCTTCACTTGAAATACCACTAAAACTTACAAGAGCAGGACGTCCCTTCGGCTAGCATGTAATTCACTGAGCCAGGATTTCGCCTTTGTGCCCACTGTGTGCCAGGGTTGGAGCAGTAATGAACAATGTGTCATCTTACTCTGCAAGTGAACAAAGACTTGGCATAAACTCAAAAGCCTCTGTGCCCCCCAAACACACACACACACGTGTGCACACACCCTCTGGCATTGAACGTCTGGCAAAACTCCTTCCTCACAGGCCTGCACATCTCTAGCTCAACTGTGGAAAACGATGCTCAGAAATGTGTGGGGCTTGTTCAAAGTTAACACATCAGCTAGCGAGCATAGTGACCTGTCCGCCTGACCTCCGCTTGCATGTTCTTCAACACGACCACGTCTAGTATGTAATCCAAAATCTGAACAATTACCACAAGGGCAAAGTGGAGACGGGAATGCCTGGCCCCAGGAAATGTGTCAGTGCATGGAGGAGACATTAGAGAGTCTTCCTATCTCTGTGAAAAGAGATGAACTATGGAACCCGGAAGTCACTCTGCCTGGATTCTCATCCTTACTGATGAGGGCTGCTCTAAGTATTAAATGAGATGCTTATTCCAGAAGGCTTGGGGCACCAGATACAGACCTAGACAAGGATTTCATGGGCAGAAATCCTCTGAGATCATTTTTTTTTAAAGAATAGTCCTGTCTCCATGAGAACCACACACCCCAGTGAATGCCAACATTTTCTCTCAGTTATCTAAACAGCCATCCTAATTAGCCAGCAGAAATCTGATCTTGGGCTTAGGTGCAGTACCCATGTGAATGACACAGATGCTCCTCCACCTGGGCACGTAGTTCTGTCCTCCCACCAGTATCCTTGCTGCCGCACACCAAGTTCCACGGGCTAGCCATCAGATAGATGCCCCAAGAACCCCTTTAGAGCAGCGGTTCTCAACCTGTCGGTCATGATCCCCACAGGGGTCACATATCAGACATCCTGCGTGTCAGATATTTATATCACAATTTATAACAGTAGCAAAGTGAGTTATGAAGTAGCAATGAACTGATTTTATGGTTGGGGGGTCACCACAACATAAGGAACTGTATTAAAGGGCCGCGGTGTCAGGAAGATTGACAAGCATTTGCCTTAAAGCCTTAAGCCAGCACAATGCAGCATCCCAAGTTTCAGCCCCCTGACAGTCACTCTCTAAGCAATTGGAAATTCAGTTCACTATACTTTCTTCCCTTCTTATCAGTAGACACAGATTAGGATGTTTCTCGTCCAAGATGGCCAGGTGAGTCTGAAACTGTGTAACTCCTCACACTCTGCCTACCCCGCCACTGTCTGGAATGAGCAAGATAAGGGCACCTTTGACAGCACAGGAAGCGTTGGGGTCCTTTAGGGCAGGACTGAGGAGCCTGCTGTAAGAGGAAGAACTCCTTAGGGAGGGAAAGCACTCCTGTAGCTAGCTCTTGCAGAAGAGACGGCAGTACAGTGACGCTCTGCGTGGGGGACGCACAGTGACACTCCTTTGGAGGGGAGGCTCTACAGTAACATTCCTCAGAGTATAGCAACAGAAGCTGGAGATGGCAATGGGGACAATCTGAGGGGTAAAACGTCCCTTTAGGGCTGCCCTTGAGAGGCGCTCCCAAGTCAACAACCCTGGAAATGATCACTGCTCTTTAAATTAAAAGTAGGGTGACAACCATAACAAGACTCTCAGGGGGCATCGCATTGCCTGCAACACCAGTCCCTGGCAAAAGCATTCACGTAAACTGGGAAGAAAGGCTGGTCGTGGTGCACGGGGCAACCATGGTTTCTTTCAACACTGGCAGCTGTTCAGAGAGATCTCTGTTCTAAAATGTCTCTGAGTTATTAAAAGCAGCCCAACCCTGTGTCGGGTGTCACTTTGCTCATGGTAATGCCCTACCACAAGAAAATGTCAGCCATTTTCCATGTCAAAGCATCAAAATGTCTCCTTTTCTATATCAAAGCCAGCAAACAGAAGATGCCTGGGAAGAGCAGAGAAGGAAGAGAAGAAGCAATGTG
Organism: Microtus pennsylvanicus; assembly: GCF_037038515.1. Classification (NCBI taxonomy): domain Eukaryota; kingdom Metazoa; phylum Chordata; class Mammalia; order Rodentia; family Cricetidae; genus Microtus; species Microtus pennsylvanicus. The sequence goes on along the minus strand of NC_134582.1, from coordinate 79,960,905 downwards.
CTCCTGAAGGGGTGATTTGTTCCTCGTCGCAGGAAACAAGAGTGTTGGATTATTCCCCTATGGTTCTGTAACTCAGAAACAGAAACCCAGGACCCTTTCCTGCCAGCTCAGCTCACTGACGTGTGAATGCAATCACTAGAACAGGGAAGAATAAAGGGTAGCTTGAATCTCAGGGTTTCACCGTGCAAGGTGTGATTGTCAGAGGATCCCAAAGTTTGCCTAGAGATTTGGGTTTTTTATTTTGTTTTGTTTTGCTTTGTTCCCCGCCTGCCCCCCTTGGAGTCAAAGTGTAGCAAAGCTTCCATTTTGTTCTTTAAAAATCTCCCTACAAACAGTAAGAACATGAATATAAATGCACGCAGATATTAGCATTTGATCTTGCTGGGAATGTAGACACTAACACAAAAGCATCTTTGTCTCCCAAATCAGCATGTCTTTGAAGCTATACTGTGATTTATGCATGGTGAGGAGGTAGAGATTAAATAATAACTTTTTTATTTGGGGATTGTACAGGTCAGTGGGTACAGAAGGCACTGTCAGACACCTGCACTGACGAGTGTTCTCACGTGATGTATGCAGGCAGCTTTGGGATTATTAAAAGTGGCTTTATACCTAAAATGATCGCTTACAATGCTATGAAGAGAGTAGATGGCTTGGTCATCAGCAAGTAACTAGAATGCTTGTTACATACAACGACACCGGGATCCGTAGTCCCTAGTCTGTTTTCTGCTTCCGTGACTATCCGATAGCTTTAAATCAGTACACGTCCCTTTGGGTAGGTCTTGGCAGCTAGAGTGCATATTGTTTTTGTTATGGTTACTTCGTTCTTTTTTTCTCTTTCAGAGGGTTAGCTAAGGTTTGGTTTTGGTTTTGCAGGTGCCGGGACTGAACCTAAGACCTCTCACACGCTAGGCAAGTAAACTCCAGCTGAGCCACATTCCAAACCTGAGTTGTTGTATAACGTCACTGCATTTCCTTTATCATTTTATTTTTTATAAACCATTATATGTCTGTGATACCTTCTGATTCTGCATCATAGAGATGCAGAAATCCATCTTCTAACAGCCTACATCCAACTGACAGGTTAGCCCATAGATACAAAAGGGCATTATAATGGCGTTCGTCTGGGTCTCCTCAAACATTTATACCTCAAAAGTTGGACCTTTTTTAACTCCAAGAGTCCTAGAGTTACCCAGAAAAGGCCCGATTATTTCAGATCTTGCATTGAAGACTTATTGAGTAGAAGAAGGCCATTGTTGATTCAAGGCTTTTGTTATAAAAGGGAGACAAGATGGATTTTTCTGTGTCCCTCTGTCCTATGCCCCTTGAGTGGAGGGGTTTTCGAGTCTGGCTGTTGATAGCAGGTACTGACCATGGCCCTTTGTAAGTGCCCATCAAATTCTCCTTTACATTCCCTCATTCTCATGGAATGGTTAGTTCCCTGATGAACTCAAAAGAGGTTCTCTCTCTCTCTGTTTCTCTCCCTCCCCCTCTCTCTTGCAATTTTAGACATTTTCTTTGACTCTTCAGTTTGGAGAGTCTTCCATACTGCATCATGGATGGGAACTTCTCTTGAAGCAGGAAGTGGATGTACCTGTCTGCCAGTATCACCTCCCTGGTCTCCCATCTTGGGGGAATCACTGTCCTCCCTGGGTTCCTATCTAAAGGAACTTTACTGTCCTCTGTTGTTTGACGTCAAAAAGCAAAGAAAGATCTCAACTTTTACATTTTATTCTTGACATTTTTTTATTTAAACCTAAAAAGGCAAAAGATTCTTGGCAGGCAAGGGCAACTGGAGTTGGGGGGTGAACAACACAGCTTGGGGATATGGGTTCTCATTTGGATTTTTTCTTTTAATAACATGTTTTACATCTATATATTCCTGTACAGGCACTCATGTGCCATAGCACACATGTGGAGACCAGAGGACAGACAACCCATGGGACAATTCTCCTTCCATGGTGGGTGAGCATTCTGGGAGTTAAGCTAAGGCTGTCCCACCGAGCAGCAAGCGCCTTTATCAGCTAAGCTGTCTTGCTGTCCCATGGGTTTTCTTTTTCTGCTGACACAGCTCTGCTATTTCATGGTCCTGACCTGCTCTTACACAGGTCCTAGCCCTGGCCCCTCTTGTGGTAAGGACACCCAAGTTCTCTGTCTCCCATCTAAATCCCTTAGTTTGAGAGATGGAGAATCTTGTTTGACCTAGACTGGCTTTGGGGGTCAGGAGCATAGTCAGTTCTTTGATAAGAGATATAACCATTGCAAATGTCAGCATGTCATCATCTATAAATGTCATTGAGCATCTGTTACTAGCCAGCTAGCACGTGCTAAGATCACAGCCCTAAGAAAGCAAACATCTCCATGATCATGGAGTTTCTATTTCAGTGTTAGACGACAGCTACCTTTTGCACACAGGACAGTGCGGGTCCTTCTTGTGTAAAAAGCAAAGAAGGAGCTTAGTAAAAAAAAAAAAAAGAAAGAAAGAAAGAGAAGGAAGACCTAAGCCAAGATACAATAAATGTTAATTCACAAAAGCTTTTTACACTATGTTCAGAAACTGTCTCAGACCCTACAGAGAGCCTTTTGTACCCACTTATGGACAATATGGTGCCTGACAGGAATCCTTGCGAACATACTGCTGAAACAGAATTCTTCAGGCTGGAAATGGATGCTCTGTGGAGAAACTAAAGCTACGAGCATTTCCACTGGGCCCAAAAGATATGTGACAGTCCCCAGAGGGACTCTTTGGTTCTGGAAGCAATTCCTGTTCCCAGGCCTTTCCCACGGTTCCTTTGGAAGTTGTCAAATCTTAGGAGGTGGAGTTTCGCTGCAGGAAGTTGGTCATTAGAGGTGGGCCTTGAGGTCTTAAAAACCATTTCTGCATCTGGTTTGCTCACTGCTTCCTGGTCCATTTCCAGCCACCTCTCCAGCTAGTATGACCATCCAGTGAAGTCCCCTGTGCTTAGCATAGCCACGGTGAACTCATGTGGCTCACATTCAGAAAGCAGCCTCTGATCAGGAGGAGGAGGAGGAGGAGGAAGGGCATATGTCGTGTTTTACTTTTATTTAAATGAACTGCGAGCATTGTTTTCATTTGCCTCGGCAGCAAAGAGAAAAGCTGAATACAAAGAGTCCCAGGATTTCTCCCTGGCAGGTTAGCCTGCATAATTTACCTGCTAACACATCTTCCCGATCTCATTTATAAAATTCCGTCCTTAACATCAACCACATGCAACAGATTAAACAATCAAGCAGTGTGTCTTTCCCTTCCCTCGATCAACTGCCTGTGTTTGACCCCGGTACACAGATACTGGGGAGGGGGGGAGTTCTCATTTTCTCATTAACAGAGTTCTGTGGCAGCTGGCAGTGATGAGGCCACCGCAATGTGAGTGTGCTCGGGTGGTAAATTTTGTGTTATTTTATCACAATAAGGTAAAAAAAAAAAGATGTCAGAACTGAACCAACAATAGTGACCCCCTGTTAGGTGTTGTTGCTGCACCCCCAGGGTGTTGCTGCTAGTCGGTAAGGCCTGGTGGACCAGAGCTCCTCTCTGGCCTGTGGACTCATCCGTCACCTGCACGATGAAGCCCTCTTGTGGCCTGAGGCAGCCAGTGTTGGCTCATTTTTGCCAAAGAAGATCAGCTGAAAAACTGACTGCTGCAAGATGTGGCAGAAGCGAGGAGCATCCTTAATTTACTTTTCCCTGGGTGACATGTGTGCACCCCAGCTCAGTAACAAGTCAAAACCACCGACCTGCAAGGTCTTGGGTTTTAGCCGTGACATAATATTCCATAAGAATCCTGTGTGGATGGAAAGATGGAGGGATGAAAGGGAAATGTGTCTGCCCAAAGCCACAGAACAAAGTTCTGGTTAAGACTCTGTGGACACAATCTCCACTTGGCAAAGAGAGGAAGCTGTGTTGGTCCGTCTTCCGTGGCTACAATGAATATCTAAGATTAGGTTTATTTAAACACAGCCGAGATGGAATTTTCTCACAGTCCTGGGGATTCTGGAGCATGGGGTGCTTGTCTCCTTGGCTCTTGGGAGAGGACCTCTGACACTATCACAAAGTGACAGGTCTGAAGGCAGGTGTGTGTGCAAGAAAGAAAGGTCACAGGAGAAGGCAGGGAGTGAGAGAGTGGAGGCCCAGGCATTCTCTTTTCCACAGCTCAGTTTTGCAGGAACTAAGCCAGTCTCTCTAAGAGCCATGTTAACCCTTCCTACAGCAATGACCTAGGACCCGCTGACCTCCCACTCGGCTTCATATCCTTAAGGTTCTACTGGCTTAGCATGGCGCACTGGAGGCTTCTAACACATGACCCTTTGGGGACACAATGAAGCCATATCTGCGGCAATCCTTAACTATAACAGAGTAAGTATTCTATCAATCCCTAGAGAGTCAAAACTAACTCCTCAAACACACAGATTCGGACAAGGAAGCAACATCATTTTTTTTAATTAGAATTTTTTGACTACTTGGAAGAGTGAAAACAAATTCATAAATTGAAACGAAACAGGCTTCGTATCAGTACACATTATTTCTAAACCCAGATTGAGCATATAATTAGTGTATAAGATTCAATGGCAGGGTAAGAGGTCATTAAGCTAATGTACAAATTATAGAATTAATTAGTTGTATGAAACTATATCAAAGCAAAGCCAATTTCCCAAAGATGGGGGTTTCTGAGTCAAAGCCAGCATAAAAATATTTTATTTTCACCCTAGTGTGATAAATGCCATTATTACTGTTCATATTGGTTAAAATGAAACACATCACATACAAAAAAAAAAACCAAAAAACTAAAAAAGCAGCAGCAAGAAGGAAATATTGTTCCATTAGTGCCCTCTATGGACCAACTCTGGTGCAAGTTTTATCGGCCTATTTCAAAGGAGAAGACACTTGCCTGAGATCACTCACTAATAAGAGGCAGGACTGATTAAAGAAAGCATCTATCTCCATAATCCTTCACTAATCTACACTGCCTGGTCTGAAGGCTGACCAGGGCGGCTGTTTTACTCTCTGATCTTCAGGCAAGCTTTATTTATTAAAATACAAATGAAATATCACCACAGGGCTTCAGGCAGTCACACATGCTGGTTGGTCCCTTTCCCCACCTCTTCTCCAGTTTATCCTTTGACCATTGGCTATTCTGTCCCCTATTCCCAGAATCCTCCCCAGTACACTCCCAGGATGGACCAGTTCCTCTAGGCCTGTCTTCTGCTGAGATCACCTGATTCTAGTCTGGATTTTCATCCCTTTCTCCTTCAGTCTGAATAACTTGATTGGGGAACTGTATCTAACTCACCCCAATGTTCCCACCACCCTGAGCTCAGCCTCACCTAAGATAAACATCTTAGAACATCATGATTGACATGGGGCAGTGAGGAACTGAGAGTTTGGGCCTTGGGATACAGGCCAATCAGCATTATAGCTACAAGCAAGCCTATTTTCATCATTTTTGTTTTTATTCTTTCCAAGTAGGGTTTATTGGGATGCATATTTTATATAGGAAAGCCCTACACGCAAAGCACAAATTACTGCCCAGAGTCACAAGCCTGGTATGTGACAACTTTGAGCCATATCACCTTAATAATAACTTAGTTGCCAACATTCAAAACACTAGAAAACTTTGCATTGAAAGTCCTGATCTATGGCTTCTGTTGGAGCAAATCAGAAAAGGTGGTCACAGCAAATCCCTCATTCCCACGGTGACACTGTGCACACCCAGTCCTTGGGTGGTGGCTGTGCCATCTTCACTTGGCCCAGAACCATGTCATGCTCTCATTATCCTGACCCTGCTCAGCCTCTGAGCCTTTGACCTCCAGCCTGTGATACTGATTAACCTTGCTTGTGCTGGTTAGTATAAGACCGAGCCTGTGCTGTTAAAGACAGTTAACACAGTGAGACAGATCCTTCTCAATTTCACTGCACGTGGACCATCAAATTGCTTTATTACAAAGCATTTTAAGATTTGTTGTAAACAACATTTTGGTTATTACTGACTTAACTTCATGTAAATCTTTCTTTTAAGATTTACCTTTCTTACTGAGTTTGTTTTCTTTTTTTGATTTATTTATGTTATGTATATTAGTGCTCTATCTAAATGTACAACTTCATGCCAGAAGAGGGCACCAGATCTCATTATAGATGGTTGTGAGCAACCATGCCATTGCTGGGAATTAAACTTGGGACATCTGGAAAAGCAGCCAGTGCTCTTAACCGCTGAGTCATCTCTCCAGCCCATAAGATTTAGTTTATGAGCTTTTTCACTATATACTTCAGACAAATTATGGGTATCATTTATACACATAAACATTATATATTTCTTTAAAGTAGCATCTCAAAACCATAAAAAGTAACATTTCTAGTGAGTTTTTATCATGTTGCATCTGTCAGAAACTTGATTATATAGACTATATTGTAGTAATAGTAAGTCTGCTCAGAGACTTAATTAGATAGCATATATTTTAGTAATATTAAGTCTAATAGTCGATAGTCATAGAGACTCAAAATTTAACAAGTTTGTTAGATTTTAATGAAAAATACTGGTTCTAGCTAAATAATTTTATAGTATATATATGCATACCAACTTATATCTTAAAATATCAAACTTCATAAAATCATTTATAACAAAATGCATTGTAGCACAATTAATAAAAACCCAGAGACAGATATTGGGGTTCAACCTAAAGGTCAGCAAAGCAAAACAGCCAGCCACTGGCTCTTACCTCTACCTCAGTACAAAATGCTTCCAGGAATCTCAGAATGAGACTGACTGAGAGCTGTCTCCTCCCATTTTATATTCTCCAGGCCTGGGATGAAAGGCGTGCACCACTACTGCCCAGTTTCTATGGCAAACTAGTGTGGCTACTGCAATTAAAGGTGTGTGTCACCACTGCCTGGTCTGTAAGGCTGACCAGGGCAGCTGTTTTATTCTCTGATCTTCAGGCAAGCTTTATATATTAAAATACAAATGAAATACCTCTACACCGCATAATCTGTTACCACTGAGTTAGCGTGAGTGACAACTTTATCATTCCTAGAGCAAAAATAGTCTATCCCAACATCCACAAACTATACATGTATTTCCTGTGAAGAAAAGTCTAGAAGCAGTGTAAATCCAGTTCTGTGAATAGACCAGTTCTTCAGTCCTTTACCTTGGTGAATGGTTATGTTTTAACTAGAGGAAATTGCTCATCACAGTACATGCCCCGCCCACGGTGGGCACCTGCTTCCTGCCAGTCTCCTATCTGTTAGGCTCTGCTGAATTGCTGGAATCAGAACATTTAGATTGCTCCATCACCGGAGGGAAAACAACCAACCAATATAGCCCTCCCAGGATAAGATGGGATTCTCTACAGCTCTTCACAGGAGGTCGGGGACCTTCCCCATGGGGCCACCTGCACAATTCCTGCCCCCTCCCCCTTTGTTCACTTGTCGATGACAGGTGCTCCCTTTCTGGCATGCTGTGCATCTCACTCCCCTTTGTGCTTATACTCTGTTTTCGCTTCCAAGTCTAAGATCTGCCTGAACACAGGGTAAACCTGCTCCATCCGGGGCAGCTCCTCCAGCACTTGGAAGATGCACCATGAGATGATGCATTTGCCATGAGCAGGTTCACATCCGTGAGTATAAATCATGAGTGAACAGTAAAGAATTATATTGAACTCTAACTCAAGGAAAGGAAGGAGAGCATAAAACACAGGTGTGTGTCTAACATCATATTTTACAAGCACGTGTTTAATCCAAGGGATGTCCTGTTTGACTGTAGGGATATAAAGCTGGACAAAGAAACTAAGAGTTTTGTTTTTTGTTGTTGTTGTTGGGTTTTTTTTTTTTCAAGACAGGGTTTCTCTGTGGTTTTGGAGCCTGTCCTGAAACTAGCTCTTGCAGACCAGGCTGGTCTCGAACTCACAGAGATCCGCCTGCCTCTGCCCCCTGAGTGCTGGAATTAAAGGCATGCGCCACCACCGCCCGGCTTAAGCGGCTTCTTTTAAACGGATTTTACAGATCCCAACTATAGTTTACCAGTGGAGCACTGGCCTACTGTGTGTGAGGGACTAAGTTCTGTCCAATCCCTGTGCTTTAAAGTTTCTCATACAAACACTTTGAATAATCCTTACTCCCTGGAGCCTGGTGCCCTGCTGATCTTCGATGTCCACAACTTTGGCCATCTTCACACTAGGCCCTGATATGTGCTTTAACTCACCCTAGGGCTGAAAACACCAAGGCATGGAGAGGTTCAGGTACCAACTGGTCTGGGTTTCATTGACATCAAAACAGAGGTGGACTCAGAAGCCAAGACCGCCTGCCTGCAAGGTTGTCTTGCTGAAGGCACTTTCGTTACTTAGTTACTTTCCTGGCTGTGATAAAAAAGCAACTTAAGAGGGAAAGGGTTTGTTTTGAGTTACTGTTCCAGGGGGAGACATCAAAGCAGCGAAGGCATTGTAGCAAAAGCCTGGTTGGTCACACTGTATCCACACTCAGGAAGCAGAAAAGGACAGGAAATAAATCCTGGAGGCCAATTCCCAGGGACTCACTTCCGCCCGCAAGGCTCTACCTCCTTAAAGTTACTGGGGACCAAGCATTCAAACATGTGAGCCTACCTAACAGGGCAGTTCACATTCAAACCACAGCAGGCACAGTGCTGTCTAGAGGGGATATATTCAGACAGAGTGAATAGAACAGTCCATGGCTGTCTAGAGGTGATAATATTCACACAGTGAACAGAAGTTTAAAGGGTTAGAAAAAGAAATATTGGAAGGAAGTGTAGTAATTTTTTTTTAAAAAAATCACCATTCTCTGAGCTAGGGAGATGGCTCACCTGTTAAGAATGTGAACTGTTCTTGCAGAGGGCCTGAATTTGGTCCCAGCACCCATACCCAGCAACTCACAACAGCCTTTAATTCCCGCTCCAGGGAATCTGACACCCTCTTCTGACCTCTGTAAGTACCTGCATGCACGTGGTGCACATACATTTGTGCAGGCACACACACGTGCACATAAATTTTAAATTAATTTTTTAAGTGCAGCCCTTACCTTAAAAGAAATAAGAGGTAGTTCATTTTTGAGCCAAATATGAGCCACCATGACCTAGAAACACAGACAGTTTGCCCCAAATAACACGTTCCAATGTGGAGACTGTTTCACGATTTTTCTAACAAATACAGAATAAAAGAAAGTCACAAACTGCCGCATTTTTCAAACACATTGATGGGAACATCAGTTAGGTGGTCCCAGCAAGGTAGGGAAGCCTCTGCTATTGGCCTCAGCAACCATCTGAGCGTTCTTGCCTTTACCTTCTGAAAGGTTTTAATATGCTATGGCTAATGAGTGTTGTGATCCAGCTGCCCTCACTCCTCCTGACCGGCAGGGGAACTTCCTTGTGGTCTGTAATTAACAAAGATGTTTGTGTTCTTTCTGGCTGGAGGGTCTCCACAGAAGGAGTAGAAGTATAAAAGTTTGCTGGGCAAAATAAGGTTGCTGTTCTTCCACCTGAAAAGAAGCCTCCGTGTCTCAATCCAGGCACCCCCCTCCAGTCTTGGCTATCCAGGCTGCGCTCGCTGCAGCAATGGGGTGCTATTAACCGGACTAAAGTTAATTAGTGTCTGTTTCTGTAACATTCCAACTCTGTGCAATTACCAACTTCTAACCAGCCAGCCGGTTTCATGTGGAATCTTTAACGCAGGTGTGGCTTTAGTTTACAGAAAGAGCCTAAAACACTAACAAGGAGATTCAGGGAGGTCCTGGTGAAAATGCACCTGTGCTCTTCCAGGGAGATTCTGGGAGGTCCCGTGCACCTGTGCTCTTCCCATGCCTCTCGAGTGTTCTGGCTAGTTTCAGCAGCTTGACACAAGCAACAGCCATCGGAGAGAAGGGATCCTCAATTGAGAAAAGCCTTCGTAAAATTTGGCTTTCAGCAAGCTCTTAGGGTGTTTTCTTAATTAGTGATTGATGTGAGAGGGTCCCACCTATCATGGTAGGGTCATCCTTGGGCTAGTGGTTCTGGGTTCTACAAGAAAGTAGGTGAGCAAGCCATGAGGAGCAAGCCATTAAGTAGCACTCTTCCATGGCCTGCTCCTGCTCTGCTTGAGTTCCTGTCCTGACTGCTTGATGAACAGAGATATGGAGGTATAAGCCAAATAAATCCTTTTCTACCCAAGTTGTGTTTGGTCTTGGCATTTCATCATAGCAATAGTAACCCTGACTAGGATGTCAAGGTTATATGATTATATATTTCTTTTATTATCAAAAGTATCTTGGACTATGTAAGCCAGAATTGAAAGTGTTCACGGAAGGCTTCATTCACAAAAGGTACAGAGCGGATTCTCAATGAGTGACCACACCCTGAAACCTTGACACTACACTATGTTCAGCAACATCTTCACTCAGATCACTAAACTTCATGATGCTCAGAAATGTGCCCCCCCCCCCCCGCTTTTGCTGACATCACCGCCACTCTGTTGAAGCTGTGCCCTGAGTGGCTCAAAGTCCGTTCAAGTGCAAAGTTTTCACAGCCTCAGCAGAGCTAGAGAGCAAAACTCCCCGGGCCTTCTGTTTCAATACCAAGCACAGGAGGTTTAGTCCATCAAAAGCTACTTCTGGGGAAAACCAACCAAACAACAAAGCCCAGCCATTTAAAACAATGCTGAAAGCATGTGGGGATGCCACTTCCTCTTCCTATGCCCCCTCTCATTTCTCCCTCCTTTGTCCACCTATGCCTTCTACTTTTTCAAATTCAGTTCTATTCACCTCAGATTTTATCATGAATCCCCAGTCAACTAGGGCTGGAAATCCATCTCAAAAGACATACTTAGGATGGAGAGGTACAGATGATGTCTTGTCCCTAAAACCAGAAGCCCAGGGATGGACCTAGTTTCAGGCCTGGCTAGGCCCAAGGTTTGATGTGACATCTGATCCCCCTCTTAATCGTTCAACATGTTCACTTCTGACTGACAAAAGGGCTGCTTGTCTCCCTTGATTCAAATCCTCAGCTTAGCACCTTCAGTCTGTGTTCATGTGTGGCAGACAGACTGGAGAGGATCAGTGTCTTCCACAGTATTTAATACAAATTCGGGCCAGGAGTCTGTTTGATCCAGTATGGGCCATATATCTGCAGCTGAGGCCGATCTGAGAGGAGAAAGCCCCATAAGGGGTCATCTGACAGATTGAATGGAAAGAGGGAGAGCATCTATTCCCAGAAGAATCAAGGTGCTGAAAGGGCAAAGACATATGACAGGGTGCTGCTGAATAATCCCTTTGTATACTAGAAAGATTTGCCGCTGTGATTGATTTAATAAACAAGCTGACTGGCCAATATCTGAACAGAATAAGGTTAGGCGGGAGAGAATGTTGGAGAAGAAGAAGAGTAGAGTCAAGAGTTGCCAGCCAGCCGGGCAGTGGCGGCGCACGCCTTTAATCCCAGCACTTGGGAGGCAGAGGCTGGCAAATCTCTGTGAGTTTGAGGCCAGCCTGGTCTACAGAGCGAGTTCCAGGACAGGCTCCAAGGTTAGACAGAGAAACCCTGTCTCAAAAAAACAAAAAACAAAACAGAAAAAAAAAACAAGAGTTTCCAGGCAGACACAGAAAAAGCAGGAGATGACTGTACCATGCTAATAAAGGTACCACCACATGGCAGAGCATAAATAAGGAGTATGGGTTAACATAATATGCAAGAGTTAGCTAGCAACAAGCCTGAGCTATAGACTGAGCATTTATAAATAATATTAGGCCTCCAAGTCAATTACTTGGGAAGTGGCTACTGGATTTTTGGGACTGGGCGGTCAGAATAGGAAACATCCATTTACAACAGGATTCGGGGCACACCCAGTTCTTCACCTTCACAATGTTGCTTGGCATGAATGTGATCTGTTTGTTGCTTGCTTGGTCCCACAGACTGCAGCAGAAGTGCAAGTGGTCTCTTCTGTCTTCCCTGCCATCTGGTCCTTTGCTATACAACCAAGCCCAGAACCATCCATGCCGGAAAAGAAACTGGAACAGAGCAAAGGCAGTCAACTGCTTTAGCTAAGGCTTCAGATGCAGAGATGAGCAAAGTCCCTAGCCATCTAGGGATGAAGTAAACTAGCAGAGAACAGGTCAAAGAAGCAGAAACACACAGCCAGCCATAGACTTAGTATTAGAGCACATTGTTACTGTTGTACAGCCTGGGGATGTGGAGTTATGATATGTGGTTCCTGTAGCAACAGGAAAGTAGTGAGTTGTATCTATCTACTACGCCTTCTTCTCTGCAGCCAATCTGGTGTCCCCTATCTGGCTTGCATAGCCGTAGTTACAGATACTGTTGCAAAGATGTCAAGTTAGAAATTCTACAGTTGCCAAGTTTTACACTTGCTTAATACCATTTGTCTTAAATACTTGTTTGCCTTCTCTCCTTTCTGCCCACTAGCTCTTTGAAAGGTTCTTTTGTGCTTTGCTGGAGGGGGGGGGGGAGGTGACTTAGTAGGGTTATTATTGCTGTGATGAAACACCTTGACTAAAGGAACTTGGGGAGGAAAGCATCTATTTGGCTTACATTTCCACATCACTATTCATCATCAAAGGAAGTTACTACAGGAACTCAAACAAGGCAGGAACCTGGAGACAGGAAATGATGCAGAAGCCATGGAGGAGTGCTGCTTATTGGTTTACTCTTCATGGCTTGCTCAGCCTGCTTTCTTATAGAACCCAGGGCCATTGGCCCAGGGATGATAATACCCACAATGGGTAGTCCCGCCAATAACAATCACTAATTAAGAAAATGTTCCGCAGGCTTGCCTACAGCCTGATCTTATAGGGTATTTTCTCAATTGAATCTCCCTTGTCTTTGATGACTGTAGCTTGTGTCAACTTGACATAAAACTAGTCAAGGATTGGGCCTTTGTTTTCCTTTGCAATCTTTTTTTTAATCCATTTTATAATCAGATTAAGGATAGACAGGAGTTCTGAGAACAATGAATACCATTCTAAATATCCATGGAATATTGCCCAGAGTTTTACTTTCCATGTTTGGTTTATGAATTCACCTGCAATTGAGTTAGTTTTATGTTGGCTAAGGCAGGGAGTCCCCTGATCACCGTATATTGAGCAAACACCTTACCTTTGCCTTGTGATACAGCAATTCAGGAGCCATATCTTTTGGTGCGGAATTGGTGGGCAGTAAAAGAAGTTACACAAACCGGTACTGAGTAGGAAGGGGCATGTTCAATGAATACAGTACAATGGACCAATGCAGCCACAGACAAACTGCCTTCTTGATTTAGACCAGGTTTTAATGTGGGACCTGTCTTGATTTCTTTTTCTGTTGTCGTGATTAACATTCTGACACAAGCAACCCAGAGGAGCAAGGTTCATTTTAGAACATAGCTCAAAAGAACAGTCCATCACACTGGGGAAGTCAAGGCAAGGAGAGCTTGAAGCAGAGGGTCACGTGGCATTCAGCGGGCTCCAAGGCAGCTAATTTGATCGGTGGGCTTGGTCACATCACTCCTCTGCCCTCCACACTCAGCAGGAACACTACTTTTCTTTACAGTGTTATTAGAGGCTTCTCCGACCAGCCTTGGAGGCAGAGGCTCCTGCCAGGAGTGTGATCCCTTTCCCATCTCTCCACGGGGTCTGGCATGTCTGTTTGGACTGGAGCTCCTCGTTGATCCTGGTACAAACACACTTCCTCCCTTCTTTACCATTGATCTGTGCCAAATTTTGTAACTGGAGGACAATCTACTCCTTCAGCTGTTTCTCTCATATACATTTTAAAGTCACCACACACACACACACACACACACACACACACACACACACACACACGGAGGGGGGAGGAAGAGAGGTAGGGTGTCCAGGATTCAATATATCCCTCCTCTTAGTCCAAGGAAGTCTGCCACCAACATTTCCACCTGACTAAGCTCAGTAGCCTCCATAACTCCAGAAAAGGCCTCTGGTCTGCACGTTCCCTATGTTCGGGTCTTAGTCCAGCAGTCAGTGACTCTTTCGAAGGTGGTGGTACTTTTATCATCTAAGTTTCCTTATAGCGACAGTTGTGTCAAATGAAGAAACACTGACCCAAAACGAATGAAGGAGCGGGTTATTGGACTTGCTGTAGCAGATAAACTAATAACGAAGGGTAGTCTCCTAAGGGAAATCAAATTGGACTACAGTGGGTTTGACCTGGGCCACACCGCGCGGCGAGGATGAACTTGGGCGTTCCTAGCAGGGCCAGAAGCAAATGCGCGAGCACGAGGGGCGTGCATAGACCGCGTAGCTCCGCAGCCCAGGCAGCAAGTGACACCGAGGCAGAGGCAGGAGCCTCTGGGCGGGGCCGCGCGTCCTGAGCGCGCATCGGGGCCGCGCTCCTGGGGGCGGCGCGCGGGACCGTGGCGCTTCCGGCAGCGGGAGGCGGCGCCGAGCGGGACCGAGCGGTGCGGGTAGCTGCCGGGGAGGCGGTGAGTGACGGGGTGGCTGCGGGGTGCGTGGGCTGGCTCTGTCTTGGGTTCCGCGGGGGACCCAGTGGGGTCCGCTACGCGCGCTGGGGATACTGGGGCGGGTGCCCTACACCCGGGGACCTCGTGGGTCCTCGGCTCCCGCGTGCGGCTAGGGAGGCCCCGCGTGGAGCTGGTCTCGCCTCTCCCCCATGGGAGGGCGCATTACGCATCCTGCCACGCGTCCCTAACCACCGCGTGACGAAACTTACTGGGTGCAGGCGGCCAAGATGGCTGCCGGGGGACGGTCTCCACGAGGATGGCAATTGCCAGGTGACCAGGTGGCTCCTAGACGCTGGGACCCCGGGCTCGGTCAGGAGACTACCTGGTGGCCTCCCTCCAGCTCATAATCTCTGCAGGGGACCAAAGTGTCCCAGGTAGATCTGTGGGACCTGCACCCTCTGCTCCCACATCATGTTACAGAGCATCGCAGGTCCAGCCGCCCCAGAATGATATTAACCACACTAAGGTCTTTGCCTACTGGGTTAGATCTCTGACTTTTGTGTCCATCCAATGCTGCCAAATCCTGGATATTCTCTCCATAATCCAGATTTGAAAATTGAGATTCAGAAGTTGAGTGACTCGCCTAAAGTGTCACAGCTGGTCAAGGGAAGAGCAAGGCAATCCGAGTATATGTAGTTTTTGCTAGTATGCTCTCAGTGAAGATTTGTTGAGAGACCTCCTGGAAAAGCCTGGAGTTTGAGCACTTACCTGGGACCCTTTCTTTACAGTTTTCTCACACTCCTGGTCCCGCGTTTGCGCGTTTGCATTCAAAGAAGATGCAGCAAACGAGATTAGCAGGTTAGCTGTTCTCAACTTGTGGCTGGTATCAGTTACATTATGATTCATAACAGTAGCAAAACTACAGTTATGAAGTAGCAAAGAAATAATTTTATGGTTGGGGGTCACCACAACATGAGGGGGTCACGGCATTAGGAAGGTTGAGAACCACTGCCTAGATTTTTCTCTCTGTCCATTTTCCAGGCAGAGGAAGGGGCAGGCACACAGGTAAACAAGGGGACTTTGTGGCTCTTACAATGTTAGACTCGGGCTTGCAAGGGAGAGCTGTTTGGGGAACAAATGGAACTTCGGCAGGAAGTCCCGGGACCTCAAGGCCTCTTCCTCTCCCTCAAGACTGTAGTTGCCCTGTTCTTAAAAATGGCAGTGTTTGGGAAGAGTTTGTCAGTTCCCGCCCAGCTCTGATAAGGAATTGCTTCATCAGTGGAGTCAAGGGTTAGGTGTAGGGTGCAGCCAAAGGTCTGTAAAATGTAGAGAGTGCATTTAGTTTTCTGTAAAAGTTTGGTGAAAAACCCCAGAATATGCAACCAAAGCTACTGGCTGAGAGGAACATCCTCTTGCCCCTCCTAACTTCCTGCAAAGAAAATTGTGAAGACAGCCAGGCCATAATGACTCATAAGGTTGTGTGTGTGGTGTGGCCAGAAAAGGGCATTAGATCCCCTGGAATTGCCCACCTCTGCAAGCTGCCAGATGTGGGAGACAGGAGATAAGAACCAAACCTAGGTACTCTGAAAGAGTATCAAGTGTTCTTGACAGCTTGTCTCTCTCCCCCACTTTGTAACTATTGGTTTCTGATGGCTGAGAATGAAACAAAGTATCTATCGCTGCAGAAATGGCAGCTTTAGCTGTGTAGAATTGTGCATAGGCCAATAGATGGTTTGGAGTTCAAGGTAAGAAGTCTTGTTTTTTTTTCCCTGTTGTTTGTTTGTTTTTGTAGATATTCATTAGAAAGTTAAAATTCTTCCTTAGGAATCTATCAGTATGGAAGTTTATATATCACTAATTGAGTGTGTATGTATATATGCCCAGGTACTTCATCTGTACAAAGTCCAAACTTATCAAACTTATTGTTTAGTTGATACTATTAATCTGTAACATCATTTCATAGACTTTGGTATCTATAATCTGTGAGTTGACCCTTCCCACCCTGCCTAAGGACCAAATCAAGGGCCTTGTGCTTGCTAAACAAGCACTCTACCGCCGAGTTAAACTCACTCCCAACACCAAGATGATTCTTTTTTTTTTTTTTTTTGATTTTTCGAGACAGGGTTTCTCTGTAGCTTTTGGTTCCTGTCCTGGAACTAGCTCTTGTAGACCAGGCTGGCCTCGAACTCACAGAGATCCGCCTGCCTCTGCCTCCCGAGTGCTGGGATTAAAGGCGTGCGCCACCACCGCCCGGCAAGATGATTCTTTTTGAGTAATAAATCATTTGACTGAATAGGTCCAAAATATTCTGTTAACAGTTGGGTAGTGTTTTAGCATTTTTGGTGGGTAGTGCCATTATCTCAAGTAGAAATCAATAGATTTTTTTAATTGGGTATATTTTCACCTTGTTCTAGGTGACTGCTTAAACAGCCCAGGCTGAGTTGCTGGAACATGAACAGGGTTGTCTTGTCACCTGAGTGCCAGCAGACAGATGTGCATGGGGATTGGGGGCAAAGCAGCAGGGCCTACATCTGCACCCAGCACTGTCCTTGAAAGCGAGGAAATGGATTTGCAGCACAAACCCATTACAACTGGACATGCTCTTATTAAACAAATTATTATTAATGTTATTATTATTAATTTTATGTACATGTGTGTGCAGCTGCATGAGATAGTGTGCAAGTTCCAGGCAGTTATGAGCCACTTGATATGGTGGGTGCTGAGAAATGAACCCAGGTCCTCTGGAAGAGCAGTCAGTGCTCTTAACCACTGAGGCATCTCACCATGCTCTTCAAACTAGTATAATTCTTTACACAGAACCTAACTTTCTGTGTAACTATCTATGGTTTAATCTCCTGAATGACCATGACCATAAGAAAGGACTGCGGGGGAGGGGGAGAGTATGCACACAGGTAACTGGCTAAAAGCCAAACAGAAATTAGTAAATAGTTGGCGTTAGTTTAGTGTTATTATCCATTGCAGACAGATCACCACGTCCATCCAAAACTGTGGTAAGGACAGAATTGCCCAGGCTGTCACCTTAGGAAGATACCTCAGGAGGCTATGTGGATTTAGCAGTTTACTGCTGCATGGATAGCCCCATATCTGAACCTGAGGAACCCCCAGAAGTGAGTCATACTTGCCAGCCTCAAGGGAGCCACCTGAACAGTGAGCTCCACCTTTATCTCCAGTGCTGGGAATGAAGCCAGGGCAAGTGCTCAGCCACTGAGCTACGTCCCCAGCCTTTGCTTAATATCCCCCAAAGAACAGCAGTTTTAGCCAACAACCTGCTTTCCAGTTCAGTAATATGATCGCCATTGTTAATCTTTAGCCAGGCTTAAAGGTTTGTCTCCGATACTCTGAGAAAGTTCTTTCCCTGTTTATTTTCTATGAAATTTCAGAGAACTCTTTTTTTTAACTAATAATCAAACATGTTTTGACATGTATCTCAAAGTTTTGAATTTGAATTCTTTTTATGAAAGTTTCTTTTGCTTAGACATTTGTGAAGATCTTTGGGAAGCTGGAGCCGCCTTGCTCCATTCTCCGTCAGCAGCCACCAGTGAGGACAGCAACTTCCGCCCTCCAGCATGGCTCGCTCAGTGGCCCCTACCTTTGGTGATTTCTGATTATGAGGTCAATATAGCCCTTTACTTGGTGATCCTACCAACCCTGTGAACTAGACTGCTTATCCAGTTTCTTCATTAGAAAAATGAGATTTAGGGTGAAAACTAACTCCCACTTTGTGGGGTTAGAGAATCCAAGTCACGTTCACTTGGTGAGGCTCCTGTTCTGTAAACTACTGGGGTTGATTCAGTTCTCAGATAGGTCACTACATAAACTGTCCTCCCTAGGCAGGAACCAGCCTGGAAAAACATGCCAGTAACAACAGGCACAAGCTGGGGAATCACTGAAATATTTAGACTGCTCTAGCTCAGGCCTAAAGGTCTTAACTCTGGGTCATCTGACAAACTAGGTTTATGTCAGCTCTGCCCGGTCACATTCTAGGGTGATGCGGTCCCTGGTCACAGGCGGTTCTCAAGGGAGTAGAGATCCTGGCAGCAGGTGACTTAGATTCACATTGGGGCACTGCTGAATTTGTGAACTGCTTTCCTGTGCTGCAGGAGGTAACGCCTGTGCTACAGGACAGTACGTGAGCTGGGAACTAAGCCTGGAGAGTTTAAAAACATTCAGACAAACACAGAGACAGAGACACACAGAGACGAAGACAGGCAGAGAGACATGGGGACCAGGTCATCCTTGATACAAGAATGCCAAATGTCAAACTTTATTGTGCTCAGGGGCAGCTTATATAGGGATCCTTAGCCACACCCAGCTCTCGGGACCTTTCAGCTGGAGGCTCATCAGGGTCTTGTGCCAGAGCAGCTGCAGTTAAAGAAAGTCAAGGGGCCAGGGGTCTATAGCTCCCAACAACAGGAGGTAATGGCTCCAAGGCTTAGATGGGGGAGAGGGTGCTGTGAGGGCAGTTTTTAGAGTAAATTGTAGGTGGTCCCACACTAGCTCAGAATGGAATATAATAAAGGTCTCTTTACTTAGGGGTAGACTCACAAATCAGCAGTCCTCTGCACAAGCAGGGAACGGGAACTGAATCCAGCAGCCAGGGGGCTTGCCCACGCCCCTACCTCTGCATACATAATACCCAAGACCATGCCCAAAGTGGGCTAGCATTTCAAAGGCCATTGGCTGAAGGAGTTCCCACAGCACCTCCCCCTTTTGTCTAAGAGAATTCTAAGCCTCATACAAAACTATATGCAATAAGAACAAATATCAAGTATAAAAGTTAGAATTACAACCAGCATAAACAATATCAGGTAAGAAATGTTTACACAGATTTTGACAATGTTGACTAACATGTAGTTGGCAAGCCACTGGCAGAAGCTGAGATTTGAGCTCAGATTTGTTAGCCCACAAGCAGAAGTTCTCATGAACACCCCACCCTCCTCCATCTAGGGCCCAAGTTACACAACAGCAGGCAAAGATAGGGTGGCGTGTGTGCCACAGAACAGAGTTTCAAGTCAATTCAAGTAACCGCCCCACCGGTTGACAGCACCCCATCTTAACAAACCTAACCTGGTCATGGAGGAGGTGTGTGAAGGAAGTACCCCAGGATGCCCGGCTGTAGGCTGCCAGTATGGTGTCAGGCAGATGCTTCCCTAGAGGGGAGGCAGTGGTATTCTCAGAGAATTGCTCGTGAAGATTAGGGCATGTTCTTTTGTAAACACGAGGAGTCTGGGTCCCCTGTTACCCAGTGAAGCTAAGAACAGGAGAGACAGTGACTGAGACAAATGAACTTTACTGGCCTCAAGCTGGTGAGCTGGAAGGTTTACATATAGATTCCTTCCTGCCAGGACTGCAGATACAAAAATTACTTGACATTCCTAAGGGATCTAATTTTAGGGCCAGGTGAGTGCCCAAATGGTCACTAATTCTTGCAGTAACCAGTTCTCATGAGGTGGTTTCTGTAATTGTCCACGAGTCCTCAGGGAGCCAAGATGCTTGGAGGCCGTGGGGGCCACAATATCTAAAGAAACATTATGGTCAGGTTGGATGAGGAGTGTTGTTTTCTTTGATATTTTCTTGTTGTCAATAAGAATAATTTATAAGCTAATTATAATTCTTTGGCTAGAGTAGCCAGACAGAAATGGCGAAAAACAGGTCTCTAAGCGCCAGGAACAAGTTAGCTCAGTCATTGTTTCCGTTTCCCTTGGCTGATGCTGGGAGGGAGCTGACCAGCCGTTGGCCTCACCATAGGACATGCGCTGACTTAGAGTTTTCTTTGTGCTCCTCAGTCTGAGATGCGGGTGACTTGGCTGTTGTGAATTTTAAAGCAGGTTGAGCCCATCGGCAGGGTGGGTGTTTCTGAGCAGTGTGTGTGGACACCAGTCAGCACAATCCCAGTCTCAGACACGGTTTGCTGGGTTAGTGGTCTCATGACGACTTTTCGGCAAGCTTGGATGAGGCTCGGTTTAGTGAGTGTGCCGTGTGAAGGGTCTCTACATGCGCATTGGAAGAGATGAATGTAGGATGGTCTCCGTTATAATGTGTGTGCTTTTCAACTTGATGTTTTGCATGTTAAGAACTTTGGAAACAAGCCTAGGCCAGTGAAAAGCCTCGGTGGGCACTGGCTGCATTTGTTGATTGTGTTTGTTAATGAATGTCTACAAAGACTGGAGAACTGTGTTTTGATGAAGCTCCATGAACCTTTGCTAAGAGATTAAATATTAGAACTGAGAGTTCCTGTCCCCTTTGAAAGCTGTTTCGAGGTCTGGCACAATGACTAACAGGTACCTAGTGTTTAGCTTGAGTTAGTCCCAGGATCTCCACCTTCAGGAGAACCAACTCCTGTACCACGAATAATAAAAACCCAGAGACAGATATTGAAGTTCAACCTGAAGATCAGAAAAGCAAAACAGCCAGCCACTGGCTCTTACCTCTACCTCAGACCGAAAATGGGCAATCCTGCCTCCGCAAATCCTCAGGTTGACACTGAGGGTGAGACCTGTCTCCTCCCATTTTATATTCCTCTCTAGTGCTGGGATTAAAGTCACGCATCAGGAGATATAAGCGAAATAAATCCTCCCCCACCCAAAAAAGTTATGTACCCCCACTGCCTGGCCTCTGTGGCTAACTAGTGTGGCTGCTGGGATTAAA
Organism: Microtus pennsylvanicus; assembly: GCF_037038515.1. Lineage (NCBI taxonomy): Eukaryota > Metazoa > Chordata > Mammalia > Rodentia > Cricetidae > Microtus > Microtus pennsylvanicus. The sequence goes on along the minus strand of NC_134582.1, from coordinate 79,939,821 downwards.
GGTGTGTGCAACCACTGCCTGGCCTGTCTTGCTTACTAGTGTGGCTGATTTGCACTGATCCTCAGGCAAGCTTTATCTATTAAAACTCAAATAATAGACCACTGTAAACTCCTTCAGGTTGTCCTCTGGCCTGTGCACCATGACTCCCATGTGCATATGTGTGCATGCACATTTACGTACACACACACACACACACACACACACACACTTGTGCAAAATAGATAAGCATAACAAAATAGAAAAAAACAATTAAATTAGTTGCCTCTGTGGCTAAGAGCATTTATTGTGGGTGTTCTTGCACACAGTAGAGCAGGCAGAGTATCTGTCTGAGTGGAGCAAGAAGGAAATACTCTGGTTCAGCCCAACTCAGTAGCCGGTGTTGGTTCAAACTTTGAGAGTCTGACCCCTGGTAGTTTATTTTAGGCATATTAAAGCAGAGCACAGCTTTGGGGAAAGTTTCCTGGTAATAATTAACTCAGGCCCATGTGCACAATAAAGCTTAAGACATGACTACATCGGAACTCTTTGTAAAGTATATGTGACAGCCTCCGTACAAATGAGTGTTATAGATTGACTACCAAAGGGTCTGGGGAAGGAGTTGGTGTGGTCCTGGTCATACAGGTAGTGCAAAGGTCGCCAGGCTATAAGCCATCTCCACTCGCAGCCTTCTGGGCAGAATACAGGTAATGTGTCTCTTCAAAGGAAGAGACAACGCTGCATGTTTAACATTCCTGGGTCCCCTCTTCCTCTCTGTGAGCACAAGAGCCTCTGTGCCTCCTACAACTTAATGCTCTAGCGGAAGATCCGGATTCAGTTCCCAGCACCCACATGGCAGTTCACAGCCATCTGTAATTCCAGTTCTAAAAGCAGCATAATGCTATAAGTATTAATGTTCCTAGTAGCTGACATCCTAAATTGTCCGTGAGACTGTCTAGTAAAAGGTAGTGGTTATTCACAGGCAAATGGCTTGAATTCACTTCGCTTCTTAGTAAACTACAGAAAATAGCTTTAAATCTCACCTTTTGTCTCTTAATAAAACAAATGTTTTTAAAAGCCAAGGTGCTCGATCTAAGGATTAAAATCACTTTAGAAAAGGTCCTTTAGTAAGTAAGAATTAGTGTCTCAATTAACCAATGGAGTTGTGCGTCAGCAGAATAAACTCAAGTCAGAATTGGCCCCCCACTGACCAAAACTCCAGAAGTTAGAGCTTGGCTTTTGAAATGCATTGTGAGCCAGCCTTCTTGCCCCGGTCGTTCTGCTGCTGCAGGCCAGCTAGGTGGTTGCATCACTGCTTCCCTGTTGCAGGATTTCTTCAGACTGTGAAACATGAGAAGTGTGCAGTGTGGTATGTTGAACCCTTTGTGTTCGCTGCCTTCAGCCCTCGGGTCAGCCCATGCCCGCGGACGCCTCCTCTGCCTGCTGCCTTTAGTCACAGGCACGGAGTGTGGTCATTTCCCTAAGGTTCTGTATCCTTGCTGGCTGACTAGAGAGATTCATTTTAGCAGTCTGAACTGTCACAGCCTCAGATAGATGTGGCAAAGAGAATGTACACCCAGCCTGTTGCCTCCTGTCTCTCTGGGCACCTTTCAGTGTTCTCCAGTGTATCAAAGCTGAGATGTTCTTGAACATTCTCTGGGGTTGCATACAGTCTATTCTTTTGAGAGATGGCATTTTTCATTATCTCTGCCTCTGTCTGCAGTTTGAAAATGTGCATCTCCTCCAACATCTTGAACTGTCTGTAGCCCCATGATCATCCATTCTATCCCCAGTATCAGCATGAAACCAAGCAACAACTCTGCCACTGCAGGCAGGCACCGGCCTCTCCCAGTTGACTCATCTGCTGGAGAACCAGTACCACTGATCATCAGGAACCGCTTAAATCCTTGCTCAAGAATGGTTTGAACTTCGTCCGGTTTCAACCTTCAGGACACATCTATGACCACAGCCATTGGACGGCTTCCCTCTACATGTTAACCAAACGTTCAGGAATCCAAGTCCATCCCTGTTACCTCACACGCCCCACCCATATCCTGCTCCCCACAACAACCTCACTTCTTCAAAGATGTGTGTGTATGGCATTCCCAGTCAGGCTGACCAGTCAGGATCAAGCATGCCAGGTGGATGCCCCTGCAGCCTATCTCTGCATGTCATTCAGGCCACTAACCCAGGTACCCTGTGCCACCATCCAGCTGGTAGTTTGTGCTACTGTGGTCTGACCAGATGGGCTGGAGGAAGGAGAAACGCCCACAATCCCTCACAGCAGCCCCCTTTCTTGGCCCACTCAACCCAGATTGAAGCTGGCCGAGGCGTCATCTCAGCTTTGCTTCTTCCTCCCCTCCTCCAGCTGACACATTGCTCCTGGGTACCAAGTACAAGAGCAGCTCCTGTTCCTGCCCATGACTGACCCAGGTGAACTTCGGAGTCAGGGTGGGTGCAGCAGTGTGAGAAGAGGCAGGAAGGCTGATTATAAAAACCAATTCCTGGAGAAAATGCAAGTGGAGAAAGTGAAAGCTATGTCTGGAGGCGGAGATTAATACCTAAAAGGGGGGTTGCATAATTGACCGTAGTAAATAATTAAATATTATCTGACTTGGTATCAGCCTTGTCTGTCAGAATGCTGATGTGGCATTGTTGGATAGTCTTTCTGGGAGTGGGAAGCTCTGGCTACTGCACCCAGTTTATGCCGGTAGAGAGCTACTTGAACTCACAGAAAAGGAATGGAGCCCTGTTTGTTTCCTTTGCCCCGCTAGCAAACCACACATTTCATACAGCTTTATTTATTTATTCTCTTAGTGTGCTGGAGGTCAGAAGCCTGACTGGGGCAGCCTGCCACCGGGAGGCACTAGGAAAGTGAAGCTTTTCTGGCCTCACTGCAACTACAGCTTGTAATTGTGTTCATTTATCTGGCTCCTGTTGTGACTCTGGATGTCCTTAGATAATCGGTCTCGGGGGCTGAAACCCCTCAACAAAGTCCTAAACCATGAATACAGCATTTTCACCGCTCCTGGAGACCAGGCTGTCTCCATCTTAAGAGGCCATTCTTCTGCCCATAAGGACAAGGCCATCCATGGGGTTTGTGGTTTCTGAGGTTTGACAGATTAACCTAGAATGTGAAAGTCACTGTTCAGGCAAAGCTGCCCTGCTTCCTCCCTTCCTCTGTGGGTTGGGAGTGGCCTCTTAGAATATTTTCCGTACTCCATGGAAAGGGCACGGCTCTTATGGGAAAAGAGCTGGCTTGCTCCAGCACTGGTCTGAGGGGAGAGCACGTGCTTTTGGGCATCCACAGTTATCCCTGTCTTTAATAGAAACAAAAAAGTGCTCACTTCTAGCCCATCTTTGTCTCTTAGAGAAGACACTAGCAGAGGCCTCTGAAGCGTTCCTGATATCAGAGAAAGCCCAATGCAGTGGACAAGTTCTTATTTAAAGGGAAAAGGGGACCTCAGAGACACCAGTGCTCTATAGACATTTACTGGTTTTATCCTTTAAAATAGCTAAAGAGACTGGTGAGGAAAAGTAATGCTGCTAGCCAGCATCCTGGGGTCCCCTCTCACCTTCAGCCATTTCAGGGGACAGGCTATTTCCTTTCCTTGAGTCTCAGTTTCCTGGTCTGTGTGGTGAACTTGTAGAATGATTCCTTTGTGAGATCCTGAATAGTTCTTTTGCAACAGTACCAGAAAGTATCCATTCTGTTATAGTGGCATCATGTTGGTGACAATTTAGCCAAAATGTTGCCTGTACTTAACACATTGCCCATGGTTTGTTGCTCTGTGAACGCTACATTTAAATCTTTGCCTTATTGTTAAGCATAAAGGAGAAAAAATGCTCCAGAGAAAAATCAGGCATCCTGGGTGCCCTGGGGACCATGACAGTCTGCTCTCACCTGAAGGATTTCACAGGGAGGGAGGGAGGAAGCATCAGCCAGACAGCCCCATGTAGAGCATGGTCCGTGCCTGCCCATCAAGCTGGAGGTTTGTGCCCGGAGCACCTGCAGGGTCACATATCCAGCCAGCCTCCTTCAGACCTAGAGTGTGAGCCTCTCTAGAAGGCCTGTTTGTGTGTTTTAAAGCTCTGCACATAATGTATCCTGTGGTTTAGAGCCTGTTTTCGCTGCTGTCTTTGTCGGAATGAACTGAGCAGGGAGGCTTTGATGTGATTCGCTGCCATCTTTGCTTGTGAGAGTCTCTGGACTTTGTGACCATCCCTTCCATCTTCAGTTGTCATCTCTTACAGCTATCATCAACATTATTATTATATTATTATTATCATTACCATTTTCTAAGCAGGAGGGATCCCTTGAGAACCATCATCCCCAAACACAGACACTGAAGGCAGGTCAGGTGGGCTTGAGATGAAGACAGGCTTCGGGACCCAGGACCCACATTCCTGACTCTGCTTCATTACAGAGGTGGCTGAGATGCCTTGGCTCATCTCTGCAGGCGAGTCTGGAAGCTTTCCTACATAAAACTGGAGTCTTTATTTTACTATTTGTGGGTTATAAAATAATCCATGTTTCCACGCAGTGACAAAGACTCTGATGTCCATGAGACCCTGTTTATCTGTTAGTGATCCATGATCAACTATGACCCAAAAATATGTAATGGAATACTTCAAAAGCAAAATAATTTGAGAGAGAACCCATTCACACAGATTATTGTCATGTGCATTGTTCATTGTTGGTAGTGTTAACTTTTTGCTATGCCTAATTTAATAATTAACCTTATTCAAAGCACATATGTACAGAAAAAAACATTATATATAGGGTTCCATATTATCTGTGGTTTCAGATATCATTGTGGAGACTTGAACCCCCTCAGATAAGGGGGGTAGCTATGTACTATATGTCTCTGTCCCTGGATTTAACACGCACAATAGTATATTCTAATTTATACTTAGGGCCTATTTATTTTATGTTATGTTATGTCATGTTATGTTATAACTTTGTCAGGCAAAGTCCAGCAGAGACAGAGCTCTTGTCTAATGGTGGTGTACTTTCTGGCTTGCTGTGATAAGAAAGATCATGACCAGAGGAGTTGTGTGGGGTCTACGAGCCTAGCAGGAAAATGATGGCTACCATAGTGTTATGGAGAACATGGAGCTTAATGCTTCAGTATTCTGGTGGACACAAACCATGACTGGGCAAAGAAGTTTGCACTGTGAAGTGGACTCGCATCCCTGTTTCCTTGGAAACCACAGTGTTGAGAGGGACTTAGGATACTGAGTCCAGAAGGTCCTCAATGTGAAGCTTTGTGCCTGGCCTGAGAATTCAGCGACCCCTGTGGTAGAGGGGAAGGGGAATTTCATCCTTATCTTTCAGACAGCAGAGTTTCTGAGCATCTGTGACTATGCAAAACAAGGTTGCCAACTAGGGTGTGGGATCATCCAGACAGAGCTGTTGACACTTTGTAGCTGGAGGAAAGGGTTGGCTCTGTACCTACTGTGTCTGCTGCTCAAGCCCAAACCCATTTTATCAATAGCTTCAGGCTTGGGTGCCTGACTGATATGTTCAGTTTTGATCCGCTGGTCAGTGATGTGTCATTTGTGTGTTTTGACAGGACAAATTACAGGGCTGGCTAACATTTGCATCTGATGTCTTAAGTGGTCCTCAGAATTCGTGTAATGCTAAAGAAAGCTATGGGTAGAGCTGGCTTTAGAAAAGGGAAGGAGAAGAAGCAGAAAACTAAGCCAGATGTGGATCGTGTGAAGTGACCAGCCCCTTTGACTCACCAATGCCAGAGATTATCTGAGAAAATCGCCAGAGATGAGGGATGAGGGCCCCAGACAAGGGTGTGGTGTTATGTGTGATGTTGAGAACTAAAACAGAACAGCTCCAGAGTGGAGCTCTGATGTCACTGGAGGGCTTCATGAAGCAAATGCAAATGGCCATCCAGAACAGGGTGGGAGGATGGTTAGAGCCAGTGGGCCGGGGTGGGAGAGGGCCTGCTGGGTGTGCTCATCAGCTGCTGAAGGAGGAATCGGTTTTCTTCAGGGGGAACCATATGATAGGTTGCCCGTACCCCTGTGGTTAGCACTACACCCATGGATATATGGGGAACACTAATTGGACTCAGTATGTTTATATATAGCACATTATATATACACATAGTTGTAGGATAGGTCGTAATTTGAGAGGGGGATGTAGAAGGGGACACAGGAGAGACTGAGGAGGAATGGATATATTCATGTATGAAATTCTACAGTTTAAAAGATAGCCTGTCAAATTGCTTTTTAAACTTGAAAAGCTTGTCATCAAAGGAAAAATTGTAAAAATTTTTACAGGGAGGCTGGACTGGGGAGATTTTATTTCTTTGTTATTTGCATAATAAGCTTGTGGTTTTCAGCATACCATAAACAAGCATTAAAACACTCCAGCGCAGTTCTGAAAGGAGCAGTGATGACTCAGAAATAAGTGAACAAACACGGGAAAAATGCTCTTGAGCCAGAAGGGAAGACAGCAGCCGGGTTTGCGCTGTGGGGCCATCAGGGTGTGTTGCTTGTCTCCATGTTTCTGGTAAATTGATGGAGATGATTTTTAATTTTTGATTGGTGGTTTATGCACTGGACAGGCTGGAAGAACCCGCCTTCTTTTTCAGTTTATACTCACTAGCATTGGTTATCATTATTGTTAGTTTTGTGCTCTTGTGCATCGTCAGTTACTCCCAGCAGGGATGACATTTGTTAGACCAGGACGCGGTAACACTGACATCCACTGCTTCCCTCAAAGGCACGTGCAGATGGAGGCCAGAGCTGACATCAGGTAGCTTCCTCTGTCACTCTCCATGATGTGATGAGCCTGGAGTTAATACATTTGGCTAGACTGACTGGCAGTGAGTTCTTGGGACCTGAACTTGGGTGTGGCAGGCAGTTTACTGACTGAGCCATCCCTCCAGCCCTGGCTACTTTAAAGCTTTGTGTTTTTATCTTATGTAGAATATCGTTGGCTTTCCTACAGAAAAGGGATAATTAATGAGAGAGATGTGGCGAATTCCTGAAATTTGGTTGAGATTCATTGAGATTTTTGAACAGCTTGCTTTGGTTTAAAAGGGGTTCCAACTTGCAGCTTGGGGGCTGCATGTACCCCACGATAGCTATGAATGTGACTGAACACAAAGTCAAAACTAACTTAAATATTATGAGGTATTTTTGTGTGGTTTTTAAAAATTGATTAGTTATTGTGTGAAAGAGAGTGGTTGTGTATGTGACATGCAGGGGGGCTGTAAGCTCCCGAGAGAGTCAGAGGACGCATCTTCGGAGTTGACTCACCTGCCTTTGATGTAGGTTCCAGCAGCAGAGCGCAGGAAACCATGCGGGCGAGTCAGAGCTTTACCCACTGAGCCATCTGTACACACAGGCTAAGCGTGACTGCCAAATGTCGTGCTTGTGATAACAGTGTCTCCTCACTCGCCTCGTCCTTCCCTTTTCAGGATCTGGGACAATGTCTGGGGAAGTGCCTCCCAACATCAATATCAAGGAGCCTCGATGGGACCAAAGCACGTTCGTTGGCCGAGCCAATCACTTCTTCACGGTCACGGACCCGAGGAACATCCTTCTAACTAACGACCAGCTGGAGAACGCAAGGAAAGTGGTGCACGATTACAGGTAAGGCTGGCGCCGCGTTTGCTGCCTTCCCGTTCATTGCATCCTGTACCTCTTCTCTAACTTAACTGTCCCAGGTACCTTTCTGTCTTCAGAGGGACACAGCACTGTTCAAGAAACTGGCTCCTGATAACTAGGGGTAGGGTCATTGCTGCTGAGACTCACCCCCAGTGAGGGAGACTCAGCTGCGAACGATTCTGATGGTGTTCAGGGATGCAGAGGGGAGATGCACTTCATCAGCTGAGAGAGTCACACATGGATAAGAGGAGCCACCTATGCAGGGACAGTCCATCTTCCACATTCACCAGTTCTCTGGCAGAAACCACTGGAAAACGTCTTTTCTCAGCATTGGACTTGAACATGAGGAATGCAGTCTAACTGTACGGGGCATTTCTTGTTCATGATGTATCATGTGTATGTAGCAGGTAGTCTAGAGATGAATCAGCACATGAGAAAGAATCCAGACTTGGTACTGCCTGCCGGAGTCCTAGCTACTGAAGAAACTGAGGCGGGGTCTCACTCAGCCAGTGCTCAACAAGCCTGAGCAACACTGTAAGACCCCATCTCAGAAAATAAGTAAGGAATGATGGGATTAGATACAAATAAGCTAATATCATGCATCCTATAGAAAACACCCTAATCTCAGAATTCATATCCTTGAGGACAGCTAATTCAGAAGTAGATGTATTTTTCTATCTAAAAAACTGAATCAGAAATACTGTAAGGGTCCAGAGAGAGGCTTACATTTCAGAACTACCTGCTATAGACAGATGTTTCTCTCCTGCCCACCTGTTCCCAATACCCAGAGGCTGCTTCCCAAACAATTGGCTTGAAGGTTTAATATTACTAATAAATGCTCAGCCAATAGCTCAGGTTTGTTATTAGCTAACTCTTACACTTAAATTAATCCATATTTCTATTTATGCTTTGCCACGTGGCGGTACCTTTATTACCATGTTCATCTTTTGCTCCCTCTGCATCCCTTTGTCAGCCCTTCTTCTTTCCAGCATTCTTAGTTTGGTCTTCCCGCCTGACTACTGGCCAATCAGTGTTTTATTAAACCAATTCAAGTGACAAATCTTTACAGTGTACAGGAGGATTATTCCACAGCAGCCTGCTCTTGCAGAGGACCCAGGTTCAGTTCTCCGCACCCACGTGGTAGCTCATAACTGCCTGTAACCCAGTCCCAGGATACTTGAAGCCTCCTTCTGACCTCCACAGCCCTAGGCATGCACATAGTACACTTACACGCATGCACTTATACACATAAAAATTTTTTTCAAAAAATAAATACTTTAGACTTTGTATACTTCAAAGAGTCTCAGTCACATAATAATTTTGTTAACTTTTTTATAACCCTTTTGATGTAAAATCCCTGTGATCTGGGGGACAGACAGACCATGGACAGTAATTTGCCAATTTCTGATCTAAGGAAAAGCCAATCAAATATGGGGAATTTGACTGTCAGGTGCTCTGCACCTAAACATGGCAGGAATAATGCGCTGGCTAGGCATTTAGGAAGGGACTAGTGCCCGTCTACAAAGAAAGACCATAAGCATGATTTCAGGAATTCAGGACAATCCCCTTTTCTTTGTGGATTTGGGACAAAAGACAGAGAGGGCAGGTTGACTTGAAGAGGTTGACATAATGAAGAGACTTAAAATGCCATAAAAAACTTCAAACCTTCGCTGGAGACAGTGTTTGGGAACTAGCAATAGACAAAACAGAGAATAAACCAGATGGGCTCCTCACAGACCTCAGTGAGAGGGCAGCAAACTCTAAGAGGCCCAGAAAAGGCATTTTTAGGCAGAGATGGTCTCTGGCGGACGTTCTAAAACTCCAGCTGATCTGAGCACACAGGTCAGGCTCTGAACTGCCCTTGTCATTCGCTAGCAGATGAGAGCAGAACGGATGAAAAGGTCACACATCCATTACTTCAGCAGTTACCTTTGTGTCATTCTGACCAAAACACCTGACTTAAAGGAGGCTCCAATCTGCTCGCTGTTTCCATGGTTATTGCAGAAAAGGAGGAAGGTCAGCACTCTGCTCTTTCCTCCTGTTTCCATCTGAGACCCAGCCCAAGGATGGTGGCACCCACAGTCAGGATGTACATGCATGCATGCACACACAGGCACATATAGATGCTTACACACAGTTAATCTTCTCTGGAAATGCTTTCAAAGGCACACCAAGAGGTGTATTTTTCTGATCTCCTGGTGAATTCCAAATCCAGTCACATCAGCAGTGATTATATAAGGGGACTATGGCCTAGAGGGTGAAGATATTTGCTCCAAGAAAACCCTGATCTATGCAACAGAGAAAGACTTTCTGTACTGAAGGAACCTAAAAGCTAAAGAGACATGCTCTTTACAGAGGAAAGATCTATGGGCATTTTGTTTGCATGTGTGTCTGGGAACCACTTGGGCGCCTGGTGCCTGGTACCTGGAGAGACCAAAAGAGGGAACTGAATTCCTGAGACTGGGGTTACAGATGTTTATGAACCACCATGTGGGTGCTGGGAATCGAACTAGGGTCCTCTGGAAGAACAGCCAGTGCTCTTAACCACTGAGCCATCTCTCAAGCCCTAAACAAATTTTTTTTTCCATTAAAAGTAACATTTTTCTCTTGGTGTGTATTCATAGTACTGGCCTTCAGAAAGACATTTTCATGTAAGTATAAAAGTTTGAGCATTTTCCCACAAAGCCTTGTTGTCTGCTGTTTCTCCCCCTCCCCCTCCTGTTAATCCCGTTTGTCCTCTAAATTGGCCTCCATGTACAGAATACGAAAGTTCTTAGGAAAGAGCAGACGCTAGGAAAGTCTGTCATCTGCACACTTGGGTGTCAGAGATGTGGCGTCAGCATGTGCGGGGGAGGGGAGGTCCAGCCACAGCTGCAGCCCAGGCGGTTTATACCGGATTGCCATCATTAGCAAAGGTAGAATCTCAGATCCACAGTCCTCGAAAACTCTTCTTGAGTAGACAAGAGGTAAAATTTAAAAATTAAAATATCAAAGAAGAAGGAATTTCTCTATTGAAATCAGACAAGGGACCATTGAGGGTGAGTGGCAGAGAAAAATCCCCTGTTGCTGTCAGCTCTAGTGAGCTTCAGCCAGACAGCATTCAACAGCCAGCTGAAGCTGCACAGAAAGAACCACTAGAAACACATAGGAATCTGACTTGGCTCTGTGACGCTAAAAGCCCGACAAGCAGGCCTTTGCCACACCAGGATTTTTAAATACCTTCTCTCACTCCCAAAAGAGGAACCAGATAGAACTACACAGTGAGAACAATGATCCTTTAATAGAAACTCGTAAGGAATCGAGCTCCCATGGAAAATGTATGTGTTTGGTTAAACAGTTAAGTCCAACACTGGGTGGACCGAGACTGTTGTTGATCCCAGCTCAGCATCCTCCTGCTGCTGGGAAGGGATGGGGAGGTGGGAACCCGAAGGTCTGTCTGCAGTGTGCGCTTTGTACCCTCACCTGTGCTGCTTTCAGCAAGGATGCAAAGGGCTTTTAACATCAAAAGCAGTTCGTTCCCAGGACTCAAAGGTAGCAGAAGACCTGCCTCTTCAGGGTCCTCCTGCTACTCTCTGCCTTTGCCTTGGCAACAGATTCTCTCGATGAACCTGGAGCTCACCCCCCTTCTACTGAGTGAGCAGTCAGCGTGCCCCAATGGTCTTGCTGTCTCGGCTCACCCCCACACTATCCCACACCCCATGCCAAGGATCCAGGCTGGGATCTGAACTCCCTTCTTCGTGCTTGTCCAGCAAGCGCTCTTAACTGCTGAGCCATCTCTCTAACCGAGTCCACTTTTCTCATTTTTTTGATGGCAAATGTAGTAAGTATGTTAAAGCAAAAATAACATGTCTCCCAGATCAGCAGTCAGCACCACACTAGTGAGTCTGTGTAGCAGGACATGCTATGGGAGGGAGATAGTGTTTGCTCAAACGAGATTTGAGAAAGGTCCAGTCTTGAGAATGTCATATTGTCATATACCACCCCGCCCCACCCCACTTTGCTTTCAGGTTCCAAAATATTTAGGATTTAGGGTTGTAGGACTCTTTAATCCATTTTCCTAAACTTGCGCATAGGCCTTTATTCTTCCTGTAACCTCTATTAATGCCTAAGGGAACACTGGCAGGAAAGTGTGCATCCCAAGGCATCAACAATAAGAGCAAGTCCAGGACACCTTAATCTTCACTGTTCAAAACCACTTTGAAACTAAGAGGTATAGGTATTAAAAAGATGAAGCCTTTGTATTTTGCAACTGACAATATCCTAATCGACTTGAAACCTGTAACAAATCAATGTGATGAGAGTGTCTGCCTTCAATCCACATAAAGCATCCGCACGCAGAGTGACAGTGGCTCATGTGCATCAGAACACTTAGAAATACAAAATATGGGCAGGGGAGATGGCTCAGAGCTTAAGAGTGCATACTGCCCTTGCGAAAGACCAGTTCGGTAGCCAGCACCCCACCTCGAGCAGCACAAACACCTGTTAGCTCCGGCTGTAGGAAACCCTACATCCATGGCCTCTGCAGGCATCTGCACCCTGATGCACATACCCAGAGCAGCTCACAAACACCTGTTAGCTCCGGCTGTAGGAACCCCGACACTCTGCAGATGAACAGGGACACAACAGAAGCCTAGAAACCAAGCCCAGTGCTTCTCACACCTCAGCTGATAGAAACCAGTCCATGGGGAGTAAAACTGAGCAAATTTCACATTTTCATACTGTACTGGCTGGTTTTCGGTCAGCTTGACACAAGCTAGAGTCATCAGAGGGGAAGGAGCCTCAGTTGAGGAAATGCCTCCATGAGATCCAGCTGTAAGGCATTTTCTCAATTAGTGATCAGTGGGGGAGGACCCAGACCTTGGTGGGTGGTGTCATTCCTGGGCGGGTGGTCCTGGGTTCTATAAGAAAACAAACTGAACAAGCCAAGAAAAGCAAGAAATAAGCAGCATCCCTCCATGGCCTCTGCATCAGCATCTGCCCCAAGTTCCTGCCCTGTTTGAGTTTCTATTCTGACTTCCTTCAGTGATGAACCGTAATGCTGAAGTGTAAGCCAAATAAACCCTTTCCTCCCCAGCTTGCTTTTTAGTCGTGGTGTCTCATTGCAGCAATCGAAACCTTTACGATAAATTCCTCTGCTTTTTAAGACAAACTCAGTCTTAAGAGCAAAAGGCAAAAGGCATAGCTTTTGCTATCACAACCTGCAGCTTGGCTCCTGGAACTCTGACTAGGGGCAGGGAGGGCAGGAAGAAAGGGCACACACACAATAGCTGAGATCAGGAGGTGACGTGGGCTGTGCTGGAGGGCGCCTGCCAGGCAACCCAGAACCTCAGGTGTTCATTCGGTACAGCACAGAGGGGGGCTGACTGTTCTAGGTAGGGGGTCTCCACTGTTGAGCACTCTGAGGCTCCAGACACCCTGCAAGAGGAAGCTGCAGTTGCCAGTCTTGGCACACACCGACTGCTCATACCCAGACCCATCCCTTGCCATCCCTCTTGAGCCTGGCCCGTGTGGCTTTGCCAATTTCTCACAAATAAAAGGCTGGTCTTTGTCATATACGTTCTCTCAGTGCTTCCTTCACATCCTACAAACTCAAGTGCAAAGGAGAAAGGCAAAGAACATTTAATATTTTACATGGCGGTTGATTTAGCACATTGACTCATTTATGTCTAGATAATCTTGGGTGTGGGGAAAATTCTTTATTATGGAGGCTTATCCCTACATTTCCAAGTGGATAAAGTGGAAGAATTAAAATCCCAACTAAAATTAAAATCCCAGTTAAAACTCACATTGTGGAATAATCTGTAGTATTTAAAGGATGGTGTAGCCCCCTTCCCAATTAGGAGGCTGGAAGTCTGAGCCAGGGCACAGTAAGGTCACACTTCCTTGGAAGGCTTCCTGGGTGTTGGAGGCTCTGGGAATTGTCAGCGTCCCTTGTCTTGTAGATACATCACTGTACTCTGCCTTCTCTGTTTGTACATAAACACTGTCCCTTGGATTTAGTGATCATTCGTCCAATAGGACTTCACTTTGGCTAATGGCATCTATAGAGGCACACACCCTGTTCTTCTATGTGAACATGCATTTGGGAATTACTATTCAAACCAACGTATGATGGTTTAGAAGAATGTTATATAAACACGGGAACAAATATTTATAGAGTATTGTTGAATAAAAGTCATGGTTAGGGAGCCTCTGGTTTGGGGTCAGATCTTAAACACCTTGGAAAATTGAAAAAGTATTCTCCCAAATATTGCCAGCGACCATGGTAGATAGGCCCAGGGTAACTTCATTGCTCCACGAAGTTTGTATATTTTCCAAATCTCTGACAAGGAGTATTGCTCGGGTGGGAAAATCTGACAAATTGTGCACCAAGGCCTGTATTTGCACCACAGAGACCTAAACCTAAGTTTGCCAACTGCAGGTTTAAAATGAAGGAACAGCCTTGAGTGCCCTAACTTCGGTCTGATTGGTTAAAAAATGGTTGTTGAGAGTTTGCCGAGTTCAGACTCCAGTTTTTATTTATTTATTTATTTATTTATTTATTTAAGAGTTCTGCCTCCTCCCCGCCACCGCCTCCCATTTCCCTGCCCCTCCCCCTATCAAGTCCCCCTCCCTCATCAGCTTGAAGAGCAATCAGGGTTCCCTCACCTGTGGGAAGTCCAAGGACCACCCACCTTCATGCAGGCCTAGTAAGGTGAGCATCCAAACTGCCTAGGCTCCCCCAAAGCCAGTATGTGCAGTAGGATCAAAAACCCATTGCCATTGTTCTTGAGTTCTCAGTAGTCCTCATTGTCCACTATGTTCAGCAAGTCCGGTTTTATCCCATGCTTTTTCAGACCCAGGCCAGCTGGCCTTAGTGGGTTCCCAATAGACCATCCCCATTGTCTCAGTGTGTGGGTGCACCCCTCGCGGTCCTGAGTAGGCCTTGCTCATGCTCTCTCTCCTTCTGCTCCTCATTTGGACCTTGAGATTTCAGACCGGTGCTCCAATGTGGGTCTCTATCTCCTTTCATCATCTGATGAAGGTTAATATTCAGGAGAATGCGTATATGTTTGTCTTTGGATTCACCTTCTTATTTAGCTTCTCTAGGATCGCGAATTATAGGCTCAATGTCCTTTATTTATGGCTAGAAACCAAATATGAGTGAGTACATCCCATGTTCCTCTTTTTGGGACTGGCTTACCTCACTCAGGATAGTGTTTTCTATTTCCATCCATTTGTATGCAAAATTCAAGAAGTCCTTGTTTTTTACTGCTGAGTAGTACTCTAATATGTATATATTCCATACTTTCTTCATCCATTCTTCCATTGAAGGGCATCTAGGTTGTTTCCAGGTTCTGGCTATTACAAACAATGCTGCTATGAACATAGTTGAGCATATACTTTTGTTGTATGATAGGGCATCTCTTGGGTATATTCCCAAGAGTGGTATTGCTGGATCCAGGGGTAGGTTGATTCCGAATTTCCTGAGAAACCGAAACACTGCTTTCCAGAGTGGTTGCACAAGTTTGCATTCCCACCAGCAATGGATGAGTGTACCCCTTTCTCCACAGCCTCTCCAGCAAAGGCTATGATTGGTGTTTTTTTATTTTAGCCATTCTGACAGGTGTAAGATGGTATTTTAAAGTTGTCTTGATTTGCATTTCCCTGATTGCTAAGGAAGTTGAGCATGACCTTAAGTGTCTTTTGGCCATTTGAACTTCTTCTGTTGAGAATTCTCTGTTCAGCTCAGTGCCCCATTTTATAATTGGATTGATTAGCCTTTTACAGTCTAATTTCTTGAGTTCTTTATATACTTTGGAGATCAGACCTTTGTCAGTTGCGGGGTTGGTGAAGATCTTCTCCCAGTAAGTGGGTTGTCTTTCTGTCTTAGTGACAGTGTCCTTTGCTTTAACAGAAGCTTCTCAGTCTCAGGAGGTCCCATTTATTCAACGAGGCCCTTAATGTCTGTGCTGCTGGGGTTATACGTAGGAAGTGCAGACTCCAGTTTTAATATGTCACTTAAGACAATGACTATTTCCAAGCTGAATACTCCTTAATATGCATATTGCTTTCTGTTATCTTCCAAATTACAGGTAATTGATGTGCATGGGTTTGAGTTCACTGTAGCCGTGTTCTTGTTCTTACTCTTTAGGCTGCCAGGAAGACCAGTGGTAGGAGTACACGCTGTATGCGTGAGGCTCTGGGTTCAACCCCAGTGCCCAAACACATAAACAGTTAAAAATCATACTTCCCACCAATGCTCTGACAGACCTGGAAGGTTTTGCAAACCATGAAGGTCATGATGAGATCTCTGAACGGAGCAGTGGCTAGGATTCTCGTTGTCATTTTCTAGACAAGGAATCGTTCCCGCCGGCCTCACGGAGAATGAATTGTGGAGGGCGAAGTACGTGTACGATTCAGCTTTCCATCCTGACACGGGCGAAAAGATGATCCTGATAGGAAGGATGTCGGCCCAGGTCCCAATGAACATGACCATCACGGGCTGCATGATGACGTTCTACAGGTGAGTCACAGGAGCACGGGAGGAATCATCGGAAGAATGTTTTAATATACATTTTGCTGAAGTAAGTGTCACCGTGATTATGCTAACAAGGATGATGGGTTCATGCTACAGTGTGTCAAAACATGTTGCGCCCCATAAATATTTCCAATAAAAGGAGTTAAGTAAATGGAGGGCTGGCAAGATGGCTCAGTGAGTAAAGGCACTTCGCGCCACGCCTGAACACGCAGTTCGCTTCTTGGGAAGTGCTTCGTGGGTAGAGAGCCCAGTTATTGCAGGGCATCCTCTGACCACCATGTGCACACACACGCATATGAAATAAATAAAAATTTAATTACAAATTAACCGGAACGTATAACAGCTGAACATAAGGTGGAGGTGGTTTGTAGTGGCTCGCCTGCAACCACAGCTCCTGGGAGGCCGAGAGGAGTGTGAGGCCAGCTTGGCTGTACAGCTGACACCTGTCTTTATCGAACAGGAACAGCGAAAACAGGCAGTAAAATGAGGTGTGTTGCTTTAACATTGAGAAAGATATCATTCATCTTTAGTTCACTCCGAGTAGATGTTGCCACTCTATTAAGCAGCATCTGGCGTGATTCGTGAAACTCAACACAAATAGCTGGGCATGGAGGGCTCATGCCTGGACTCCTAGCATGTGGGATGCTAAGGCACTTGGAGATCATGAGTTTGAGGTCATTTTGAGCAGCCATAATAATAATAATAATAATAATGAATAAACCATAAAAGTGTTTTTGCCTCTAATGTTGATAAAACAGGGCCATAGAGGTGGCTCAGCAGTTAAGAGCACTCACTGGCTGTGCTTGCAGAGGACCCCAATTCAGTTCCCAGCACCATGTGGCAGCTCACAACTGTCTGTAGTTCCAGTTCCAGGGCATCTGGCACCTTGTGGCAGGCACTGAACACACACAGTGCACATACATATATGCAGGTAATACACTCATACACATAAGATAAAAATAAATAAATAAAACTTTTTTAAGGATAGTAAATAATATATTTATTTAAAAAGAAGTTGACACTTTTCCTAAGTCTTAGACCCTAAAGAAAATAAAGATAGGAAAAAAGGAGTCTAGAAACAAATTCCTCTACTCCCTCTCTCCGTAGACTCAGATGCATTTGGGTGTTGGAATAGACCCAGCATAAGAAAGGCCAAACCTGCTTTGCTCTAAATTGTTTTGTTTTATTTGCCCAAGAGAAGCGAATTTCTCAGTCTACTCTGTACTAGGGTTTTTATAAGTTTATTTCTTCTTGATGAAAGCTGTCCTGGCTGGTTTTTGGTTTTTTTGTTTTATTTTCTTTTTTTTTCCCCCAACTTGACACAAGCTACAGTCATTGGGAAGGGAGACTTTCAATTGAGAAAAATCCCATCATCAAACTGGCCTGTAGGCAAGACTGACTGTCAGACATTTTGTTGATTAATGATTGATATGGGAGGGACCAGCTCACTGTGCCTGGCGTCCTGGACTGATGGTTCTGGGTTCTAAGAAAGCAGGCTGAGCAAGGCAGGAAGAGCTAGGCAGTAAGCAGCGCTCCCCCATGGCCTCTGCGTCAGTCGGGTTCCTGCCCTGACTTCCTCTGATGATCAACGGTGATGTGGAAGTGAAGCCAGGCTGATTTTAGTCATGATGTCTATGATAGCAATAGAAACCCAAAGCCTGTGAGCTTGGTGATAAGGAAACTGGGTGTCAAAGTAGACAATCTGTGTCTTCCTCCCTCCCTGGTCCCCTTCCTTGCTGGTGTTTGGTGTTTAACTGACTGTACTGAAGACAGCTCACTGCTGCTAGAGGGTTTGTAACAGTGTACTCTGTTTTAGGACCACACCGGCTGTGCTTTTCTGGCAGTGGATAAACCAGTCCTTCAATGCCGTTGTCAACTACACCAATAGAAGCGGAGACGCTCCTCTCACTGTAAAGTAAGGCTGTGGGGCCAACCCGCCCTCCCTTAGCCTGTGCTCCTTAAGTAGCCATGCATTTAGACACTAGTTTGCTCTGTGCAGTCTCTTCTCCTCCCTCTGTATCCAGATAACTTTCTGCTTTTGTCTTGCCTTTTCTGATGTCATCTGTGCTATTATTAGTGGGATGGTGCTGTCTCTTATATCCCAAGCTCCGGGGTCCTGCAGAATGTCTACCAAACAGCCCTCGGGCCTGACCTCTGTCCACTAACTCCTCTCAGGGCTGCATGAGTCAACGCAGGAGGGGCTTTGCAGTGGTGTAGCCTTTATAGATGCTTAACTTCAAAAGTGGGTCATTGCTGGAGTCCAAAGACAGCAATTTATGAATTTGTCTTCTGTTTTAGAGTGTGTGTGTGTGTGTGTGTGTGTGTGTGTGTGTGTTGCCAAGCCGAAATCAGTTAAAACTATAGATATAATTTCACAACACTTGAAACAAGTCACTTTCCGGTTTATATTTGAAAATTGCCTTTGACGCCTGTATTCTGCTATCATCAAATGGAGGAAAGGATGCTGATACCTGCCACCCAGGGGTGTTTCTCACAGTTAGAATCGCTCAGGCTCAACTGCCCTTTAGGGGTAAACTTGGGCTGTTTTTACACAGTGAAAACACCATCTAAGATGGTCCTGCCGCACTTGGCTTTCTACATTTAATATTAGGAGTGATAGTTTTGAATTGTACAAATGTGCCCCAGACACTTAGCCCAGACTGTTTCCTCTGCCCACGGCTTTTCACACACTCACAGCTCCCCTCCTTCCCCATCTGCATGGGTGCTTCGTCTGCACGTCTGTCTGCTTGGAGTTGGAGCCCGTTTTCAGGGATGTGTTGGCCTTCTCTCTGGACTCCCATGCTGATGGAGTGACCCCAGACGTTGCTCTGCAGACTCCCCACTGCTGATCGTACACTCCTGTCTCCTTGGTTTCTTCCCTGGTGTACATGCATCATTTACACAGTGTCTTTATTCTTTCCAGTGAGCTGGGGACGGCTTATGTTTCTGCAACAACCGGTGCTGTAGCGACGGCCCTGGGACTCAATGCCTTAACCAAGGTATTTTAGTTTTCTATCCGTGGAGGAGCATCTTAACTGTTCTCACCTGTCCCTCTGGGCGCCTCTGTTATTTCTCAGAAGAGTTGCAACCACTTGGCTTTCTTGTAGCCATCCTCAGCTGCCTATGTTAACTGTATCTTCTAGTGGATTTGGGGAAGGATGGTAACTAGTAGCAGCAACAAAGACTGGTATGTTCCTGGCTCTACGCATTAAGTTCTAACCCCTCTCTCTAAAAGATTCCTCCTGAGACTGTCAGAGGGGTGCCTTGAAGAGGTAGAAGCGCTGGCTCTGAAATCAAAGTTCTGGGACTTGGGGATGTGCTTCCAGCCACATGAACTAAGCCATCAAAGTGTCTTAGATAGTTTTGTCGTCTCAGTATGTCCTTCCAGAGATGCAGAAGCACCTCTCAGCAACACATTTGAGTCCCCTTGGCCTGGCCCTATGCAGCCGGGGCTGTGGTATTTTTAGGAAGATGTGAGAGTTTCCATTTAGCCGTTCAGGAAAAGGGAGATGATGTTTCTGGAACTGTCTTTTCTACAGCGTGTCTCACCACTGATAGGACGTTTTGTCCCCTTTGCTGCCGTCGCTGCTGCTAACTGCATTAATATCCCGCTAATGAGGCAAAGGTAAGAAGAGCGCATGCACTGGGCAGGGACTTGCACTTACTTGATCGGGGAGTTTCTTGTGTAGATGGAATCTGAGATTTGTTTCAGAATACTCTGGTGGTAAGGGCAAGCCCATTGGGTTCCTACTTGTTGAAGTGGGCTGAAGAAAACCTAGAGGCTTAGGATGCACAGCCTTTCTTCCTACTTCAAAGGTGTGTCTCTAGCCTGCAACCTCTGCCCAGAAAAAAAATCTGTAAGACTGAAACCAGAGGTGGAAAAAGCCAAAAGTTTCTTGGTTTTCCCTTGGATTTTTTTTTAAGGAGCATAAGGTAATTTTAATCTTTATCTATAAAAATATTGTTTTAGAACTGACAGAAATTAAAGGAGAAGAAAGAATAAGTATTTTGATGATAACAAAAGAACAAGGCAGTAGCAGGAATTGGGCTCCCAGCCTTAGGAATCCTGTGCAACTAATGAATATCCAACAGGGCTGTGTTACAATGACTGTCAATACGTGAGATACCTAATAACACTATGTACTGTATCTATTTCTGATTTAGAAGGTTGTTCAGATTTGTACATGAGCATAGAAATTAACCTCACCTTTGAGCTAACATATCCACCCCTCAAATCATATTATTGGAAAAGTACATCCTTCTGAAAAAAAAAAAAAGAGTACTGTTATTTTCCCTTTGTGTCTATCCCAGGAGGCTTGAACCTGTTCATGGTATTTAAAAATAGATATATCAGTGCCAAAATTGACACTTGAGTGGGAAACTGGATGAAGGAGGCACTTGATCTTTCTCAACAGAGTCCTCCTTCAGGATGCTGCCTGCAGCTTCTGTGAACCCCTCTGCGTGTGTTCTGCCCTTCAGGGAACTCAAAGTCGGTATTCCTGTCACGGATGAAAACGGCACCCGCTTGGGAGAATCGACCAATGCTGCAAAACAAGCCATCACGCAGGTGGTCATCTCCAGGATCCTCATGGCGGCCCCTGGCATGGGTGAGTGAGCCTGGAGGTCCTGCTGTGTAGTTCATGCCAAACCTTTACGTATCGGTAAACAGAAATGGTCAACAGCACTCCTCTTTGTGAAAACTACCTTCTGTTGGTGGAGTCTGCCACTGAACAAGTAAATAATACACAGTACAAGTGGGGCGTCCCTTACCCAAAGCTTGGGGCTTTCAGAAGTGCCCCAGGTTTAGGATTTGTTTGAATTTTAGAACATTTACAAATATATATAAAATGAGCTACCTCTTAGGAACCCAAAGTTAAATTTGAAGTTTATTAATGATTCATATACATCTTGTACACGTGACCTAAAAATAGTTTCATGCAGTATTGCTAATGGTTTCATACATGCAGCAGGTGGTGTGCATCCTGACTCATGCGTGTGAGTTGAAAGAAGTGACATCATTTAGTTCTCAGCAAGTTTCTGATTTTGGAACATTTCAGAGCTGAGGGGTTTTTATGATTTATTTGTATTTATTTTATATTATATGCATTGCTGATTTGACTGCATTTATGTCTGAATGAGTATGTCAAATCACTTTGAGCTAGATTACAGATAGTTCTAAACTACCGTGTGGGTGCCAGGAATTGAACCCCAGGTCCCCTGGAAGAGCAGCTGGTGCTCTTAACTGTTGAGCCATCTCTCAAGCCCCCAGAACTGAGGGCTTTTTTGATTAGGAATGCTTACCCTGTATCTAAAATAGTGATGACAGCTAAGGGAAGGGAAGAGTAGGGATGGGAGAAGCAGCAATGGCCAGGCAAGGGACTGGGATGGAACATACTGAGCAGGCATGAATCTGAGGTAGAGTGGGCATTAGCAGAGGGGCAGGAGCTTGCCTTTTTGTGGGAGGCATCTGCAAAGGAGGAAAAGGAGAAAGGATTTTAATGGGCCCCAGAGACTGGAGTCAGCTACTTGGGCATTACAAGCTCTGACTTTTAGTCTGAGGGATAGAGCACCACACACAGTTTTGAATAATTGGTAATTATTCCAATAATTCCAATAATTGGTAATTATTTGATATGGGTGCTATGTGAGACTAGATTAAAGGGGTGCAGCCATGGTGAGTAGAGACAGCTCAGGCTCAGGAGGCTGCCTCAGCACCACAAGCAGCGAGCCATGGCTAGTTGGACCACAGTGATGTAGTGGAGTGATAAGACTGAGTAGAGTAGGCTGTGAGCTGAGTGGAGTGGGGTGTGAACTGAGTGGAACAGGGTGTGAACTGAGTGGAGCGGGGTGTGAACTGAGTGGAGCGGGGTATGAACTGAGTGGAGCGGGGTGTGACTGCGTGGAGCGGGGTGTGAACTGAGTGGAGCGGGGTGTGACCTGAGTGGAGCAGGGTGTGAACTGAATGGAGTGGGGTGTGACCTGAGTGGAGCGGGGTGTGAACTGAGTGGATGGGGTGCGACTGCATGGAGTAGGGTGTGAACTGAGTGGAGTGGGGTGTGGTGTGAACTGAGTGAATCTTAAGATGACTCTGAAGTGTATGGAGATCAGCTCTTTCTACCAAAGCTCTCCCTGGAACATGGGACAACGGTGATGCTGAGGACTGTGTATCTGGCCACTGCTGTGATATTTATATAGTGTGGAGCCAGCATGAGCAGAGGACATCTGTGTCATATTAAGACCTTTTGAGAAGCTCTTGTCTACCCACCAGGCTACTCTAGGCTACTCTGGGGGCCTAGAGAAGGTTCTTAGACACTCAGAAATCAAAGGGCTTGAAAGTGACAGCATTCTATGTAGGGAAAACAAAGAAACCCAGGATTTAATGCTCTTGAATCTCTTCACCTAAGCTGCATGCAAATGGCCCTTGGCTATTACAAGATGCTCTCTAATGAAGCGTGTCTGTCAGCTGCTATTGACTATTGTCACAGGATGCTCTGAGCTGGCTGCTTTGAATGAACAGCAAAAGCTGAAGGAAAGTGCCCAAAGGAAAACTGAGGGACATTCCACTGTTGACCCTGTGTGTACACAGCTCAGCATCCAGAGTCAACCAGCTATCAAAGAGGAAGACGTGTGTATTGAACACGTTTAGACTTTCTTCTTGTTATTCCCACAATAGTGTAATGATTTGCACATCATTTATGTTGTGTTATAGGCTACAATTCACTTAGAGATGACAGCAACTATGAGCACCCATGCACTTTGTAACCACAAGAGTCCTGAATCTAGTCCCCTGTAGATTCCTAGAGACAGCAATGGTCATCTTGCATTTCAGCTAACTGGGGAGATGAGACCCCTCTATACTCTAGTGGGATGCCAGTGTGTTCTGTGAAGGTATCTAGGGACCAGTATGTTTATCATCCCAAAGAGAAGGCTATGAAGCCCCCAACATGCCTGAGCCCTGATTTCTAGACTGTCTGAAAACAGTATTGCACCCCAGTTTCCACTCAGCTCCAGTCCTGCGTTTGCTTTGGTTTGAGTTGTTCACTTTGCCAACATGCAAATAGCCTAAAAGTGGCACAGCTTTCTATCAGCTTGTGTGGGAAACTCCTCTTAAAACAGGCATTAAGTGAAGCCTTACATGGTCTTGTCTTTATTACAGCCATCCCCCCATTTATCATGAACACATTGGAAAAGAAAGCCTTCCTAAAGGTAAGACCCATCACATGGTCATTTGTGAGTGCTTTTGTTTCTTTTTCTTTCTTCTTTAGACAGGGTTTCTCTACACATCCTCGCTGTCCATTATATAGACCAGACTGGCCTTGAACTCTCAGAAATGTACTTGTCTCTGCCTCCCAAGTGTTGGGATTAAAGGTGTGTGCCATCACACCTGGTTGTGAGTCCTTTTCCTAGCTCTTCAGACTTGACATTGGTGAGTGACAGATAACCTGAAAGTCACTTTCCCTTGGACACTTGTGTCAATACAAAGATGCTTCTGAGAGCATCTTTCCACTCTCAGATACTGGAAAGGCTTTTGTACATGAAGACTTCTGCTGCGGTGAGGCCATGAGTGGGCTCTCCACCCAGTCACCTGAGCATGCCTAGCTAGGTCAGAGGGAGAAGATGGCAATGAGTCTGGGACATGGGAAGTTACTACCTGTAATATTGGAAGTGGAAAGATCTGGAATGGTAGCTTCATGGAGCATTGAATTTAGTGTTTCTCTTTGGTAATCATATCTAGAAGTTAAGTCTGCATTGCCAGGTGCCATCTCTGTGCCCTCCAGATTGTGATTTATAGGTTCCAGTATTAGCTCAGTTGGGATACAGTGGCCTAAGATGACTCATGCTGAGTGTGGAGACATGCTTAAGAGCAGAGGCAAAAGCCCTCCTGGAGGAGTAGGTGCACTGAACATGGCAGCTCCATTGGGGTAGATTGCTTGAGTCTTAAAAACAGAACTGTAAAAGCAAAAGAGTGTCATACATAAAGCTTCAGAGAAAAAATGCTGCCCCAGGCCAGATGCTCCTGGATGAGACCGTGATGTATACACATAGGTCCATGTACTGCATATGGACCCAGTAGGAGAAGGAAAGCCAAGTGCTGAATGGACCCTTGATAAACACTGCGAGCACCTCATGGGGATCCTGTGAGGAACAGGAACTCCTGGCCATGCTCCTGGAACTTCTGGGGACATAAAGAACTAACAACCCCAAGTTATGCTTTCTGAAACATCCAGATTCTGTCACATGGCAATGTGGATTAGTGTCAGAGTCACTGTGTAATGCCAGAATAGAAATTCTCACACTTGTCCAGAAAGCTGCACACTGGAGGCTTCTGACAGCCTCAGCCACAGGTTAACCAAAGAGCAAAAACAGTAGCTGGTCTTGAAGCCGCCAGCCTGTCGACACAGCAGTAGATCTCAGCGCCCTAGGGTCACCTACAGTCCAAAAATGTTCAATGAAAATTCCATAAGCCAGCAACGCTTATGTTTTAAATTGTGAGCCTTCCTGAGCTGCCCTCTCCCTCCTGTCTAGATGTGGGTCAGCCTTTGGCCCAGGGTATCCACACTGTTCACACTATCGGCCTGCTAGTCACTCGGCAGCCACCCACTTAAGTCAGCTGTCACGAGTTCTTAGCATTTGTTTCTAAGTATCCCTTCTTTTATGTAATAATGGCCCCAAAGGGCAGGGAGTGATGCTGGCAGTTTTATTATACTTTATTGTAATAATTCTTATTCTTTTAGCTAATAATTGTGTTATCAGTTATTGTCAACTCCTAAGTGGCTCTGATTTATGTTAAACTAAGTCTTAGGGATGGTGCGGTAGCAAGGGAGCCTTCCAGCAGATCCACACAGCAGACACCGAGTTAGTGTCCTGAGCTGTTGTCTCCGGATCTTAGTCTCGGAAGGCACCAGATATTTATTATCTGCACTAAGGATATAGATTGACCCATCAGCCTTTTCACTTGCTTGGACTTATCTTAAGGCCCTGGTATAGATAACTTTGAAAATAACAGATAATGAAAGAACATATTAAATAAGGCAAATATCCCCTCCTGCCAAAGGCAAGTGGTTATCAGCCTGTAAAAGCAAGACCAGGGCTGGAGAGGTAGCTTGCTAGTGAAGAGCACACTCTGTTCTTGCTGAGGACTCGCATCCCTTTCCCAAGTACCCACATTCTGTAACTCCAGCTCCAGGAGATGCAATGCCTTCTTCTGGCATCCTGGGGCATCTATAATCAAGTACATATACCCATACATAGACCAACATTCACACACATAATTAAAGATCATAAAATACATCTTTTTTTTAAGTGAGGCTAGATTTCTAGTCTTGAATAGTGTCATCTTCTGTGTTCATTTTTCTGGCATAAAAGTACAGCTTTTGCAAAAAAAAAAAAAAAGAATAGTAAATGTTAGTTCTTTGACAGATCGTGGTCAACAAGATTTTGTAAGTCACCATGGAAACAGCTTGCAGCCCCCCTTCAGTAGCAACATCGCTCCATGCAGGCTTTCCTGGTATCACCCCACACATTGTTAGCTGCAAACCTGCTGGCACAGTAAACCCCTGATGCTTTGGTTATGTAGGCTCTCCCACAGCCCACGCATATTAACTGGAAGATTCCACAAACAGTGCCTACTGCACAGCACAACCTGATGGTGGCACATTGGCTGAGAATGTCGTCACTTTCAGGAAGGACGTTATTTAGAAGAGATTGGCTCCAGCCTGTAGACACAGGGCACACTCTGGCTGCTGGTGTGTGTCTTGATCACGGCTTGCAATTACATCAGTTCTTTTGGAGTTTGCATCTCATTGATGGAAGACAAATGGCCATGAGAGGAACCTGAGTCATGAAATCAGTTCTTTAGTAATTCTCATGGCTTTGAACTTCTGGGGTCTCAGTGTTGGAATGGTTACCATGGTAACTCACATCTTACCATGGCAGATAATGAGCAGAAGGTCTAGTTAGTCATATTACACATTTTTCTAGCTGTGATAGATGGAAATCCCTGTGTGTATATCCTGGCCTTTTCTTACACAAAAGAGACTAAATGAAACCAAGCATTCTGGTCACCATGGCCACATTATCCTAGACTTCTACATACTTAAAATGACAGAGATGTCATGTGCTTATCCCATCTCATCATTTTTTAATTTTTAAAAATGTATTGTTGTTGTGTATGTATATATATTGGGAGGGCACACATGTGCCACAGCGCACATGTGGAAGTCAGGACAACTTTTTGGAGTTGCTTCTCTTTCCATATTCGTGTCGGTACCTGGGGTTGAACTCAGGTTGCCAGGCTTACACAGCAAGCATCTCTTACTGGCCCATCACTGCCTTCTACCCATCTTAATTTATAGTTCGCAGCATGGTTTGTTTCTGGTTTGGAAGTATCACCTCACTTTCTCTTCACTCAGAAGCCCTCCATCACAACCCCCAAAGGAGCCAGAATAGTTAAAGATCATTCCCAGAGCCTCCCTAGGTACAGGGAGTCTAATTGTTGCTGCTGTCCTTCCTGTTTCAAGGAACAGGTTGCCTTGAAATGGTCAAGACTAAGTGTGCTTAAAGGACCCGTATGTACTCACACTCCCAAGTTCAAGGGTCAAGTTCCAATTACATATTATCTTTGCACTTGGGGCTCGTTTGATAGCGTGATCATTATTCAAACATACATGGGGGCAGAATTTATCAGTGTTCTTATTTGGAGCTTGGAGTGTTTTCTCATTGCTTTTGGAAATGCAGATTTTTTTCTGTGATAACCAAACCCCTCTACAAACATGAAACCCATTGAACATTCTCAGCTTTTTAAACACCACTTGGGGAACATTCAGCATGACTCATCTTCCCCCGCATCTTATCTTTTTCCAAGTGGAGGGCCGGGAAACACACCAGCTATGGGCAGGTGACTCATGAAAATCCCTCCAGCTAACGAAAAGTTCCCTGACTAAAACACGGTGCGTCATCTTGAAGAATAGGCCTCATACTCTGCAGGCTGCCTGGCGCTTGCATTGGGAACAGAACTGATAGATGTAGGTCCTGAGGTCCGGCTTGGAGCTTCCAGTTCTGGATCTTTCATGTTGCTCTAGTCACACTGCAGTGTGTACTCAGAGGCTGCTTCTGGGTGGTGGGCTAATGAGAATGTGACTTATTCACAGACACTATTACTCTTGAGCCCTCTGCTGGGCCCCTGTGGTCAGTGTTCAGTATCAGAGTTACAGAAGCAGGGCATGAGCCTGGCTCTCAGGCTGGAGGAATGAGGGTCCGAGTCAGTGGCCACGGCACAAGATTTCAGCGTGGGCCCACAGAGAACACAGGGGAGCTGTAGTTGGTGTAGACTCACAGAGGACCAACCAGCAGGTGGCATGTGTCAGCAGAAGCTTAGTGAGAACAGAACAGGGCTCTTGGGGATTTGTGAGTGGCGGGTTGTACATAGGGAAGTGATTCTACCCTCAATGCAAATTAACTCTCCATGGTTCATGAGATCTAAATCTAAAAACTCAAGTATAAAAAGAAAATATCATTGAACACAGGGCTTGAGCAAAGATTTCTTGGATACAAGACCAAAGGAAAAAATGAAAACTCAGACTACTTAAAAACTTTTTTAAATTCTGTCTTTCAAAAACTAGACAGAGAGTGCAAGATGAGAAACCAACTAGGTGGAGCAAGTAGCGAAGCAAGCCGTTTTGGTCAGAAAATAAATCAAGAATTTGTAAAGAACCTAAAACCCCCTGCAGGAAAATGGCAGTGCAAAAATGGGCAAAAGTTCAGCAGAGGCACTAAAATACACAATAAAACATAGAAAATGTTTCCGATCTTTTAGTCATTGGAGAAATTAAAATGAGCTGCTGTTAAATACCTGTCAGACAGGCTACAGTCAAAAACTGACAAACAGAAGAAGTAGGTACTGTGTGTAAATCCCTAGATCCAGACCTGGTGATGCTGGCCTGTAAGCCAGCAATTGGGAGGTGGAGATAGGCAGGTCAGGAGTTCAAGGTCATTCTTGGCTCTGTAGTAAGTTTGCTTAGGCCAGCCTGGGCTACATGAGATTCCGTACAAAAAAAAAATAAAAAATAAACTCAAACTTTAGGAAACATCAACCAATACATAGTGAGATCAGAGCTACAACTTTGGCAGGGGACAGAGACCACAAAAGGAGCAGAATCCCAAAGGAGCCAAAGGAGCACGGAAAGCACTTACCATGAAAGATGGGCTCGTTATTTTTATTGATGACAGCATCATAACTGTGATATGGGTCACAAATTACATTGTACACATTAATTTAATGGGAAAGGGGCCATTGGGAGAAAAGAATTGAGACTCATATTAACATTGAGATACATATCCATGTCACTGTGTATCCCAAACCACATTGGTCTGAAGATATATACCTTCTAAACTTAGTATGTCATTTTCAATTCATTTGAAGTTTTTTGTGTATTATACCTCCTTTTCATACAGTCTGTTAAGCAAGACATGCCCCAGACATCCTCAGTTCAGCCATTTCCTGGCCTCAGATGAAATTCTGGGGAATAGGCAGGATGGGGTAGTGAAGACAGAGTCAAGAATGGGGCCAGCGGTGGATTGGGTTTTACAAGCAAGTCAGAATTCTCCAGAGTCCCTGTCATTATGAAGAGCCCTCAAGCAAAGCTAGCCTTTAGCTTATGTGTGTCCATCCTGAGGTGACACACAAGTATACTCTGGAATACATCTGGCTGTGTTTACTTAGGCAGACAAGAGGCCAGTAGAGATGCGGGGACTAGTCTTACAGGCTCAAGTTCATCTACCCAAATGAGCTCACTCAACAGTTAGCCTGGTGTGGCGGGGGAGAGGGTGTTCAAGACAGGGTTTCTCTGTGTTTCTCTGGCTGTCCTGGAACTCACTCTGAAGACCAGGCTGGCCTTGAACTCACAGAGATCGACCTGCCTCTGCCTCCCTTCCCTGAGTGCTGGGATTAAAGGGTGCACCACCACCGCTCGAGCTTGCTGTCCCATCCCTAAGGCTGTGTGTCACCCTTGGTGTCTCATGTCCAGGGAGATCTGGGTGAGGATTTATCATCACCTGCCAAGAGACCAGCCCTCAAGAAGGTCAGGTAATAAAGAGGAGGCATGGAGTTGGCACAATGATATACATGAAACTTTTTTGAGGGCCAACACTTAAATCTTCATTTTATTTTTCACTTTCTGCTGTTCCTGCTTTGTTCTTCTACCCTGTTGTTTTCATTCTTCTTCCCTGATGTTCTCCTCCATCCTTCCTAACATTCTCTTTCTCCATCCTCCCTGACGTTCTCCTTCTCCATCCTCCCTGACGTTCTCCTTCTCCATCCTCCCTGATGTTCTCCTTCTCCATCCTCCCTGACGTTCTCCTTCTCCATCCTCCCTGACGTTCTCCTTCTCCATCCTCCCTGACGTTCTCCTTCTCCATCCTCCCTGACGTTCTCCTTCTCCATCCTCCCTGACGTTCTCCTTCTCCATCCTCCCTGACGTTCTCCTTCTCCATCCTCTCTGACGTTCTCCTTCTCCATCCTCCCTGACGTTCTCCTTCTCCATCCTCCCTGACGTTCTCCTTCTCCATCCTCCCTGACGTTCTCCTTCTCCATCCTCCCTGACGCTCTCTTTCTCCATCCTCCCTGATGTTTTCCTTCTACATCTTCTGTGGTGTTTTCTTTTATATCTTTGCTTCTTTTTCTCTTATCCCTTTTATACCTCCTAAGTCAAAAAATTTCTAAGAAAATATGGCCTCACAGCCACAAGTTACATATTTTCCAAAAAACAAATTAAAATCTTTATACAAGAATAAATCACATATGATCACAAGTGAAATGTTATTCTTAGAAGCCCACAAATAGGTAAACATTTTTCTTTGTATTAATTTTCCCACCATAGCAATGATTCTTTTATAATTGATTAACAAAGTCTTAAGCAAGCTAAGTGTATTTCAGCCAGTTCCCTTTGTACTGGCAGGCAATTTGCAGTTTCAATGTAGCAGATTCCTATCCTATAAAACAAAACTTTAAACAAATGCTCAGCTAACCATCTATTTTCTTTACACACAATAGGGTCATTTAATTTCCTTGCGCAATTTTGTTTTTTCGAGGTGCATACCGGGGCCTGTGGTTAATTCTGCAAATAACATGACCAAGGAACCCGGCTTTACCTTGGGTGTAGGAACATAACTGTTTCCTTTACTCATCAGCCTGGTTTCCACAGACAGAATTCATGGATCTATAATGCATGAAACCTCTTTGTTTTTATTCTCCATATTCTGCAAATCTCACATCTAACAAAGGGGAAGGTGACTTTTAGCCATTTTTGCCCTTTTTTTTATTGGAGCAATTGTCAGAATGACCTAAACCGTGCCCCTAATCATCTTTACTAACTGTCCTAACCATCTGTATCCATTAGGCTAACTCAGAAAGTCCAGTTAAATCATAGATCTAACTGATCATTACTCTGATAAAAATCATCTTCATTATGATCTGTAAGTGAACTGTCCAGTGAGGAGTAGAATCTTCCCCAGAAACAATCACACTATACTGGATACAGTGGCATCTTTTCATATAGTAACCACACCGTGCCAAATAGAGCAGGAACAGGGCAGCAACCCGCAGGAGGAAGCGCAGCAGAAGCCAGGGCCATTCTGCAAACAATCCTCCCGGGGCTTTGCCTGTCCAGGATGTACCCAGAGTAGCTTTGCTGTCCGCTGGGCTGTTCCCATAAGCTCCATTGCTGGCTGCAGCTCCTCTGACATGGCCACCAGCAATCTCCCTGTGTAAATCCCTCCTTAAACAGCCAGTCATTTGTGTAGAGGTGGAGAAGTGTATGTATTGAAATCATATAGCCCAGGGAGCTGAATTTAGAATGTATGCTAGTGAGTGCCCAGACAGCCTGGCCCGAGGATGCATTTTTCAGAACTTATCCTGTCGTTATGTGCCACATGATAGTAGTTTCCTCTTGGAGGTTAACCTCCCCTCCCCCTGCATAGCCTACGTGGGTTGGTTTCATTTTGATGACGTTTTCTCCTGCTTCATTCCCTCTTTCCTTCCATCCCTTTCAGCAAAGGAGTCTCCTTGAGCACCAGGGTATGCCTTCTCCGCACGTTATCTTGCAACACCTTGTGTGACTCGGGGCTGAGGTGGCTGATTGCATCCCAACCAACTCACAGCTCGTTGCAGAAGTTTCTGTGGTCTTACTGAGATAACCCTGTGTTTTATGTTGTGTGTTTTCCTTTTTTAAAAACTAAGTTTGCTCCCTACAAGGCCGACCTACTTGCTCACGACTAGCAAAGATATCTTATTCTGGAAACAGTTTTAACTGACAGCAACTGAATTCATCAAAGAGTGTGTACAAGCAAGTGGAGGGTGGTGTCTACTAAGACTCCTCCCACTCTGCTAGGCTTCTCCCACTCAGTCACCGTCCTGGGTTCCTGGCATGTCTTCCTCCTCACCTTTAGAGGGACTGCTTATTTTGCATCCTAACAAACCCTGGACTCTGCCTGCTTTTTCCACACAGTTGGTCAGTGCTGATGGGGCAGGAATCTAGTGCAAGTTCATGTGTCTTCCAGCTTGCTCCTCCCTAGCAGCAGATAAGCCATAATTAAATGCTAGCTAGTCCCCTACCTCATATACACAGGTGAATAACACTCGGGATGGCTGCTGCTTGGTCATTCATAGCTCAGGGCCATGAAGTCAGAACTAATTGGTGTGGTAGTGTTGCCCAAGGTCTCACTAATCCCATTGCGCTGGGTTTTATGCCAAGGGGATGCTCTTCAGTCAGCAGGAGAGACTCTTGAAGAACCACACAAGTTCTGACACCTGTGTGTTTTTCAATACAGAGGTTCCCGTGGATGAGTGCACCAATTCAAGTCACGTTGGTTGGCTTTTGGTAAGTGGAAATGAGCCTTTAAAAGCATAGCTGCTGTTGTTATTGTTGTGTATGTATTTATTCAGTAGGTGTTATATGTTCTCTTGGAAGTCAACTCAGAAATCACACTTACATAAGTCTTTTTGGTGCCTGTGGGAGTTTGGGTGACAGAAAAGTTTTGAAAATGGCACCAACCCAGAATGCCTGCAATTTGTGGCCCCAATTATTAAAAAGATGAAAACTGTCCATACAGGAACCTCCACAGTTAGGGCTATTTGGGTGTTCCCACGTAAACTCCAGTTACCCCTTTGTTCCTGGTGCTTTTGTTTATCATTTTGGCGATTAAACATTAAATATTTGTAAGGCAGTTCTGTGCTCTAAAGGAAAGAGGTTGTCATATATATATATATATATATATATATATATATATATATATATATATATAGAGAGAGAGAGAGAGAGAGAGAGAGAGAGAGAGAGAAGCCGAGAAGTGACCACTTCAGCCAACTGACCTGTCTTTCTGTTTATTTTGAAGTTTGGTGTTCGCCACCCCCCTTTGCTGTGCTCTGTTTCCTCAGAAGAGGTAGGTGGTAGCTTGCTTGTTTGCTTCAGAATTATTGTGAATTTTGATCTTAAAAATGAGCTGGAGAGACAAGTGAAGATAGTTGATTTCAATCAGGTCTCTAACGGGCCAGGAAAACCTCTAAAAGGAAGAGACTCGGGCAGACAAGCTCCGGTCTGTGGGGCCTCAATACTCGCTCTACCCAGTTCTCTCCTGCCCCCTACTGTTTCATTTGAGAACATTTTAGCCTTTGTAAGAGTCGGGTTGCCTCATGCTCATTTTGCTTCTATGACTATTAGCATGACTCATTAATGTCACTGGATCCACAGACAAGCACATCTGCATTCGTCCATGAATGGGGTTCTGTGACCTCAGCTCTGCCCTTAGCTTGGGTAGCTGCTTGTGACACGCAGGTCTGTGCATGTCATTGCACTGTGCTTACCAGCAAGGAGACGGTTTCAGCTTGAAATAACAGAGGTGAACAGGCTTAGCAGTTGGCTTCTTGCAATTCTTTGTTGTGACGATTGTTTTCATGGCAGGAACAGAATGCTCCTTTTGTGGCCATGTGCAGCCTTCCTGGTGTGTTCATGCACACCAGACCTGGGTCTCTGAGCCTGTGTCCTTTCCCTGCCCTTTCTAGTTCAGGGTCCCTTCTTTGCCCATATGATAACCTTGTTCCCTCTGCCTTGTCCCAGTTCCATGTCTGTGACAAGCTTGGAGGATGAGTTGCAAGCCAGCATCCAGAGGAGTCATCCTGAATTACAGCGTGTGTACTTTAACAAGGGCCTGTGAAGCCACGATCAAGCCCTGGAGGCTCCTGCCATCATCTGTGGACCTCCCGAAGCCACAGCAGTGAGGAAATCCCGTGTGACGGGCACTCCCAGTTACAAAAGCCTCTAAAAGATCTGCATTAGAATCAAGCTGCCCCTTGACACAGCCCCCAGTGCGGGTCAGGAGCCTGACATTTGAATCATGTTGTAATTTACAAACATACCCTTCTGGTAGACTTTAATGACATCATTTGTTCAAAGCCCTCACCTGGAGCTTTCTAAAGCACTGGTAGGCACAGCTAGGTGCTCAGTAAACATGGTTGTCAGTCATTGGAAAGGTTACCTGTGCAAATACCGATTTCATTTCCACTTCTGCCGTGAACTGGGAAATCCACCAAAGGTCTAAGACTAACTACGCAAGCGTAAATACTAAGGAAACTTTGTCTCCGGTTTGTCAATGGACCAGTTCAAAGCAGATGGTGAGGAGACTTGAGGTTCAGAGGGTAAACACTCCATACACCTTCCTGAAGTCAGCCACAGAGCAGGGTATGAAGCCGCCCCTGCAGCTGAGCATGTGTTCATGGTACTGGATTCTCTTGGTTAACTTTCCAATTTGTCTAATGTTCTTGTGAAATTACTAATATGACCTCTAAGGTATTTAAGAATCATGAATTTCCATCAAATAATTAACCGAAATGCCCAAATGCTATTAGGAGTATATTGGGTTTTTTTTTAGGACTGTGAAACCATAGTTCCCAGTCCCTATCTGCCTCTCCCCTTGTGTGTGTGTTTCGGGAAGATACAGAGACAATACATGAACAAGTCAGCAACAGTGAATGTCGTGTTGCATTCCACTCTGTTTGAAGACCCAGAAATGACGGGGCATGTCCACATCTCTCTAGGGATTTTACATGCTATCTGTTCAGTGTAGCTGAGGTCGTGTTGGAAGTCCATAGATGTTCCGTGTCAGTAATTCCAATTCAGAGGTTTGTAAGTGGAAAAAAAGGAGCCACCCAGTTTCTGTAGATCCTTTTTCCCAGTAATGTGTCCAGACTGAATTTCCTCATAAAGAAAACCTGGTGTGCCTTGTGTCTGTGTTTCTGTTTTCTCTGAAAGGATGTATGGATCTGAAGCTCTCAGCCCTCCCTGTGCTGCTGGAATCTTCTGTAGAGTTAAATGCCAAGCTACTTGAAATACAATGGCTTCCTGTGACATTCTGGCCTTGGATGAGCCTTGTTGCCCTCAGTGCATCTGTGTAAATGGTGGGGAGAGCTTGGAGCTCAAAGCAGGGCTCAGAGGGTGCTTACAGGACATTTCCGCAGGAAGCTAAAGGCCTTGAGGTCCGCCCCACCCGGCTCATCCCTGAGCCCTCACGCCAGTGCACACTCAGCTCTGAGAACATGAGAACTCAGTAGCTAGTGGGGAGACACTCACCCAAGTGTCAGCCCAGGTGTACCGAGGAATGCATAGTCGATGTGGAGCTGGGCTCTTTTCAGTTTGTTTGAAGTTTCGGCCTCTTAATGCTTTTGTATAGGAATACTCACTGCGTGGTTTAATCGTGATTTATTAAAAAAAGAACAAATGAGCGAAAATTGGCAACCTTTGCTGGTCTTTTAAAAGCCTGTTTTTTCTGAAGACACAGCCACACGAAGTGCAATAAGGTTGTAAGGTGACTAGTTAACATTTCTTCAATGTGAGACAGCGTTGTGTGTGTGGCTGACTAGCAGCTATCAGTATTAGTGAGGTGTCCTGCCAATGTCACAGCCAATGTGTCATTTCAGTTTAACTGGATGAAATGTCAAATAAATGCAGAATGAAAATAAACTCTCTCTTTTATTTGCATGCAGTTTGAGTGTAACAATCCGTGCTGCCTTTCATCGGTGCTTTATCAATAACTCTGAATGCAATGCTCTGTGTGACCGCCTGTCCCTTAACAAATAGTGTGTTTCTGCTTTAGGTTGCTGGGCTTCCACCCTCTTGAACCTCACAGGAACCCCTGTGAGACAGTACCCTGTCTTCACTGCAGACATGCTCTTAGACCCCCAAAGGAGCCCTGACACAGGTCCCTTTGAAGAACAGTTGTTAAATTTCATTGATGAGTTAAGCACAGCAAGTTTAACAGTGATAACAAGCAAGAAAGGTAAATGATGAACTAATTTATACATGAGTTATTTAAAACTCATGGGCTGTTTATTTCTGGAATTTTCCATGCAATCATTTAGACTATTGAGGATAATGAATAAAAACAGGAAAACCCAAAGGTGCAAAGAGACCGCTGTTGACAGAGACCACTAGTCTGATTGTGAGCCTGGAGGGGAGTGAGTCTCTGCTTCAGACCTCAGTGCCCAGTGCCACCGGGGATGCCCAGGGCAGTTTGTTCTCATTGTCTCTCTTCCTGCTTCTGCCTGGGAATCCAGGTGTAGAACTCTCAGCTACTTCTCCAGCTTTCCCTCCATGATGATAATGGTGGGAAACGCTTTCTTTTGTAAGGATTGCTGTAGTCCTGGTGCCCTTCCCAGTCAAACTGGTCGTCAGCACGGCTGCAAGCACCATTGCCTACTGAGCCATCCCGACAGTCCCAGGGCTGAGTGTTTTAGACCTGCACCGGTTTTCCTTCTGTAGCTCTGTTCTCACCTCATTGATTATAGTCAGGAGCATGGAGTCTAAGAGTCAGAAAAGCTGGGCCCAGCCTTCGTTGTTCCCATTTATAAAATGGATGTTTTTTGACTAGTGGTGTTCTTTGTGTGTATTGTCTTCCAATCACTGTAAGAACTACCTGAGGCTAATCATCTAGTAAAAAGAAAAGGGTTATTTAGTTCTAGTCAGTGGTTAGATGGCCTTGCTGTTCTTAGGCCACTGGTGGAAGTGGCGGCTGGTGATGTCGGGGCGAGGCTGCTGAAGTGACTGGG
The DNA here is from genome assembly GCF_037038515.1 of Microtus pennsylvanicus. NCBI lineage: Eukaryota > Metazoa > Chordata > Mammalia > Rodentia > Cricetidae > Microtus > Microtus pennsylvanicus. Next base: position 79,903,594 of record NC_134582.1, on the reverse strand, counting down.
AAATGCAGAGAAAAAGATAGAAGGCCCCGCAGTCCCTTTCAGTAGCGTATCCCCAGTGACCTAAATATGACGCCATATTTTATAGGTTCCACCACTTCCCAACAGTGCCACCTGGGAACCTGATCTTGAACAGATGGACCTTTGAGGTGTGTGTACTTGTGTGTGTGCATGTCTGTGCATGTGTATTGATTGTTTGGAGAAAGTAACTGGTGCTACCTCCTACAGTAGCTGTAAATATTAGAGCTAAGCCCCTGTGCATAAGTTATCATGGTTCCTGGCACAAAGTAAACAATGCTTAAATGATTTCTGAATGAAAAAAAAAAGAAATAAAAAGGGAAAGGACATGACTGTTGCTAGGTATGAGGAGGAGAAAGTCTATTATAGATATGAGGGAGAGTCCAGAGTGGACATAACTATAGCACACACACACAAAAAAAAAAAAAAACCAAAAACCCAGAGACAGATAGTGAAATTCAACTAGAAAAGCGAAGCAGCCAAGTCTCTAGAGAAGCCGTACCTTTAGCAAGGCTGGCCAACTGCAGACTAAATAGCTCTCTCCTCCCATTTTCCATTCCCTCTAGTGCTGAGATTAAATGTGTGTGACTCACTAATACTGGGATTAAAGGTGTGAGCCACCACCACCTGGATTTGTCTCAGCGTTGATCTTGTGTAGCCCACGGTGGCCTTGAACTCACAGAGATCCATCTGCCTCTGTCCTCCAAATCTTGGAGTGCTACGTGCTCAGCCTCTGACCATACTTGGACACAAACCCAACTTGTAGCAGGTATATCATCATCCCTCAGCTGCAGTCTATAAAACTTTCCTGCCCTGACTTGGGCATGCAGCTTCTCTGGCCTCCATCTCTGGGGCTGGAGAACCCACTCAGGCGTTGCTTTGCTCAATATACCTGTAGTTATACTTTTTTCAGTTCAGCTTGATCTGGCTTACTTATAGTCGCGATGGGTGGGGGGCAGAAAACGGTCTTGTGGGGGACTCCCTCTATCTTTCTCTCCACCAGACATGATCGACTTTCTACTCAGGGAAGTCCATTTCCCAGCCACTGTCTAAAGAGGTACCGGGTGTCTCTTCCGTGTATCTAGAACCCCAGGATCCCCTGCCAGGCCACACCATGCCAGGGCAAGAGCGTTCCATTGCAGAGCAGAGACAGTCACTGTTGCAAGGAGCCTTTGGGTTTGGAGACTACCAAAGGCTACTCCACTGCTTAACCCCAGGTTATTGAGTGGGATGCCTGCCCTAGTCTTCGGTCTCCTGCACAGGCTTGGAAATGGGCAGTGTCAGGTCTAAACCCAACCCTCAGTAACCTCTGGGGTGTCTGCTGTAAAATGTATACATATGCCTGGCCTCATTACATGCTAGGTAAGTAGTCTAAATGGCCACCAGAGGGCACTCTTGACTTCAACATCCATCATCCACCAGCGTTTCCACCAGTTTATGGACAAATTGTCAGAGCTCCCTTACGTGCAGGTTTTGGGGTTCTGCTCTCCCACTCCTCCTTCTGTAGTCAGTGCTCGATATGGCAGGTCTCTCGCTCGCTAGGGCTACGATGTTTCCAGACACCCTTTCATCTGGGGACTTGGACCCTGAGCCCTATCCAACCCGAAGGAGCAACCCGAGTCACTGGCACCCCCACCCTTTCCGCAAACCCTGCCTGTCCCTTCCCCTCCTACACAGTCCCATGCTCCACCCAGTGGCCAGCCTTCTTCCCTTTACCTGCCCTTCTCCCTCCCCCTTCAGGACAAAGGTCCATCCTCCTCCCTCTTGACCACCTCCATCTCTTCCTCTTCCTCCTCCTACTGCCTCTCCTTCTTCATCATCACAGGCCCTGCTCCACCACCACCCTCCACAGTGCCACAACCTTCACCCCGGTCCCAGTCCACACACCAGCCTACCCCTCTCGACTCCTTCCCTGTGGCTTCTCATTCATGGTCTTGGCAGACTCCTGCCCTCCTCTGCCCCCTTCGTGAAGTGGCCAGAGCCGATGGAATTGTCCAAGTCCACGTCCCTTTCTCCCTTCAGGTCCTCTCACAGACTGAAGGTTCTGCTAATCTTTCTGCCTGTATCAAAGAGTTCGTCGTCTTTCCTATGACCTGACCTGACATGATGTTTATGTATGTCATCCAGGTCCCCATCCTCACTCCCAAGCTCAGATGGGTCCAGGCAGTGGCTACACAGTATGCAGACCAGAGCCACCCAGTAGACAATATGGTCCCTGTGGGGGACATGGCAGTGCCAGCTACAGAACTCAACTGGGATTACCAACCAGGTCAAAATGGCTGCCAGGGGAGGGATTTCAGGTATGGAGATGGCCTCGAACAAAGTTGTTTATTTTGACAAGCTCCACAAGATTACATAGCAAACTGACAAAAATTTGGCTGTTTTCCTAAAATGATTACAAGAGACCATGATCCAATATACCTGCCTTGACCCAGCCTTCCCTGCTGGAGCTGTGGTCCTGGCCAACTGTTTCATTTCTCAGTCACTGACAGATATGAGAAAGAAACTTAAAAATGCTGAGGATGGTCCCCACACAGGAGTTGGTGAAAATGGCTTTTAAGGTTTTTAATGCCTGAGAGGAGGTGCCCGAGTCTTACCAGCAGCCTCAGCTATAACACAAGGGCACACGCTAAGCTCAAGTGTCCTGAGGCCAGTGGTACTCCCACAGAGGGAACAAGGGAAATCCACAAGGCTCCATCTCACTGGGGCCTGCATCAAATGTGGCCAGGAAGGCCGACTGGTCCCCAGGCTGCCCCAACCCTCAGGCACCCTTCAGGCCACATCCTGTCTGCCAGCAGCCTAGCCGCTGGAAGTTAGAGAGCCACCAAGTGGGCTCATCCTCCGTGCCATGCCACGGAGGTCCATCCCCACCAGTGCAGGCATCTGAGACTCTTCCAGCCTCTGAGCTCCTCAGCCTGGTGGCAGACTGACGGCATGCAGACTCAGAGACTCCCATAAGACTTGCTGAACCCCGGGTAATGCTACAGGTAGCAAGTAAATCCATCACCTTCCCAGTGGACACAGGAGTCACCTTTTCTGTCCTGACCTCTCACTCAGGTCCCATGGTTCCCTCCTTTCCTCCATGATTTCTGTCACTTTAGCCCTAATTTTGCCATCACGGCCAAGTCCCTGTACCAAGCATCCAGACAGACCCCCTTATTCACCCAGCTGCCTTTACTGTGGGATGCCCTGTGAGACAGTCCCTACCCTGACTCTCCTGAATTCCACCTCCCCTACCTCCTCTTTACAGACAAAAAGGCAGGAGTGGTCACAGGAGTTCTAGCCCAATCCATTGGGCCCTCACATTGGGTTTTTGTTTTCTTGCCCAAACAGCTAAACCCCACTGTGTATGGATGGCAGCCATGTTTGAGAGCCCTAGCAGAGGTGACCAAACTCACCTAGGAAGCCCTCATGATCACCCTGTTTCAGCCAATCTCTGTGTACTCCACTCATCTTCTCTCAGGCCTTCTGGATCATTCTTTCTTTTCCTCCTCGGGCCCTCATGGATCCAGGTCTTTCATTTATTATTTCTAGATAAACCCCAAATTACCTTGGCCTCTTGCCCTGTCCTAAATCCTGCAACCCTCCCCCTTGTCCCTTTCTCCTCTGATGCCCTCCTTACTCCTGCCCAGGGCTATGGAGGCCTTATGCTCACTCAACTTGGTCTCCTAGAGCAAACCTTCACAGACCCCAGCTCACCCTCCTTGTCGATGAAAACTCTCATACACAGATGGGGAACCTGCCAGGCAGCCTATGCGGTGATCGCCTCCACTAAAATGGTTGAAGCAACCCATCTGGGAATAGTTGAGAAGGTGTGTTATCCCTGGGACTCTGGTGGGCGGGGGGGTGGTGGTGCAACTGTAGCGATGGTCAAATTGGTCCACATCCAGCCTCTTCCGGAGCAGGATAGAGTTAGAGGTGATCCACTGGAGCACGTACTGTCTTTTCTAAAGAGATGTGAGGCTGAGGAGTGGATTGACATGTGCACTGGCTGGTTTTCTGTCAACTTGACCCAAGCTAGGATCAGGGAGAAAGGAGCCTCAGTTGAGGAAATGCCTCCCTGAGATTCAGCTGTAAGGCATTTTCTCAATTAGTGATCCACAGGGGAGGCCCAGCTCATTGTGAGTGGTGCCATCCCCAGGCTGCTGGTCCTGAGTTCTCTAAGAAAGCAGACTGAGCAAGCCCTGTGAAGCAAACCAGTAAGCAGCACCCCTCCATGGCCTCTGCATCGGCTCCTGCCTGCAGTTTCCTGCCCTGCTTGTGTTCTTGTCCTGACTTCCTTTGGTGATGAATAGCAATGCTGAAGTGTAAGCTAAATAAACCCTTTCCTCCTCAACTTGCTTTTTGGTCATGGTGTTTCAGTGCAGCAGAAGAAACCCTAACTAAGACAGCATATCTAGTGTCACTTGGTCACTGAGCCTCTTGACCCATATCTGCCCAACTCTTCCCTATCTGTAGTGACAATGTAACTGGCCATGGTGCTGCACTCTCCACAGTAACTCCCCCAAAGGTTCCCATGAGCATTATCGCCATTAAACATAAGAATCGTCATAAGGAAGTGATAACGACTAAAATAACAATAATCACCATCATAATCATAATAATAATCATAATAAAGTGAAGGCGTAAGTCACAATCCCACACCAGTTTGGAATTATGATTAATAGAATGGTTATTTATTTAAAGGGGAAAACTTACAGATCACCGTCCCAGACAACAGCCCTCTGCACAATCAGAAAAGGAGCCTAGTCACCAGAAGCCAGAGAGAGAGCAGAGGGAAGTAGCTGCTCTTTTAAAGGGAGAGAGACCACGCCCCAAATGGGCTGGTATCTCAGCGGCTATTGGCTGAGGGAGCGGAAGGAGCTCCTGCAACAATAATGAAGCAAGAAAATATTCCAAGGCTAAGGAGATGGCTCAGTCTGCAATGTCCCTACCATACACACATGAGGACCTGAGTCCTGACCCCAGAACCCACATAAAAAGCCAGGTGAGGTAGGCTGCGCTTATAATCCCAGTGCTGAGGAGGCAGCTAGGCAAGCAGGTAGGTCCTTGAATCTCATTGGCCGACCAGCCTAGCCTAACCAGTGACTTTAGATTCCCTGAAAGACCCTGTCTCAAAGGATAAAGGCAGAGAGCAACCAAGGAAAGATACTCCGAGTCCACTTCTGGCCTCTGTAAGCACAAACACACATGTGCACATACACACATGTACATGCACACACAATAGTAACAAGTGCATGCAGCACATAACACGCCAAAAGTAGAAAATTAGTTCCCACAGACCTTACCTGAAACATCCAGAAGACCTTGAAGGGTCTGCTCACATGGATACAGGGTTTCAGTGCACACCCAGTCAAAACCCAAGTTTAGCATGGCCATGTCCTATACATAGCGGGGCAATAGGATCAACGGTTGTTAGAGGGTGGTCCCTGGAACACAGTGCCCCATCCCTGGAGACTGAGAACTGCTTCTTGACTCAGGTGATCTCAGGCAGCTTTTAGCAACCCCCCTGAGGGTTCTGACAGACGCAGGCCTGAGAACCACGGGCTGAGAGAATTCAGGCTGTGGCAGGACAGACTGACTTGGATTCAGCTCAGCCCCTTCAATTGCAGCAGGCCAAGCTCTTTAAAGCACAGTTCCCGAAGCTGTAAAGCAAAGACAGTCCTTGCTTCCCTGGGCCATAATGAGGTTCACACAGCACGCTGCTTGGCACGGTGTGTGTTCGATACTCAGAGTTTCATAACGTTTCGTCTGCAGCCCTACTTGGAAAACAAGCACGCTTGACTGCAGAGTGCAAGGTTTGACAATTTTTCTGCAAGGGTTTGACAGTATCTGTCAAAATTTATAAAATTATAGCGTGCCTCTCCTTTTAACCATTTCAGTCCTACGAAGCAATCCCACAGAAATACACCCTCACACTCTTGGTAGAGTGTAGCTTCTCCCATGGGAGCTGCATCAACTGGGGGAGGGGAAGAGAGGTTGGAGGATGTCTCCAGAAGGTGGTGAGATAGTTCCTAGAAGAAATTAATAGGCATGCTCTGCTATAGGGATAATCAGAGGTGCTAGAACTCAAGTCCTTTAGTATTTTTTAAAGTTTTGCAAAATAGATAAGTAGGTGCATTGTCGCAAATGTAAGCTGAGCTGGGAGAAAGGCTGCCACTGGGCGCTAGGACTGGCGATGGCCCGATTATTGGGTTTTGGTTGTTTGGTTGGCTGGTTTTCCTCTATTTTCTATTTCTTGAACTCAGTAAATGTTGACTGCTATTGTAAAGTAAGTCGCTAGCAGGACACAGTAGTGCACACCTTTGGGAGACAGGAGCAGGTGGATCTCCGTGAGTCTGAGGCTGAAGAGATGAAGTGTCATGAAGCCATGAGGACCTCAGTTCGATCCCCAGCCCCCACATAAAAATCTGGGTATGGTGCCTGGTAATCACTTGGAACCCAGAACTGGGGAGACAGAGACCAGCAGATCTCTGGGGCTCACTGGCAGCCAGCCTGACCTAACTGGGGAAGTCCTGGGCCAATAAGAGACGGTGAATCAGAAAACAAGTTGGATGTCTCCAGGAACAAAGCCCAAGGTCGGCCTCTGACCTCCAGGTATGTCCACACACCCGCACATACACTACACACACACACATTTGCCCCCACACACATTTCCTTCTGTATATTCTAAACCCCATTTTAGAATAAATTCATGGATAGATTCAAATGATAGATACCCCCAAAGTAGTCAACAGTAGGTGTCTATGGGTTTATAGATAATGTTTATTCCCTTTCAGTTTCTCCATCTCGGATTTTTCTTGAAGGTTGAGGATTCTGAGCAACTTTCTAGCTTGAGTCAGGACCCAAATCTTTGGTCCTCCTGAAAGAGTGCTTTGAGACCCCAGCTGGAGCAGTCTTGGAGGCAGCCCTGAAGAGAGGTTCTCGACACCCCTACTCAATCCCTGGAGTTGCTGAGTCAATCACAGCCCCCTCTGGTTCCAGCTGCGCACAGGCAATGACAGAAGCACCGCCTAGCTCAGAGCTTCCTTGTCGGGCCAGAGCCAGGCCTTGTTAGCCAAGCTCCAGGACAAAAGGGAACCGCAGTACCACGAGGGAACACCAGAGGGTAGCATCGCCCGCAGGATCTCATTGCTGGTGCTGGGTGATTCCAGGAGTTGTCTGCCAGTGGCCAGAGGCAGCCTGCTAGCCCCAAGCATGGACCCCAGGATTTCCAGGCCTAGTGGACAGGTGGTCCTGGGCGCTTGGGGAAAGATGGGATTCCTCCCACAGTAGCTGCTGAAAAGATGCCCTGGCTTGGAGTCCATGGGCAAGATGGACTTGTTCTTTGTGTGTGTTTCTCTGGGGTACATTGTAAAAGGGGTCTCAGAGGAGGGAGGAGAAAGGCATGGTCACACTCAGAACTAGAGTGGTCCAGGCCCTGTCCTTGTCCTCCGTGTTATCTGTTCTGACAGTGCTGCAGAAGCTCAGAAGATGAGCAGTGAACTTGGGGAAAGAGACAGGGAGCGGGTGTAACCTGCAGGGAGAGAAGAGCAGGGCGCGCACAGCACAGTGTGCAGCTTCAGGAAGAGTCCGTGGACCCTGGCCCTGCAGGCTCTGTGCACCATGAGGCAGCATGGTTTCACCCTCACCCAACTGGGCTGCCTTCACAGTTGTTTTGTTTTTGTTTTTGATATAAGCTTTTGTGATATGAGACATGCCAATTTGGCACTCTGCACCTGTTTCCTCGTCTGTAACATGGGCCAATCAGTTCACAAAGCAGTCTGAAAATTAAGAGTTCACAGGGAACTGTGGGCCACTGTCCTGTTCATGTCACTCTGCCCGTTGTTGTTGTTGTTGTTGTTGTTGTTGTTGTTGTTGTTGTTGTTGTTGTTCTTCTTCTTCTTCTTCTTCTTCTTCTTCTTCTCCTTCCCCTCCCCCCTCCTCCCCCTCCTTCCCCACCTTTTTCTCCTTCTCCTCCTCCACCTCCTTCTCCTCCTTCTCTTTCTTCTCCTTCCCCTCCCCCCTCCTCCCCCTCCTCCCCTTGCTCCCCTGCTCCTCTCCCTTCCCTTCCCCTCCCCTCCCCCTCCCCCTCCTCCTCCTCCTTCTTTTCCCTGTAATAACATCCGAATGGAAAAGCTCCCGTGCTGCTTCTGGAGCTCCCCGTCCTGGAGAGTCATCCAACCGCATTCAGGGCCTGGAGCCCAGATCCCACAGGGCTGACAGCAGACAGGAGCCAAGCCCTGCTCTCTTCCATTTTTATAGTAGATTGTGCTCTACTCGGATGGTGAAAGCTCTGACTACAAAAGCAGCATCTCTAAGAAAGATGGTCATATGAGAGAACAGCTTTTTCAAACTAAAAATAGAGAGGAAAATACCAGTTCTATTGAAATAAGAAAGAACCCAACCGTGTGGTACAAACTCTGAATAATAATTTCAGGCTAGAAAAGGGAAGCTGGGAATCTACTTTCAGAGAGGAGGTCTTGTGGAGTAAGGAAAGGTGGGGTGGGAGGCTTTGAGGGCAGTGTGTGGGTGAGGACAGAGCAGGTCCACAGGCCAGGAGACATCAAGGAAGGTGTGGGGGTTGCTGGTGGTGCTGGTGCCAGGGATGGAGGTTGACTGTGGTGGTTCTGATGGAGGAGGAGGAAGAAGGGGAGAAAGAAGCTGCTGTGTGAAGTGGGGCTGCTACAAAGAGAAGCAGTGTGTTGTGAGCTTAGCCTGAGGAACGAAGGAACACCCAGGTGCTTAAACAGAGCCTCCCAGCAAACACTGGAAGAGGAGGCAGATCTGGGAATGGAGCCAGAGAGGGAGGGTCTGGAGGGACAAGGACAGAGAGTGACAGCAATAGGGACATCGTCAAGAGTTGGCTGAGTATTAGAGCACTCGGTGTTTGAATATAGACAGCATATTTTTTAATCCCTAATTTCACTCCAGGTTCATCTGAGAGGAGATTGCAGGGGCCTAGTACTCTGTCCCTGTTCACAGAGGTTTCCTGTCCCACCAGGTCCCACAGTCGTTCAGTCCCAAAGAAATACACAGAGGTCTATATTAATCATAAACTGGTTGGTCTATTAGCTCGGGCTTCTTATTAATTAATTCTTACATTTTAACCCATAATTCATGCCAGGAGCTACCTGTGGTTGCTGGAAAGTCCAAATGTCCTCAGTCACAGTACAGGCCCAGTAGTCAAGCTAAACCACTAGGCTGGGACAGCCCAGTACTCATCCATGTAGCCTTTTCCCATCCAAAAAGCTAGGCCCCTCATTATTTCAAGGACAGACCACACTTCTGTTGGTGCTACATGTGTAAATGTCTGCTGGCCACAGGAAATCTATACCCAGAACAAAGGAGGGAGGAGTCTGGGAGCTCACGACTTTTGAGATAGGGTTGTTGTGGGGTAGTCTTTTCGTACACTGTGAAAATGTATCTCTGCTAAAGCACCTTCTGATTGGTTTAATAAAGAGCTGAGCAGCCAATAGCTTAGCAGGAAAAAAAATAGGTGGAATTTCCAGGGAGAGATAGAAGCTCTGGGAACAAGAATTCACAAGTGGGATACGGGGAAGTCAGGCATACAGTATAGGAGGGTTAATGAGCCGCATGGCAGAGCATAGATTAGTATAAATGGGTTGATTTAAGTTATAGAGCTAGTGGGAACAAGCTAAGGTCAAGCTTTCAGAATTAGTGAGTTTCCATGTCATTATTTGGGAGCTGGCGGTCCAAAGAAACTCATTACACAGGGTCTCACCACGTCACCCAGGAGACTCTTCACGTTTAGAAACGTCACTGGCGTGTGGCCTGCCCCAGGAGCCTCCATAAGAGGATCCTATAGGCTCTTTTACCACTCAGAATCCCAGTTTCTCCTGCACCTGATGATTCTGGATCCCTGACTTGTGGATCACCATCCTCCAGACATTCTCTGGCTCACTGCTGCCTCACCTCCAGGGTCCATCAGGCCCATTTAATGAAGCAACATCAGCTGCCCCAATGGGGCCTGTGCCTTCCTAGTCATGAGGTTTCATCCTGTAGTACTAAGCATGGGTTTCCTCTGACAGAGCGGATCTTACTGTGTCATCAGACACAGGATGGCCAAGGACAATTCTTCCCCAGCAGACTTCATCATAGCTTGGAGCACTATGCCAAAATGCAGTGTCTTCAGCAATGGGGTCACACCATCTAGTTCGGGGAGGCACCCAACCCCAGTGGGTATGAGGAAAGGGTGCCTCCCTGGCTAACAACTCCTAGGAAGGGAGCTCACCTCTGGCGTAAGGAGCTATCAGTTCAGGGAGAGGGCTGCTATGGTAACCAAAGGGGTTAATTTGACATATGGCCAGGAAACTTTTCTTCTACTTTTTCTGTGATAAGCAGTATTTAAAGAGGAGAGCAGTTCAGTTCCTCACTTGGTCTGTCTGTCTGTCTTTTTCCTCATGCCCATTGTGAAATGCACTTTAAAAAATATTAAAACATTCTGAATACACATCCATTTTTAAAACAAAACTAACTGCAAACATGCATTTATTCAATACATACAAGCAAAATACCTGGAATGGATTTAAGTTTCAACGTCATGACCAGTTCAGAGGCACAGAAACTCACTGGCTAAGAACCTCCCAGAGACTGTAATGTTCTCAAGTCCTTGGCACTGTGAAATGAAGTTCCCAGGGGGAAAAAGTCACAGCTGTGTGTTAAGGACTCTACAAGACTGGCTGACTGATTAGAGCTTGCTAGTGTGGAAAGTGACAGATCCAGGGTCAAATTATACGGCACTATCTCCTGTCCCCTTAGTATCCAGTTATGGCACACCTCTGTGTCTAACCTTTCAGCCAACAGCTAAACCTTTGGATGTGCTAACTTCCCTGATCACTAGCTCCCACCACCCCAGGAGCCACAGACTTATTATTCATAACATCTAAAATTCCTTACTTTCTCTGCTGCTGTGCTAGATTCTGCTTGTCCTGTGCTTTGACCAGACCTCTGCTGACACTCGTTAGGGAATAGCAACTTCTTTCTGGCACTGGGTAGAGACCTAACATTCAAAGCTACTCAAAAGATAAGAGTTGGGCTGTCAATCACCCGGCTAAGCCCACCCCTCAAGGATTCACCTAATGCCATAAGGTGTTGTCTTTTATGGTAGGATGCAGCCAGCATTAGATGGGCCTTGTCTTCTAATTCAATCTGCTATGTGTGTCCTTTGATGAGGGACTTGACTCTTTATCTTAGGTAGGCTTTCTGTCGCTGTGAAGAGGCACCATAACCGTGGCAACTCTAATAAAGGAAAACGTTTAATTGGGCCTGGCTTACAGTTTCAGGGGTTTAGTTCGTTATTGCCATGGCGGAAGCACAGCAGCACACAGGCTGACACGGTGCCGCAGAAGGAGCTGAGAGTTCCATATCTGGATAGGCGGGCAGAAGAAAGAAAAACTAGGCCGGGTTTGGGCATCTGAGACCTCAAAGCCCACCCCCAGTGACACACTTCCTCCAACAAGGCCACAGCTCCTAACAGTGCCACTCTCTATGAGCCTATGGGGGCCAATTACATTCAAGCTACCACACCTTCACCAATCAGTTACTGTTGAAAGGGGTGTCTTTATGTCATTATATCCCATCATTGTGTTGATTTTCAGTGTGTTTTTCCTAGTCCCCTCCTGCTTATCTGTTATTCTGGAGTGGTTTGTTCCTCTGTGTGCCTCATGACACTCTTTCTCTTCAGCCCAGGAATTCCTTCCAGCAGCTTCTGAAGGCTGACTTACTACTAGGCCCTGAATCCTTGAGCCAGCCTTTATCACAGCAAGTTTTTCTTCCAATTATGACAGATAGTTTTGTTGAGTATAATAATCTGGGTTGGCTGTTGCTGCCTTTTAAAAACTGAAAAGCATCATTCCCAGCCCTCCTGGATTTTGATGCTTCTGTTGAGAAGTCTGCTGCTAATCTCTAATCTAAGGGGCCTCTCTTCATACATAGCTTTGTGTTTTTCCCTTGCTGCTTTCCATACCCATTCTTTATTCTGCGTATTTAGTGGTTTAGTTACAATATGGCAAAGGGGAGCTCTTTTCTGGTCTTGACTATTTGATGTTCTAAATGATTCCTGTATCTGGATTGGCATCCTTTCCCCCATTTGAGGAATTTTTCTTCTATGGTTTTGTTGAATCATTTTTATGCCTTTGTAATGGAATTCTTCACTTTTTTTTATTCCATAATTTTTAGTTGGGTGTTGTTCAATTTCCATGAGTTTGTAGGCTTTCTGTAGTTTGTGTTGTTGTTGAATTCTAACTTTAATCTGTGATTCAATAAGATACAGGGGGTTATTCCGTTGTTTTTTTTTTCTGGTTTCTCACTTTCTGTGAATTTATTGTTGTAATGTTTGATCAAGTTGATGACAATTTAGAATGTGTATGATGTATTGAATATCAACATGCTTTCTAAAATAAGACTTTAATGAAACTATTCTATGTATTCTGAATTTATTTCCACATGAATAGAATTTTGTGTGATCTTTCTACTACAAATTTTCAGGTCTGTTTTTATTATCTGTGTCTATAGTCATATTCTTTTTCTTTCTTTATCTTTTAGGATCCTAAATGGATCACCATGTCTTCCATATTCTATTTTTCCTCATTAGGAAAAAAGTATTATGTCCAACAAATCCTCACCAGAAAGAAGAATCATATGCTTACAAGAGCCTTAACACACGTTACTAGCAATTGATAACAAATTTTCAAGCATAGGTAGGTCTGAATAAAAGCTGCCTTCCAACTTGCCATGTGCCAGCATGATGAGTTCTATAAACTCCAAAGCAGCATAGTTTGCAGCAATTTTAACATGGTTATTATCATTGTCTCATTTTCCATATAATTCCTATTCCTCTAAGAGTTTTTTTTATTTTTATTTTTTTAATTAATTTATTTATTATATATACTGAGATTTTATTTGTGACTGAGTATGTGGCCAGTTTTAGAGAAGGTTCCATAAGGTGCTGAGAAGATATATTCTTTTCTGTTTGGGAGAAATGTTCCACAGATGTCTGTTAAATCCATTTGAGTCATAACATCTGTTAGTCCCTTTAAGTTTCTATCTGGCAGATCTGCCCATTGGTGAGAATGGGGTATTTAAGTCTCCCACTATTAATGTATGGGGTTGGTATGCGATTTAAGCTCTACTGATGTTTCTTTTACAAAAGTGGGTTCCTTTGTATTTGGGGCAAAGAAGTTCAGAATTGAGACTTCGCCTCGATGAATTTTTTCCTGTGATGAATACAAAATATCTTTCTCTATCACTTTTGATCAATTTTATTTTGAAGTCTATTTTGTTAGATTTTAAGATAGCTCTACCAGCTTGCTCCTTAGTTCTCTTTGTTTGAAAAGATCTTTTCCCAGTCCTTTACTCTGAGGTAATGCCTGTCTTTGAAGTGTTTTTTGTATGAATCCTCTTCTCATATTCATTCTGCTATCCTGTGTCTTTTTATGGGTGAGTTGAGTCCATTGATAGTAAATGATATTAATGACCCATGATTGTTAATTTCTATTTTCTTTTTTGTTTTGGTGGTGGTGATAGTAGAGTGTGTGTGTGTGTGTGTGTGTGTGTGTGTGTGTGTGTGTGTTTCCCTTTGGGGTTTGCTGCTGTGAGATATCTATTTCCTGTGTTTTTGTGGCTGCAGCTAACTTCCTTGGGTTGGAGTTTTCCTTCTCGTACTTTGTGTAGAGCTGAATTTGTGGATAGGTATTGTTTAAATCTGGTTCTGTCATGGAATATGTTGTCTTCTCCATCTATGGTGATTGAAAGTTTCGCTGGGTATAGTAGCATCCGTGGTCTCTTAGGGTCTGCAAAATGTCTGTTCAGAATTTTCTGGTTTTTAGAATCTCCATTGAGAAGTCAGGTATAATTCTGATAGGTCTACCTTTATATGTTACTTGGCCTTTTTTCCTTTGCAGCTCTTAAAATTCTTTCTTTATTCTGTATGCTTATGCATGGTGTTTTGATTATTATGTGGCAAGAGGACTGGTTTGTTTTGTTTTGTTTTGATGTGGTCCAGTCTATTTGGTCTTCTGTAAACTTCTTGTACCTTCATAGGCATATCCTTCTTTAGGTTGGGACAGTTTCCTTCTATGATTTTGTTGAATATATTTTCTGTGCCTTTGAGATGATATTCTCCTTCATCTATCCCTATCATTCTTAGGTTTGGTCTTTTCATGATGTCCCAGATTTCTTGGATGTTTTGTCTTAAGAATTTTTATTTAACATTTTCTTTGACCAATGAATCTGCTTCCTATATTGTATCTTCAACACCTGAGATTCTCTTTTCCATCTCTTAGATTCTGCTGGAGATGCTTACTTCTGTAGTTCCTGTTTGCTTCCCCAGATTTTCCATTTCCAGAATTCCCTTGGTTTGTGTTTTCTTTATTGCCTCTATTTCAATTTTTCAAGTCTTGAACTATTTCCTTCACCTGTTTGATTATTTGTTTCTTGACTTTCTTTAAGGGATTTATTGATTTCTTCCAATTTTTTATTTGTCTTTTCCTCAATTTCTATAAGGGAGTTTTTCATTTCCTCTTTAAGGGCCTCTATCATCCTCATGAAGTTATTTTTAAGGTCATTTTCTTCTACTTCATCTGCATTGGGATGTTCAGGCCTTGCGTTGTAGGAACACTGGGTTTTCTGGTGGCACCAGAAAGCCCTTTATGTTGTTAGATGTATTCTTACACTGGCATTTACCCATATGTTCTTCCAGCTGGTACAGGGGGTGCTTGTGCTTGTAGGGGCTGCCGATGTTTCTGGAGATGGCTGTCTGCAGGGAGAATGCTGGAGTAGGTGTGATTGGGTGGTGGAGTGGGTCTTGTGGGAACAGAGTCCTGAGGGTGGCAGCAGCAGTGGTGCCTGCCCACCTGCCCTCACATCTCTCACCTGCTGGCTGGCTGCCTGGGTCTGGCTAGCCAATCGCTTTTAAATATGGCCTTTTAGTAGTGCTCCACCTGTAAAGTTCTCAGTACTCTCTCATCACTAATTTATTTATACTTGTTGGAATATCTGTTCTTCAACCTTGTCTTCAAGCTCAGACATTCTGTCTTCTCCTCCATCTATTCTATTACAGAGCCTTTCAAGCATGTTTTCAGTATTTCAGTTTGGTTCTTCTTTTGTTATTGAGTTCCTCTTTCATATCTTGTATTGACTTTCTTATTTCATTCACTGTTTATGTTTGCTTGTGGCTCATTCTGTGTTTGTTTCTATTTTTGAACTGATGGATGTGTTTGACCCCATTTTAAGATCAGAAGTTATCTTGTAACAAAGTCAAAATAAACTCATTTCTATTTACTGTAAAAGTTAAGTTTAACCAGGACTTAATCTGTTCCTGGAATTTGACATGTTCCCCATCATGTGGAATCTGAACTCTACCCTCATAAGATGTTCTACCAAGGAGTCTTGAGATATTCTGTGAAGATGGTATGTCCATTAATATTATCTGCTGTCTGCTTCTATAATTCACTTGCCAAGTCCTTACATTACCAAATTCCTCTAGAAATCCCCAGCCCGCACTATTTTCCTACAAAAGAGGCCTAACAAGTTTTCCCATCACTGTTCTCTCAAATCCTGCTCAGCCTTGTACAGAAGTAAAGCCTCCTCATTCACCAAAAATCGGGGTGGTGGTCTTTATTCTCATTTGGTGGTATTAACATCTGGAGGCCCCAGTAAGATAAGACCCCAGTCCAACTTTGGGGATCCTTCCCCTAGGACTCTGAGACCCAAAGTACTGGCTGCCCTTGTGGTGCACAGCTTGAGGAAGTTCCAGAGTCCAGGGATATGCCTTCAGGGCTACAGGCTACCAAGGCTAATGGCCTAGGCAAAAGGAAATCACCAAGCCTCTGTCTGAGGAGGTCACAATAAGGTGTCTCCTTCTGTGACATCTAGTTCTTGCGGGATCCCATTTGGGTGCAGTGAAGTGCCAGGCAAGGGCACTGGCATTACATTGCTTGCCTAGGTGTTTTTTTGTTTTGTTTTTGTTTTTTGGTGATTCAGTCTTGATCCCTGGTGTCTTATTCTAGGTTTTGTTTGTCTGCTTTGTCAGATGTTCAGTCTGTGTGGGCCCGTGGGAGAAGCAGGGCCTCTCTAGGATGATTTTAGCCTTTGCAGCTGCAGAAAACTCAGCTTCTGGTGAACTGACTATAGCTTTGCAAAAGGCTTTTTTATTGTTATACTTCCACAAAGGAGACAAATGCCAAGGCAATTCTCACCTACAGAGAATTTGATGGAGGTGGGTCTGGTATTTATCTCTTGCTTTTATTGGTTAATTAATAAAGAAAACTGCTTGGCCCTAATAGGACAGAAAATTAGGTAGGCGGAGTAGACGGAACAGAATTCTGGGAGAAAGAAGCCGAGTCAGTGAGTTGCCATGATTCTCCCACCCGACACAGCCACAGGTTAAGATCTTCCCTGGTAAGCCACCTCGTGGGCTACACAGATTATTAAAAATGGGTTAGATCAATATGTATGAGCTAGCCAATAAGAGGCTGAAACTAATGGGCCAGACAGTGTTTAAAAAAATACAGTTTCCGTGTAATTATTTCGGGTATAAAGCTAGCCATGCGGGCGGCTGGATGCCAGGAACGTAGCCAGCAGCTCCTATTTTACAACAGAGTGGAGGGACACAGCCCTGCCGCTCCTCTCAACAAGAATTCTCCAAGTTCTTCTGCAGCCAAGGTTTGCATAGGCTTTGAACCTTTTAGGAGGCACTCACATAAGATTTACATCCTTCAAACAGAAGGTAGCAGACACCAAAGGTAGCAGTCACAAAAGGCAGACAAGGCCCAGGTGCTAACACTTCAGAACCAAACCAGCTGTGAAGCTCTGTGGGAACTCCCTCTCCATCGTCCCCTTCTGTTTATGCTACAATTAATTATGTTGAAAATTGTGTAGTCTTACAGTAAATATAGCCTTTTTCTATCATTTTATTACACAATCGTATGTAAGTAAACCAAAATACATTTTAAAGCAAATAAGGTTACTAGTGTTCGAATAAGGATAACACCTGCTAAAACAAGAAATCTGGTGAAGAGGTTCACAGGGCTGAGAGAGACTAACCTATCTATCACAGACTGTCCATAACATCCATTCCTGTCCTATCAGGTAACTTTTTGTAAAAGTTTCCATAATTTCTTGCTGTGACTTATAAATCATTTGAAAAGAATTAGGTTGACCCATTGAATGCACCTTAACATTTTCCAAGTCAAATTTGCTATTATTGAACTTTAGAGGCATAGTACAATAGATGGAACAGTCCAAGCACATCTTAATTTTATCTGTCTCTTTAATATTTCCAACTTATCTCCCAGTAGTACAGCAGCTTGTCTCAAATCAGCTATTTCATTAACTGTCTTACTATTTTATTTTGCTGAGTCCAAAGTTCTGAGGACCAGTAGAACCAGCAGTAATAGAAATAAAGAAAAATAAGCCACGTAAAGATGGAATATACACAGAGAGTCTGAATTATGTATATTATTGTGTTTTCTTTGAATTTTTTGACTGCACAGAGACATTTGATTCTGGGGACTGCTAATCTAAACCAACATATATGTCTTAAAGGTTTCTTGGCTTCAGAGTTAGAGGCCAAGGATATGTTGCTTTGAAAAATAAGTTCTTCTTTTGTTTCCACAGATGATGAGAACCTGTGAAATCCTTCCAGACTAATGTGGTTTTATGGATCAAGACCCCCTGAAAGGTCTCTGTGAACACCCCCAAAAGTACTTCACCCAACAAAGCAGGAAGCAATTTGGAGAGAACTATGCCATATTCCCAAATATTGTGTTTGAATGTTTGTTTACATTTAAACAATGTATATGCTATAGAGAGTTGCATTGGTATATGGATCTTGGTTTATTGATACAAATTTAAGGTCAGTTTTGTTATATGTATATTTCTGCTCTTGATTAAGGTATTGTGTTTGTACAACCCATTTAAAATGTAATGTATAATTAATAAATACAGATTAATAGATAATCATCTATAATAGTTAAGTTTGTAGTCATGCTAGTTAGGGTTTCTAGATGTACAGAGATGTATTTCAGATGTATAGACATTCTTCAAACCTTTCAATGACTACAGAATATGGCATTTAAAATGTTTAAGAACATAGGACTTTTCATGACAATAAGACACATCTGCTCCTGACAGCACCAATTACTTCAAGAGGAAGATGAGCATCAAAGAGGCTCATTATGGAGTTTTTTAGCCATTTGGGCAAGAAACTGCTCTTGCCTGGACTGCTTGATGCTATGCTGTATGAACTGGATATGCAGGACCCACAGAGAAATGACTGCTGAACTTGCTTAAAGGTGAGACAGTCCTTCGGGGTTCCTGCTTCATGAAAGAGTCTGCCAGACATTCTGCAGGATACAGATGAAAGTGAATGACAAACTGCCAATATAGGTGGAACTGTCTTTGAAAGTTCCTGCTTCATGGAAAAGTCTGCTGGATATTATGGGCCTGTAGGCTGAAGACGGATGCTCCAACAATACAGAAGAACTTTAGATGACTGTCCAGCCAGTAAGATGTCTCTGTCAATCCTAGAGTTTTAGAAGTTGCTTACAATGCACTTCCTGTTTACTTAGGTAATATTATATTCTTCTGGAGTCTTTAATGGAGTTGAAGAATTTATAGTTATAGTTTAGAGTTTTCCTTAGTTATAATAAAAGATAAAGTAGATATAAATATTGTAACCATAATTCTTGCTTGATACCTGTTTTGTTATATGTAATTTGACTATGTTCAAGTTAAAACCTTCCTTTTTATTTAAACAGAAAAGGGGAAATGGTGTGGGAAGTATATGTAAAAAAAGTATATTTTCTATATAGATCCCAAGTAATATGTTAATACAGCTTGCCAATTATTAACAATGTGGGAACAAACAATTTACCTGTATTTTATTTAGTGGACAAATAGTTTTTGTTGGCTCTTTATCAGTAAGAGATTATTTTTATGAGCTTTTGCCTTAGTAGTCACATTATCTAATAAGCTTACAGCCCAATCTACTTCAGATATTACATTCTTATAGCATTTAACCAAGAGTTTCCAGGAAGCAACTAAGAGTAGAGTCAAATTCTCAGTAATGATAGAGACAAGAGTATACCCAATAATATAACTTAAAATCATGAATGTTGTCCCTTTAGTTCATTTACTATGAAAATTAAACATTCATTTAAACACTAATTAGACAATCAAGAGATGAGAACATCCTTCATACAATGAATGACCAGAACCTCTGGAAATCCAAACAGCATTAGCTTGGTACTTTATGCCCTAAATGCAATTTTACTAGAAGTTGGGCTTGGTATAATTTTTTTCTTTCTCCCATGAAGGGACCATTAATATAGTTATTCCTTCTCTGAGGGAAAAACAAAACAAAACCCATTTAAACCAAAATAAGCAAACAAACAACAAGAAAATGCTAAGCTCTGGGCTGGCCCTGCTAGCTCAGGCTGCAGCAGTGAAGCCCCATCCACCATTTTTTGTGATCCAGATGCCAAGCTCAGTGCTGGCCGACTCTTGACTGACAGAGATGACAGGCAGCCTGCAGTCAGAGAGCTCTGAGTTTCAGTTATCCTTAATTTCCTTCTTTTTCCCTCCTGTTTCTACTGGGAAAAGGATTGTTTCTTCACTTTATTTTATGTTTATGGGACCCTTTAATTTTTAGACTTGATTAAACATTTTCCTTTTTTCTATTGGGAAATTCTTTTTGCTTGATAAACATTTCTCTTTTTTCCATCAAGGTATTTTCTTTTTAAATTTCCTTTCCTTCACTCTTCTTTACTGTGAAGGGTTTTTTCTTTGACTTATTTATTTATTTATTTATTTATTTGGTCTCAGGAGCCATTCTATTTCTATCTTTAATATTTCCAAAATTTCAAATATTTCCAATAATTGTGCAGTTAATGCTTTTTTTTACAAGCATTTAATAACTATACATTTTGTTGCTCCTGAGATAGGGAGTTTAAATTCCCCATGACCCCTCTAATCCAGGAGTCCTCTTACCCTGAGGGTGCCTTTTTTTACCTCCACTCCTCAAGAGTGTCCAGACACCCCTATATTTCCCAAGCCCCATGATGTTAATGCCGAAATGTTGTATCAGATGTTCAGTCCACGTGGGCCGTGGGAGAAACAGGGTCTCTCTAGGATGATTTTAGCCTTTGCAGCTGCAGGAGACTCAGCTTCTGGAGAACTGACTGACTGTAGTTTTGCAAAAGGCTTTTTTATTGTTATACAGTTTACACCTTAGCAAGTCAATTTCTGCTTACCAAAACCTCTTACCTGAAGCTCCCTCCACAAAGGAGACAAATGCCAAAGCAATTCTCACCCACAGAACTTCTTGGTTTTCCAAGTTCTGCAACCAAGTTTTTCATAGGCTTTGAACCTTTTAGGAAGCACTCAGATAAGATTTACATGCATCAAACAGAAGGTAGCAGACACAAAGGTAGCAGTCCCAAAAGGCAGACAAGGCCTGGGTGCTAACACTTCAGAATCAAACCAGCTGCGAAGCTCTGCAGGGACCCCAAGGACCTTTGTCTCTTTTGTTTCCATTTTGTAAGCCTTCAGTGGTCTGAATTTGGGGAGCCTGAATGGACAGGCAGAACGGATAATGAACTAGTAAGCCAGATACTCCTCTAAGGTGTGTTTTAAGAAACTTTGACCAACTTTACTCTCCTATCATTAACAGGATTATGATTGCCCTATCACCAAAGATTGGTTCTGATCCTTCTGTGAGCTCGACTGGCCTATATTTTGGGGTCAAATGGCTCCTGGAAGTCACTTCTCACCCCCAGGTGGCATGGGCAGTAGTCAACACCTCCCTTGGTAACCATGGTCACCCAGATCAGATTGGGTAGTGTGGTGGTTTGAAAGAAAATGACCCCTATGGGGCATGACACTACTAGGAAGTATGGCTTTGTTGGAGTAGGTGTGACCTCGGGGCCATGTCCATCCGGGTTAAACAATACCGTATTATCTCAGAGACCAGAGAGGGATCAGTATCCCCACCAGATGCCTCCTCCAGCAGGCATGCTCACTCCATGCCAGCCATCCTGGAACACTCCCTTATTACCAGTTCAGAAACAGGGAACCCAAGACTACAGATGGGAGAGGACTAAGGGAGCTGAACAAGTGGGCAGAGATTTTCGCCCAGCTGTTGCCAATCCCTAGACTCTGCTGAGCATGCTGCCACCTGAGCACATGGTCCACCTGCGCTGGATTTAAAAGATGTGCTTTTCTCCGTTCCTCTGTAAAAATAGTAAGTCAACCATCTTCGCATTTAATGGGCTAATCCTGAACTGGGAATATCAGGACAACTAACTAGCCTGGATCCGGTTACCTCAGGATAAGAGAATTCAAGAATTTCCCTACCATCTTTGATTGGGCTCTTAGTTTCCACAGTAAGTATCCAACAGTTACCTTATTCCAATTTAAAAGAAAGAGAGAGAGAGAGAGAGAGAGAGAGAGAGAGAGAGAGAGAGAGAGAAAGACTGTTGTCAAAAGCCTGCAGAAGCCATAATGAGACATCACCCTGATCACAAAGAAGCAAGTAAGAGAATTCTTGGAGGCCACTGGGTATTGCCATCTCTGGATTCCTGGGTTTGATGAAATTGCCAGGCCTCTATACTCAACCACGGTGGGAGGTAACACCCCCTTGGAATGACTGAGGAGCATGAACGGGGTTTTAAAAGCTTAAAGGGGCTCTTGTGAGGGCTCCCACTGAAGCGCCCCCTGACCTCACCCACCCTCACATCATTATGTTCATGAAAGAAAGGACATTGCCGAGTGAGTCCTGACCCAAACCCTGGGCCTTTGGAAAAGGCTGGTAACCTATATTTCAAAAAGATTGTATTCGGTAGCCTCAGGATGGCCACCCTCCTGCAGGCCTCGGCGACTACAGCAGTCTTTCAAAAGACCAAACGCCCCCGGAAATACCCCGCCTGCACTATTTTCCTATAAAAGAAGCCTAAGAAGCTTCCCATCACGACTCTCAAATCCCGCTTGAGGGAGAGAGCCCTGTACAGGAGCCCGCTCAATAAAGCTTGCACTGAAAATTGGGTCAGTGGTCTTTACTCTCGTCGGGTGGTTTTAGCAAAACATATTAATAATCATTCTTTTGGCATTCTTTTAATTCCTCAGAGCTTTTATCTAATTAACCCTCCTTGGAGGTCATTACTGTAAGATTATTGAGTTTGGGGAAACTTTAGTTGCCCTGGTTTCTCACATCACTTATATTTTTACACCAGGACTTGTGCATGTATAGAGAAGTTATCAGTTGAGTTCATTTATTTCTTCAATATTTATTTATTTTAACTCTTTTCTTCCAAAGCAAGGGTTTTCCTTATTCAAGAGGAACAGGTTGTTGTAGCATTGTGGTGTTGTTGCCCTGTGTTATCACGGTGGTTGGGGCACCAGACTCTAATCCAGGTCCTTCTGAGTTTCATTTTCACCAGCTCTGCTTTCCCACTCTCCTGGGTCACCGACGTGCCATGCATTGGCCAAAATAGCGTTGTTACACAGAGTGCCCCTGACCCAACAGAGGCAGAGTGAGGCAGGCTGAGCTATCATTACAGACACGGGTGGGAGGCACTACCTCATGCAGATTCCGCGTGGGCTGATGCTCTTCCTTCACATGGGTAGCATGCTGACCTCACAGGACAACATGTAGGGCTGGACAGACACCCTGACCTTCTCAGAGTGACAGACAGGGCTGAGGCCTCGTGAGTCTGAAGTCTTCCGGGTGATGAGCAGGACTGGAGCATCCTGGGCACGCAGTCTTCACCGAGGTGACAGGCAAGGCTTGAGCCCCACAGACATGCTGATCTGACTGGGGTGATGTGGGGGGCTACCACTCCCCAGGTACACAGTTTTCACTGGGGCAGTGGGCAGGGCCTCTTTTCTGGTTGTCTTTGTCAGATCAAGCAACTATAACAGGACACCTGAACTGAGTGACTTATACACACCCGAAACTTGCCAACAGTTCTGGGCCCTGGAGATGTCGTGTAGCTTTGTGTTCCCTTACTGACTCATAGGTTTCTACATTGTCACGCATGGTGGAAGCCACATTTTTGTCATGGCTGTTTGCTTACCCAGCTCTATTGTACTTGAACCAGGTCTTCATGTTTAAAAGATACAAGTGTTCACTACGCTTATGAGAGGATTTTCTCATTTTTCGGTACAGTTTGGATGGGGAATCAAGTTTTCAGACTGACAGATCCCCATCTTGAGTCTTCTAAATGAAACTTTATCGGGGCTGGGTGGTGTAACCGCTGTATTTTCAGAGAATCCTGCCAGCCTTTGCCACCACAACCAGCTGGGAGCTGTATTTTAAAGACAAACTTCTGGAGCCCAAAACAATAGAATGTCTTACTTCAAGAAAGGAAACACTGTTAACTAGGGCTGACCAATTGAATTGCTATATCACCGTATTGTTGTTGGTAACAACTAAAATTGTTAACAGACAACACATTTTATGTCTAGGAAGTCCTGTGGTAAGCTCAAATTTCTGTCTCCTTAGAATGATTTCAACTGTTAACTTTTATTAGAGACACACCAAGATTTGGGATTGACTCTTTTATTCAAATTATACAGTGATAATTAGTCACAACAGCTCTCATGGCTCTGGGGGCTTACCGCACCAATTGTCCATAATTATAATACTATTTGAAAGCAACAGAAGTGAGAGTGGATTGTTTCCTGTCAGCAACCTGTTTGCTTTCCCATGAGGCTGGAGAACTGTGACTACTGGGCCCCCACCCCACCCCCCAAAATGAGGAGTCTTGGAAAAGCCAGAGAGGTCCCACACAGCCCAGCAAGGAACAGAGTCTGCAAATGCTGTCAAATCAAAGTGCAGTCTGAGAGCCTCCACACGTGTGCACTCTATCCTTCTGCTGTGAACTGCCACCTAACTTGGTCAGAAAACAAGCTGAAGAGTTGGCAGTTTGCTTTTATACAGAAAGTCTCAGCTAACCACACAAGCCAAGTCTGAGCCACACATGGCCAGTCATTAGATGGAAGCAGACTGAATTCATGAAGACAGACAGCTACTACTCCACTTCCATTTTCTACCCAACTCTTCTCTTACCTGTCTATAAATGTTTCCATCCACAGGGAAACTTCAGGACCTTTCTGCGTCTACTGTGAGTCTGGGGGGTTGTCCAGCTACTCTATATATTTTAAAAATAATCCCCTTTTTAAAAATGGTCTTCCCATTTATACCATTGGCCTTCAGACTTCTTGCAGGTGAGAGGTAGTAAAGTCCAGTGTTTAGGGCACTACCATTGAGTATTCTGTTACATCCAGTCAGAAACATCTGGGAAAATGTTTTACATTTGTGTTCTGTTTTACAGAATGGAAGATGGAAATCTCAGGCCAGGGAAAGCACCGAAAGAAGCATGGCTCTCCCTCGGATGTTCCCTCCACCGACATGCCTTCCCCACTCTGCTCCTGCATCCTCTTATAAGGAGAGCCTTGGCCCACTCCAAGCCCCACCGCCAGGATACCTTGGATTCTGCTAACGATTGGAGCGCTTCTGTCCATACAGATTACTGTGGAGGCCCAGCATCAGCAATACAAGCAATTGGGTGGAGAGAGGGGAGTTCAGAAAGCCCAGGGAGTGAAGAGCTGCTTCTGAACCAGAGAGAAGAAAAAAAGAGAAAGAGGAGAATGCATGGAGGGGGTGGGGTGTTAGACATTTGCATTTTCAAATGGTATTATTTTCCATGTTGCAATTAGACTCAATTTAAAAAGTATTCATTATTATTCTGTTTCCTGCTGTGTGTGTGCCAAAGCTACAGCTCCTTCTATCCCCTCCTCAGGGTCCTAAGAGACAGCCTCTGGTTTGCAGGAGAGGTTTGGCTGCTTCTCTGTTTGCTTTGAGACCACAGAGGAGGTGCTGAAGCTGCTGTGGGCCCAGTTCTGTCTGTTTGGCTGAGTGAGCAAGAAGAAACATTCCTTCTCCATAATGCCAATGCTAGCCAATGCAGGAGGCTGCAGGACTCTTCAGAGCCCATATCAGGCCATGGGGGTGTCTTTCAGGAGGCTCAAAGCTAGTGCAGACTGTCTAGTGAACTCTGATCCAGTTCTCTGGTCAACTGTGAATTTCCTAGGAATTGGGAGAGACAGGGAGGACATGGCAGTGTGTAGCCTCAAGAGATATGGGTCATCAGAAGAAGCCTCCACTTGTGAATCATTCTTTATTCTTGTTTCTCATCACATGGTCTCATCACATGGAAAAGAGAGAAAGGGTAATTTTTTTGACAAATTATGTTAGGGCAGCTTCATTCTTCCACACAGAAAAGGATATGGATTTAATTCTTGCATGTAGACCTTCTCATAGAATGTGAAAAAAATCTAGGTGAAAGAATACACTATCTTATATCACACAAAAAAGTTCACCCCCAAATTATCAAAGACATAAACATAAGAGATACCATGTAAACATGCAGGAACAGATTCATTTTCTCTGCTTATTAAAGAATTCAAAGCAAAGAAAAGTTTGAAAGTCAATGAAAGCCAAACTTTAGCCAAAGAAGACCTTCTTGTCAGAGTTTTATAAAGAGACCCCAGAGCGGGGCCAAGAGCAACTCTAAGCGGCTGCCCAGGGGAGAATAAAGGAAACGAGAAGAAGAAAAGATCATATGCTTGACTTAAGCTGGCATGGATGGCAGTGATGTGGTGGGGCTGTGGGAGCCTTCGAGAAAAATTAAGAAAGCCCGAAGTATCTTAGGTTCTGGCCTGCATTGGAAAGAGATGGGGAGGGTGGGATGGAAAACGGTACCTTTGTGAGGCCAGAGTCAGAAAGGTACCCAGCTGAACCTCATGGCGTCTTGCAAGGACTGTAGTAGAGGGGTGGAAATTCTGGGCAGCCAAAGTGGAGTATCTCATTCAAGGAATAATTAGTCCACTTATCTCTTTTGCAAGGTGATCCCATCTTCCTAAGCAGTGGTCCCAGCTTCCTGAGGTCCTACCATGATCAGGTGATTGACCAGCCCACTATCTGTGACGTTGTGCCTATCTTGGAATGATAGATCTCCACCCAGCCTGGAGATTTCACCTTCTTGACCAGAAGAACTAATCTCCCTTAATGGGTCATTTCTACAGCTGTCATTAGTGTTAAAACTATAACATTCTTTTCAAAATGGGGGTAAATCTGTGAGCTTAGATTAGACACTATTTTTTGACATATGACATCAAAGGTGCCAGTACCAATAACAAAACTTAAAGCTTACAATGAACTGATGTTCCATGCCTGTTATCCCAGCACTCAAGAAGGACAGGCAGAAGGATCAAGAGATGGAAGCCAACATGAGATACATAGTAAGACACAAGGACTGGAGATAAGCATATACCAAGTTCTGAATTCTATCATCAGTGCTTATAGAAAATAAAATTTGGGCTGTGGACATGGCTCAATGGGCAATTAAGCAGGAGAATAGAGAACAGTGAAGGAAGAAATTCTAGAGATTAACATATGAAAGGCAGCACCAGAAAAGACTGATTCGTAGTTTACCTGAACGTCATTCAACCAAAGGAAATGCTCCCCCCCCAAAAAAAAAAACCAATATGGGAATTTTGGAAAGTGGATGTGGTGTTTTGAATGCAATTGGCTCCCATAATCTCACAGAGAGTGGCCCTATTAGGAGGTGTGGCCTTGTTGAAGGAAGTGTGTCACTGTGGGGGCTGGTTTTGAGGTTTCCTATGCTCTGCCTACCACCCAGTGAAGTCAGTTGACTTCTTGTTGCCTGCAAATGTAGGACTCTCAGCTCCAGCACCAGGTCTGCCTGCACACCACCATGCTCCCATCATGACGATAATGGGCTGAGCCTCTGAAACTCTAAGTAGCCAACCCCAACTAAATATTTTCTTTATAAGCATTGCTGTGGTCATGGTGTCTCTTCACAGCAATAGAAAACCCTAATGAAGAGAAAAGTTGGTACCAGGAACTGGAGTATTGTTGTGGCAGGCCTGACCGTGATTTTGTTTTTAGTAATATGGACTCTGGGAGTTGGTTTAGCAAAGTAGTTGAGTGTTTTAAGGGCTGCTTAATGGACCATACTAGTAGGAGCAAGGAGGACAGAGGTGCTAAGAATTATTTGAACTGTCAGAGATTCATTCAAGAGGTTTCAGAGGAAAAGAATTTGAGCATGTTTCCTAGTAATCATTCTTATGATATTTTGGTGAAGAAAATGACTGCCTTTTGCCATTGTCCAAAGAGTCTGCCTGAGGCCAAAGTGAAGAATTTTAGATTAATTCTGTTGGCAGAAGAAATCTCAAAACAGCCTAGTATACACTCTGTTGTGTGATTTTTAGTGGTAACTCTAGTGAAGATTTATAATGAAAAGGAGCACGCTGAGCAGGGTAAATACAAAATAAATTTTTGAGAAGAAAAGGAGCACCAGGAAGTGGAGCAAAGCTGAATCCTGTGTTCAAGGAGATAAACGGATAAAGAAATGGAAAAAAGGGAGTGGTGACTTCAGGGAAATATCCCACCCAGATAAGTTTCTAACTTGTGAAAAGAAATGGAAGGAAAGCTTAGAGCCAAGTGTAGCAAGACACCTTTAGTCTGAGCATTGGGAGGGCAGAGGCTGGCAAATCTCTGAATTTGAGGCCAGCCTGGTCTACAGAGCAAGTTCAGGACAGCCAAACTTAAGCAGCGAAGATCAGAAAGCTGACGAAGATATAATTGGAGCCATGTTCCAGCCCCAGCAAGCAGCAGGATCTGGCAGCTTCAGCCTCGTGGTTCTGGCTTTAGAGTTGAGGACAGAAGGAAGGAGTTATGGGTTAAAGCCACCGAGGCCAGGCATGTGTCAGGGATGTTCCTGAATGAAGGCCTGATAGTGAGGCCATTGCATGGAGCTGTGAAAATAAAGCTGGATTGCCTTGCAGAATCCAAGATGGTAGAGGTGCCAAAGTTGTAGTTTACCTGCCGAGGAGAGCAGCTAACAGGGAGTGGAACCAGCCAAAAGGGAGAAGTATGTTGCAGTCAAAGCTGAATGGGGTTGGAGATCTGAAGAGCATTTTGACATCAGGCATGGAGAAGTAAAGTTTGAAGTTTGTCTAGCTGGTTTTATGCCTTCTTTCATCCAGTATTTCCTCATTGTGCTCCCTTCCCTATGTTTTGTGATAGTAATGTATGTTCTGTGTCATATGCTGGAAGTATCTGATCTGCTTTTTGATTTTGATTTTAATTGCAGTTAAGACACAAATCTCAGAAGTGACTTTGAAACAAGTTTGGGACTTTTATTGACTACAGGGACTTCTGAAGCTGGACTAAATGCATTTTGCATGATGATATTGTTACAAGCTTGTGGGGGCCAGGGAGTAGAATGTGGTAGTTTGAATGTAATTGTCCCCCATAATCTCATAGGGTGTGGCACTATTAGGAAGTGTGGTTTTGTTGGAGTGGGTATGACCTTGTTGGAGGAAGTGTGTCACTGTGGAGGTGAACTTTGAGGCTTCCTATTGTCAGAAAACCACACAGTGAGTCAGTGAACTTCCTATTGTCTGCAAGATGTGATACTCTCAGCTCCAGCACAATGTCTGTCTGAACACCACCACCCTCCCCATCATGATGATAATGAATTGAACCTTTGTAACTGTAAGTTAGCCACCCCAATTAAATGCTTCCTTTATCATAGCTGCTTGGTTATGGTGTCTCTTTACAACAATAGAAACCCTAACTGAAACAGTGGGGTACTGTGTTAATGATCCACAGCAGGTCACTGCAGGCTTTTTGCCTCCTTGGAGCCAGGGCACAGGTGAGCTATGGTGTGCTGCCAGGCTCTCTGCATCTCCTCCTTAGGAAGCTCCCTTCTTTCCTACAGTTATCCTTGTGTACCTGTAAAGAGGCACAAGAACCTGGTGATCCCAGTGCTTGCCCTACAGACTTGGGGCCTAGCCTGCTGGTAAGAATGTTCACTGTAAAAGCTTTAGTACCCAAGTTCATTCACACACACGCGCGGCGCACACACGCGCGGCGCACACACGCGCGCGCGTGCGCACACACACACACACACACACACACACACACACACGTGTGGTAGCAGGCCCTTGTAACCCTGGCCCTGGTAGATATATCTGCCTATCCAGAAAACAGGAAGGTCCAGGTTCAGAGAGAGAGAGAGAGAGAGAGAGAGAGAGAGAGAGAGAGAGAGAAAGGAATCAGGTGAAGAGTGATAGGAGAGGGGAGAGGGTACCTCTGGTTTCCATGGTAGATGCACACATAGACACATGAACTCACATGAGCACACACAAACTTAAAAACTTTTTGCTTCAAAGGACGCTCTTCCTTAAATTAAGTGAGAGCTATTGCAGAATGGAAGACTTTGCAAGTCATGTGTCTGATACTGGACTTGCATTTATAATATAGAAGAATTCAACAACAGCAAAAGACAAGTCACCTGATTAAAAATGGATTTAACAGTCAGGAGGTGGTGGTGCACACCTTTAATCCCAGCACTTGGAAGGCAGAGGCAGACAGATCTCTGTGAGTTCAGGGCCAGCCTGGTCTACAAGAGCTAGTTCCAGGACAGGCTCCAAAGCTACAGAGAAACCCTGTCTTGAAAAACCAAAAAATAACCATAAGGGGGGGGCTTAACAGGCATTTCTCTACACATGATGGACAAATGGTCAACCAGTACAAGGGGGGGGGGAGTGTTCAACATTATTAGTCAGTAGAGAAATGAAAATAAAGAAAATCACAAAGAGATACTACTTAGCATGCCAGAGTGGCCAGAACAAAGACACCGAGTAACAAAGGGCATTGGCAGGAAGACAGACACTTGGAACTCTCAGGATGCCAGTGGAAATGGAAATAGAGCAGCTGACACAGAAAATGGCCTGGAAGTTTCTCAAAAAGTTAATTATAGAGTTGCCACATTGGCCAGAGATTCGTTCTTTGAATGGCACCCCAGAGAACTGAAGCATCTATTCACACAAGAACCAGAACCCAAAGGTTCAAACTAGCCTTCTTCCTAACAGCCAAGATGAAACATGAGCGTGTCCATCGGTGGGGAGGGAGGGTCAGTGAAAACAGAATGGTGTTTCCAGAACAAAGCACCTGGGAGCTATCAGGCTCACTCTGTCCATACACCCACTCTCTCCACCCCACTGCACAGTAGCCTGGACCTGTTACACCCCACTGGAGCCAGAGAGAGCTACTGCCTTTGGAGAATAAGGGGCATGGTGTCTCAACTCTATCTAACTCTCAAGCCACTGCCTCCCCATACTTGGGATCTGACTTGGTCCTCCTCCATGACTCACAAGGTCCTACCTAGACCTCCTCATCACCACTTCCTCTCATCTCTTGCTGCAGACACGTGGGGCTTCTCTTCAGTGTTCAAGGTCCTGAGCTGGGGAATTTTGTTTGATGTTCCTGTGGGTTCCATAGGTGGCTGCTCTACACTCTGTCCCTGGCTGTTTTCAGACATGGAATTCTTCTCCCTGGCAGCCTTCCTTGCAGCTCTGGAAAGGTCTTGCTTGCCTGTGTGTTTCCACATGTTTATATTTCTCCACTTCTTCAGAGGAAGCTCCTGAAAACAAGACTCTGGCATGGGGATGGGTACATAGTATGGGGGTTGGCACATAGTAGGAACTCAAAGAATGCGTGTCAAATGAAGAACTGCACTCCCGATACCATAGATGGCCTTTGTTGTCAAGTTATCTTACCTCTCAAAGTGACTTGTTGAAATTCTGCCACTCCTCCCTCCCTTCCTCCCTCCCTCCCTCCCTCCCTCCCTCCCCCCCCTCTCTAATATTCTCTAAAGATACCTGTCATAGTGCTCTACTGCTGTGAAGAGGGACACTATGACCATAGAAACTCTTACTTTTTTCAAGACAGGATTTCTCTGTGCTGTCCTGACTGTCTTGGAACTCACTTGAACTCATAGGACTCCGCCTGTGTCTGCTTCCTATGCACTGGAATGAAAGCTGTGCACCACCACCGCTGCCTGGCTATACAGAAACTCTTATAAAGGAAAACATTCATTGGGGCTGACTAAGTTCAGAGACTTAGTCCATTATCATCATGGAGGAAAGCATGGCAGCATGCAGGCAGACAACAACGTCACACCTCCATATAGGCCATTCCCTGCAGAACAAGCGTTTGAATCTATGAGTCTATGCGGCCATTTCTGTTCAAACCACCACATTCCACTAATTAGCCATCCTGTGGCTTGATTGTACCTGTTCTTTGCTGCTGAGATTTGATGTTCCTAGTTTGGGAAGGCAGAGCAATAAGCAAGTGATATCAGGAGTTAACTGCCAATAAAAACCCTCTGTGGTCAACTTTGAGCAACCAAGAGGCACCAAAAGAGTGGCTTTTAGGCCAAGCCCGCCTGGATTTTTTCTTAAATTTAATGACTTCCGTCCTGTGGGTGATGTCCTAGAATCTTTTCTTCGAAGTTGTATTTCTGTAGAATGTTAACTGGCAACCGATCTGAAGTTTTACAAAAGCACAACCAACAGAGCAAATAGTGAATGAAAACGAGTTTGAAACTTGCAGACGTGTTTACAGATGCTCTCCTGGCGATGGTTCTCCTTCCTCAGGATCTTTGGCTGCTGGTCCACCAGCGGGGAGGCAACAGAAGTGAGGAATAGGGTTAAGACAACCATGGATATGACTGAGATAGCCCTTCAGTGAGACGACGCGACTTTACTCCAGAGAATAAGAAACGTGTAAGATTGGGAAGCCTGGGGTCAAACCCTAATTCACATCAAGTGACACACTCCTAACATAAAGCTGGATTAGGGGCACATAGCCCTATAAAAATAGCTAGAACATGCTATTTAATTACCATGTACCCACAGAGGAAGAATGTCTGCAGGGTCATCCTTGAGCTAAGTCAGGTGTCCAGGCCTACAGACATCCTCCTAATAAGGGCAGGTAGAGAGCAGGAAGCATCTTCCGGCAGGAAGTCCTGCATGCTGCTTGGAGATAGCTGCCAGGCCATGATAGTCTCCATATCTGACCAGCAGGGCCTCCCAACACTGTGTGAGGAATGTCCAGCACTTTTTAACCGTAAGGAGGCACAGCTGGGTGTGTGTAAGGTTAGGAAGTGTCTGGCTGACTAAAGAGAATTGTCATAGTGGGATTAGGAGGACAGGAACACCTCTGGGGCGGGGCTTAGTACACTGACAGTTTCAGCTGGGAGGAAATCAGCTTGGTAAAGCACTCCCCCGAACTTTGAAGGCTTATGCACTCCATGAAGGACATGACTGTATTTACACACACGAAAGGACTGGCAACAGCTAATATCACTCTGCAGAACCACACAGGAATTCTTTACACAGTAATGTTGAGGTTTTATATCTGAAGCAAGAGTTAGTCTTGGGCCGGGTAAGA
Organism: Microtus pennsylvanicus; assembly: GCF_037038515.1. Lineage (NCBI taxonomy): Eukaryota > Metazoa > Chordata > Mammalia > Rodentia > Cricetidae > Microtus > Microtus pennsylvanicus. Next base: position 79,871,250 of record NC_134582.1, on the reverse strand, counting down.
TGAGAGGAACACAGCACTGACATAAATTGAATCTTAAGACTCTTTTCAATTTGGGGGAAACAGTACAATGGCAATCTCACTTTCTGATGTTCAAGGGCACACCACACATTCAATAGCAAAGTATTAATTCAGTCACAGCAATCAGCGCCCAGGTGGGATGTGAAAATAGAGCAGATTACTGCTGAGGCTGCTGTACCTGCAGCGGCCTCCTCCCTCACAGAAACCCACAGGCCTCCTGCTGAGACACTGTCTGTGAAGCTCTAGCTGATAGACTACAGGTGCCAGGATTGAATGGCCATTTGTCATCCTCCCTCCCAACATACTGCCTTCTGCCTAGGGGTCAGAGACCCTGGCTGCAGGCTCCCACTGTGAATGAAATGTCCCCTCTTCCTCCGGGGTCTATAAGAAGGACGCCCTCCCCATGGGCCTGATTTTCATGAAGGTCCCACCAGACTGTCTGTTTCTGACTCTGAGGCCTGAACTCTCCTCAGAGTCCTTGCCCTCCTGTTGTCTGTCTCTCTGTCCATAGGATTAATAACTCTTCTATTAGACTTCTTACCCCCAATAATCTGCCTCAGTTTACTCTTGAGCCCCACATCTGAGACCTTCCAGTCAGGTCTTAACGAGCAGAACTATCTAAATGTTGGGTTTTATTGTTTGTTTGTTTTATCTGGATGGCAATGACTAGAAATGGCAGAAAATTTCACTGGCCATTTTGTACATTTAAAATCCAGATTTAATGTATACTGTATAAACAGGAGTGCTTATTGGTCACTTTACATGTATTAAGAATACACATTTTAATTGTAAGCTTAAAAAATTTGTATGAGTGTTTTGTCTACTTGTACGTATACATACCACATGTATATAGGCCCTGAAGAGGCCAGAAGAGGGCATCTGATCCCCTGGAACTGTAGTTACAGATGGATGTGAGGTACCATACGGGTGCTAGGAACTGAACCTGGGTCCTCTGGAAGAGCAGCCAGTGCTCTTGACATCTGAGCTAACACTGAAAACTTTTACATGTGTATAAAGTTCGGATATACATCTGTGCATAATTGCTGGTCATATATATGCAGTCATACACACATACCTACAGGAAAACCATGTTAAAACAGCTGGTTATAAAGTGGTCATTCGAAAGACCTAAACACAAAAAGGTATGGAAGTAAACCAGGACTTTGCTAAGAGATGGTTTTCTGAGTAGCAAAAATCAGTCAAAAACAGCTTAATAAAACATAATCTGGATAACTATACAAGGTATACATATACCAACTCAGATATTAAATTATCCAGTCTTGTAGCATTATTTATAAGAAAATGTATTGTCTTCTAGCGACACACTATCTTAGCATTAGAATTAATCTTATCACAACTTTACTATCTAATAATGAAATTAGCTCTTCTTAATGTCAACAAATACATTCGTATTTTATAGGGAGCAGAGCCTAGAAACCACACAAGAATACCTAGATCAAATGAGATGTTTTAAATCTACCTGCCACAAATCAGTTTAGATGTTCTCTGAGCATTTTAACAATTTAATCACCCTTTAAGTGAAAGACATTAACTATCCATCTTTTGGGTAAGATTAACAACCTTGCTGTTTTACTACAGTACACAGTTTCACAGTACAGTTTCAACGTTTCCCGCAGTACACAGTTTCAAAGTGCCCCGGTCCTGGAGGTTTATAGGGATTGCATCTTTCGAATTCCCATCAAGAAAAGAATACACAACATAAAGACCTTGGACTGCACACACACAGCCACCATGCCTTGTGTATAACAGCCTTGACACCAATCCTACACTCCTCACTTGCATATTGATAACATCCCTGAAAAAAATCCCATTGCAGGATTTTCAAAAGCTATCTCATCTTGCAAATCCTATAAGGAGAATTTTCCCCAGCAAGGACAGATTAACTTTGTCCCCACGCTGCTTTAGACACAAAATGACACAAGAAGTAATTATATTTAATGCAAAGTGTACTTTTAGATAAATCACCATGAGGCTACAGAAGCCTGGTCACTTAGAAGTCTCCCTAGGAGACAGTAAGAAAATGAGCACATACTGTTCTCCATGGCTACACAAATCGCAGTTGAGTTCTCTGAACACCTCTGTGTCTCTGCATCCCAAACGGCTCAACAGAACGCAGCGCTCAGAAAAGTCCCAAAGACAAACACATTTCAGCCTTCCTTGTCATACTCAGATGCTTTGATAGCCAGCAGAAATCTAAATTCTAAAATTTCCTGCAAACTGACAAGGCCTGCCGTAGATGATGGAGTAGCCCAAACTATCCAACAGAACCTAGATGGCTCAGAACTCCAAGGTGCACCAACTGGGGAAACTCTGGGGGAGTCCAGGCATTCATTTCTGCTCACTGAATAAAGACAAAAGGCAGCTAATGGTGACTAGGGGTAGGTGGCCTTTGCAATAAAGTAACTGCAGCTGCTGTTCCAAGCATTCGACCTTGTCTCCCTACCTGTGGTCAACTTGTTGTGGGTGGGTGACACCCCAAATGTGTCATTTTCCTGGGGATAGTTATTGTTAGGGCAACCCCTGGATCCCTGATAGGTTAGGCTTAGCTGCCTTCCTACAATTGGCCAGTTAAAAAGACCAATTAGTCAAAAGTAGAGAGGGGAAATTTATCCAGGTGACCACAGAGAGGTTTGCTGAGCCCCGATCTGTCTTCCAGGGTCCTGACATGAGATTTAGGTCTAAGTACAGGTTGAGAGTATGCGCAGCTAAGTAGTCCTGGTCGAGATGTGGTCCCACTGATGACTGACCCATCCTTGTATAAGCCCCGGCTCTCCTGCAAGCTGCTCTGACAAGATGTGAGATCTGCGTGGAGTCTTTCAGGGAGACAAGCTCCCTGTCTGCCGTGCAGCACGGCCCATCTTTTTTATTCCCCACTATAAGACACCCGGGAAATCCCGATTCCTTCAGTTCCAGTGTCTGGTAGCTCTGGGGACGTGGGGGACACAAAATGTCTCCCTAGGGTATCTTCACCTGTCAGGAGAATTCAAGTACAACTTGTGGGAATTTGGCGAGCTGATACCTAGAAGGTCAAATGGTGGCTTTCTTTATGACGTGAAGCATCCAAGTGGGCACAGGAGGTTGCCTTTTGGGGGAAAGGCTTGGATATGAGCCTACTAGAGGAAATGTTGGACTTAGGTACTGTGACTATGAATCTCTACTGTGAACACGGATCTCTACTGTGGACACGGATCTCTACTGCGGACACAGATCTCTACTGTGGACGTGGATCTCTCTCCCCATTTTGTCATTCTCAGCTATGAACCCCGAGGACTCACTGACTCTCTCAGTTCCTGACCTTGGCAGAGAACATAAAGCTTCGCCTCACAAAACTGCCCAAGGAATGAGCACGCTGTCACTAGAATCCAGCAGAGAATGACTTGAAGACATTGGAGGAAAATTCTTGTTAGTGTCCAGATAAGAAGTACTTTTTGATTATTCAAATCAGAGGAGAAAAAGTGTTTGCTTCAGCAGCACATACAATAAAACTGGAAGGATACAGAGAAGACGAGAACGGACCCTGGCATGCAAATTCATGAAGCATTTCGTATTCTTAAATGGAAAAGTTTTTTAAGAATGAAAAAAAAAGGTGGGAGAAGTTGGAGGAGGGAAAACTGTAATCAGAATATATTGTATGAAAAGAATCTATTTTTAATTTAAAAATTTTTTAAGGCATAAAGCACAGGGGAAAAAGTTGATTTGATTAAAATCCAAACCTGCTAAGTGAAAATGATCAATGACAAAGTGTAGTGGGTAGTGACAGGTGGGGGAAGGTCCTTACGGAACACTGCCGAGCAGGACATTGGGAAGGAGTCCTATAAATCAAGTGTAGAAAGGCTGCCAACCTAAATAACAAATGGGTAGTCTCCGAAGACTGAGCTGAGCCAGAAGGCACATGCAGGGGAAACTCAGGAGGTCACATTCCCAGAGCAGTGGAAAACAAAGGGGACTTGTAAAAGGTCACATAAAACAGTCACCCTCAGTGGCATGGGTCACTTACGGGTAGTGCCAGTCCCCCCAGACAGGCAACTGCTGGTCATCTGACCTTGCAGAAGCATTTTCTCTGCCAGGCTGTAGTGGTCTCTGCACGCCCTTGGCCATGTCACTTGTCAATGTTCTTACTGACAGGTGTATCTGTGAGAGATTCCAGCTTTCTGAGTTTGTTTCTTTGGGAGTTCTTTTTTTTTTTTTTATTAAGAGTTTCATGTACATGGCTCTACTTGAATTCTAGCAAATGTTCACCGGACAAATAGCCAAACAAAGACTCCGTAAATAACAAGAAACTCACAGGAGAAGAAACAGCAAGAGTCCCCCCTCCCAACCTCCCAAAAAACCAGTCCACAAATGCACAAAATGTTCAGCGTTCACCGTCATTACTTAGTAGAGAGTGAATGAAAGTGAGATTCTATTTCTCAATTAACACTTCACAAAACTATTCCTGCCTGGCCACACGTGGGCGCTAGGATGATGTGCAGCATCAAGAACCCTCAGACATGGAGAATGTAAAGGGGCTCGATTGCTCTGGACTTGTCAATCTCTCTGTCTCGAGTGCACTACAGGATAGTCTTGAGCAACTGTGTCAGAGAAAGGTATTGACAGGTGCTAAAGGAATTGTTGGGGACACCTTCAAACTGGAAAGCGACTCAACTGCCCATCAGCTGTGGAGGGCCCCAGTAGTCAAACTCTGACACAAAGGCCAAGAGCATGTACGTTTGTCACATGGGGACTGGCGCCAGGATCCCCAGTACTGGAGGATGCAGGTCCCTCATATAAGATGGTATAGGGCTTGCACAGAGCTGCCTACCTCAACCTATAGACTCTGAGTAGTCTCTGGATTGCTTAGTGCAATGCAAACGCTGTGGGAGCTCTTCCTGCTGCATTGTTCAGGAAACAATGGGAAGGAAAGAAGTCTGTGATCAGCAAAGATGGCTTTCCTCCCTGAGTTTCTTGGTCTTGATTAAGACCTCAGATGTGGAACTCAGAGACACGGAGGAACAGGTATGTTCAGGCGTTGAGGGTCTTACAGGCACTATTGGAATTAGTCACTTCCACTGTTAGGCAAGGAAACTGCCATAGAGAAAATAAAAAAGATTTCTCGGCAGGCATCTTCGTTACAGTGACATTGTCTTTAAACCCTATGTGACCATCCCTAGCACACCACCATGATGCCCAGGGAAAACAGAGTGACCTGGAAGTCTACCTACTTCCTTAGGATCTTTGAGATGATTGTCAAAAATGCTTCATTGTGGGAGCAGACGATGTGAACTCCAAGCAGATCAGTAGATCAGCATGTCTCTGGGAAGGAAGGTTATGGTACTGATGAGAAAGAAGCCCAGGATGTGCACAGCTATAGGGGCATCTGTAAACTTCCCAGCTCTGGAGAAACTGCTGCCTCATAGCTGGGGGAATGTGGGCTTTGTGTTCATCAATGAGGACCTCACCGAGATCAGGGACACACTGTTGGGCAGCAAAGTGCAGGCTGCTCTCCATGCTGGTGCCATCACCCCATGTGAGGTCACTGTGCCAGCAAGAACTCTGGTCTGCGGTGGGAGCAGACCTCTTTCTTCCAGGCCTTTAGGCCTCTCCTCTAAAATCTCCAGGGGCACTGCTGAAACTCTGAGTGCTGTGAGCTGGTAAAGAGAGACAAAGCAAGAGCCCACGAAGCCACACTGTCCGCTCATACTGAGCTTCTTCTCTGGGCTGATCATCCAGCCGATGGCAGCATCTACAGCCCGGAAGTGATTATACGATAGAACAGACTCTGAGCTCTGGATTCCTGGAGGGCGTCTGAAATGTTGCCGGTGTGTATCTGCAATTATTGTGCCAACTATTGTGCCATGCTCTGTCATCGGTGGGTGCAAGCAGGTCCTGTCTGTCTGTGGAGACTGAGGACACCTTCCCACTTGCTGAAAAGGTCAGGGCCTTCTTGACTGATCCATTTGCACTCTTAGCTGCTGCCCCCATGGCTGTCGCCACCACTGCTGTTCCTGTAGCTCCTGCAGCCCCAGCCAAGACTGAAGGCAAGGAGGCATCAGAGAGGTCATGTGAGGACATGGGATTTGGTCTCTGAGTAATCCCCTCAAAGCAACCAACTCAGCCAGTTCAACTTGAGAAGCATGGGGATAATAGCTTACTCCTCAGGAGAAGGGGAGGGGAGGAGCCATGACTGTGCTCTAATGAAGCTTAACTTTTAAAAATAGTATAATAACATCTATTGAAAATGTTACAGGACAATGGGTGAATGGGAAGCACATATTTTAGAGCTAAGGGAGTTGAAAACAAGATGATACAGACCCTCGCTAAGCTACATTGTTCTGGAGCATCATCCCCATGAAACCATGAAGACAAGCATCGGGACTGCCCCTCTCTTTAGCAGCATCCAGAGAGCTACGCTATCAAGGGCGGTAGAAGCCATCTGAATCATTGGCCTCTGTTTGATCTGCTAGTTTGGGAGTTGGTACTCAAGATGCTCCATGGAATATTGTTCACCAAACTGCCTATCTGTACCATGTACAGTGTGCACATCTCTGAATACAGACGGATTTTCACACATGAAAGCTTGTATAAAGACATAAGCCTCTCAGCTGTTGACTCTCACGTTCCACATGTTCTCTCGTGCCCCTGAGAGGTGTTTGAGGACCGGGAAAACCAGAAGAGGGATGTGGAGCTGTGCCTAAGGGGAAGGAGTGGCCTGGGGTCACATCACACTTTCAGCTCACAGCTTTGTCTGATTTCAGAGAGAGGCTAAGATTAGGCTTTAGTCTGGTGTCTCAGCCAGAAGCTATCGGTTAGTGGCAGCCATTTAAGCCTCCTTGGACTCCTCTGACACCAACCTGGGGGACTTAAAGGGTTGTTTCCCTAGTTACAAATGTCAGATCTTCCAAATATTAGCAATGACTCATAGAAGATGCTACATGTGTGCACAGGCATTCCTGCAAAGGCTGAACATGTGCACATTCAAGTTTCTGCAAGTACAGCTCCGTGCATACAGCATTCCCAACAGGCCTGACATTTATCTGCAAGACTATGGCCTTGACACTCTTTTGAAGAGCCCAAGACAGGTCTTAACCTTTGTTGCAGCATTTCTGCATCCCAGATTATGTCCTCCTGATGTTATCAGAGATGTGAAGTAAGTTTCCCCAGAAAATGAGTCATTGATAAGTGATCAGCCCCTAGTGACAACCTGGAAACCTCTGGAGGTTCAAAAAATAGCAAATGATTAAATACAACAATCCCAGACACACAATGAAATGTCTTAGGGTCATTAGAATTCTATTTAGGGAGGCTGGTAATTACACGGGGAGAGCGGTAATCACCCAAAGGGGAAGAGGCTACAGAATGAAAATTACAGGCTGATTCCAGCAGCAGTGAAGCCTGGCACGGGAAAGTGGGATGGAAGGAAACTGGTAAAGGAGCTACCATTAGGGGCAAGAATGAAATATGGATGCTTCCCCTGAATGCAGATAAGTGGGTCATTTTTCCCCCTGTGTGATGAAGAAAAAAAAATGTGATATTGAACTCCAGAGACTGGAGAGTCAAAAGGGACACAGGCACAGAGAGGACAAGCCTGGGAAGTCACGGAGTGTGGGGACCTTTGAATAGCTGACCCATCCAATGCCTACTAACACCCCAGAAGCCCATGGTCTGTGCCTTCCCGCCGACCACTCTGCCCTACTCCGTTCTGCAGTTCGAAGGGATGTGTTTCACGCTGACAAATCCAGGCTCTTTTCTGCAAGTGCTATGACTGCTTTCTTCTCCTCTCCATAAGCTTGATGAACCAATGATTCACTTATAACTGAGTCTTTTGTGCACAGAAGGAATTATCAGAGCTGCTCTGTTACTATGTGTGGAACTGTAATGCTGGACCGAGGACTGCCCAAGTTCTTCAGCCCTTGGAGGGAAACCTTTCTTGTGCTCCTCAGATAAGGGATGAGGCAGAGAAATACGTGCATGTTGAGGTCACCCAGGAAGTAAATTCTAACACAAAACTTGACCTTCTGAGGACTGGACACTCTGGTCTCACCACCAAACCCCTCCTGGGCAACTCCTTTGCCTCAGTTCCCATTCCTACTTGCCCTAGCACAGAGGCCTCCACCAGAGAAGGCACAGATAAGCTGCTGCAACCACCATTGCTCAAAGAAGAGTTGTATGCAGATTGCAAATAAATAATCATAAGTGGACTCACCAAGTCTCCTCCTAGGCAGCTCTCCCCTTGCCTTGTCAATGCTTTTGCTTCCGGTGAATTCTGCTTTGCTTCCAGAGACACTTGCAACTGTAGGTGGAGTTTTTCTGTCCTGGGAACCACTCCTAAATAACCGACACAGAGACTCAATATTAATTATAAATGCTCAGCCAATAGCTCAGGCTTGTTACTAGCTAACTTATACATTTTAAATTAACCCATATTTCTTATCTATGCTCTGCCACATGGTGGTACCTTTTTTTTTTAGTATGGCATGTTTATCTTCTGCTTCCTCTGTGTCTGGCTGGAGACTCCTCAGACTCCACCCTCCTTCTTCCCAGCATCCTCCTAGTCTGGCTCTCCCACTCAATCTCTTCCTGTTCAGCTATTGGCCAGTCAGCTTCTTTATCAAACCAATAACAGTGACATATATTCACACAACATAAAAGAATATTCTAGAGTATTTCTCACCATGAGTGGAGAACCTGGCCCACAGAGAGCAATTTAAGAATTTAAGACAAGTACTACAGCTCTTTCCATCTAGAGGAGAATAAGAAGGAACATCAACAAGCTAGTGCCAGTGCAGCCATCTTGTGACATGAGGTCTGAGAATGTTGTTAACACTGAGCAAGAAGAGAAAGAGAAAGAAGACTAGGACAAACCATGGAAGTAGAGGTCACTCCCCATCCACGTAGATGTAGATGGGATGTTCTCTGCTGAAAATACCTCAAGCCCTCAGCATCTGTTAATGTCTAAACTCTACCAATTGGTATTCAAGACCTCTCTGGTGCTTCCAATGATGAGGAAGGCAGGGCAGGAACTCAAGGCTAGAACCTGGAGGTAGGAACTGAAGCAGAGGCCATGGAAGAACACTGCTTACTGGCTTGTTCCTCATGGTTTGCTCAGTTTGTTTTCGCATACAACTCAAGACTACATGCTCAGCGCTGGTACCATCTACAATGGGCTGTATCTTAGTGCTTTGCTACCGTGAAGGGACACCATGATCAAGACAACTCTTACAACAGAAAACTAATTGGGGACTTGCTTGCAGTTTTGGAGGTTTAGTCCATGGCCCGCATGGCAGCAAGCATGGCACTGGAGCATTAGCTGAGAGCTACATCCTGATCTATTGGCCAAGAGAGAGACTCTAGGCTTGGCATTAGGTTTTGAGTATTCAAAACCCAACCCTAGTGACACACTTTCTCCAACAAGGCTACCCTTCCTAATCCTTCTAATCCCTTCAAATAGTGACACTTGGTGACTAAGCCTCAAATATATGAGCCTTTGGGGATTTTTCTTATTCAAACCACCATAGGCTGGGTCCTCCCACATTAATCATTAATCAAGAAGATGTCACACAGGCTTGCCCACTATCTTATGGAGGTATTTTCTCAAATGAGGTTACCTTCTTAATGTCTCACCATGGGGCTAAAACTCCAACATGATTTTTGGAGAAGACAAGCTATATTCAAAGTATAACAGCCAGGTAGAAAGAGAATTAAAAGGGGGTGGGGGCAGGTGATAAAGTGTTTAACCAGAAGGATAAATGAGAATGTCTTTTGCTGAGATGGGAAAGAGGCTGGGGACAGGAAAATAGAAATAGATATCCATGTTTTGGATGTGCACACAGGACCTTACTGGGGAATGAGCATGGACCCAGTTTTCCCAGGAGGGGTTGGGAGAGGAGAAGCATCCCCCAGTGTTTCACTTTGGGGTTCTGGACTACGAAGCTAGCTTCAACTATGGAGTTGCCCATAGACCTTAATAAGAGAAAATTTCTGAAGTATTTTAAATTTGATTACAAGGGTGGTGGGGATGAAGGAGAGGAGAGACAAAGTTGTCCTGAGTACCAAAAAGAAAGAAAGAAAGAGAGAGAGAGAGAGAGAGAGAGAGAGAGAGAGAGAGAGAGAAAGAAAGAAAGAAAAAAGGCCACATGATGGGAGCTAAAACACTGACTCAGCCCCAAGAAGCCCTAACTCAGCAGGGACACACAAGCTGACCTTCCTCCCCAGCCCAAGTGTGGCCCATGCCACAGAGTGCTCATGCCCTCACCCCTCTCTTCTGCCAGTGCAGGAGAAACACGGGTCTTCCCTCCAGTAGTTCTGGCTGTCGTGGGACCTTCTCCAGCCTTCCATCTTTTTAGCCTTGTTACTGGACTTGGCCAAAACTTGACTTGGTACCCAATTTTTGTTTTGTTTTGTTTTAGACATTAGTAACAGCTCCATAAATCCTTCCGCTTCAAGGATCTCAAGAGTTTGTTTAGCAACCCTGGATGGGACTTAAGGCTGAGATTCCAGAAGGAAAGCACTAGATGAGGCCTGTTAGGCTCGGCTGCCTGCTGTTCTTAGAAGGCACACAGGGGTTTGTAGGGGTGAAGGTTTGTGGCGTGGCTCCACCTGGATTATTTGGGGTGAAGAGAGGATGGGGCAAGGAGGTCTGGAAGGATAACTTGAGGAAGGTGGGAGGTGAGAACGACAGCTGGCTCCTGCTACTCTGAGTGATTTCCCCGGAGAGTCACACTCTGAACCAGCTGCAAGTCCGACTCAGGCACCAACTCAAAGGTCACCATCTGTCCCAGCTTCTCTTTCTGTTGCTGGAAGGAAATACCTGACAAGAGCAACTTACGATCAGGACGGCTGATTTGGACGTACAGTTCCAAAACGGATACAACTCACCGTGGCGGTAAAGACATGGCAGCAAGAAGGGAAGTCGGGAAGGCATGGGCAGGAAGGCGGGGTCACGTGGCCTCCACATACAGGAAGTGGGACCAGGAGATAAGACCTCATAGTCGGCCCCCAGTGACCCACTATCTCTAGTGAGGCTCCACCTCCTAAAGGTTCAATAATTTTCCCAAACAGAGCCACCAGCCGGGGACCAAGCCCAGAGAGCCTGTGGGGGACATTTCATATTCAAACAGCGTCCCCGTGAAGACCGAGCATCTCTTAAATGGCAGCTCTGATTCAACGTGTCCAACACAGAAGAGGGTGTGAGTGGGGGACCCTTAAGCAGGGCTCCGAGGAAGACAAGTAATTGGTAAATGTGATACCTCACAGAGCAACAAATGAGTTTAACTGCTCCCCTGTGTCCTTGTTCTCTGACTTGTAAGCGCTTGTGGGTTTGCCTACCCACCGCTCCTCCCCGAGCCCCCACTCCCAACCCCAATTCTGAGCACTTCGATGCCAGAAGCTCACTCCTATCCAACAGTGAAACCCCAGTTGCTCCCTCCCATGAGGTCTGGCACATGAATGGAATTCAGTACCATTTTTTTTTTTTGTTTCATTGAATATGAGCCATCCATCAAAAGTGACGCAGGTCACAACCATGACTGTTTTCTTAATGTGTCCCTGCCTTCATTTTAAAGTCCGGGGTGAGCTGAGTGACAAATCACAGAGATTTTTTGCAAATGCCTTTCAAGTCACACAGCCAAATCAGTTCTGCAAATTATATGTAATCATCAAGGGAATCAATAAGAATTGCAAGTGCATTAAAGAGTTTAGCAGGTTCATTATACATTTAGCACACCCAGTCCAATCTGCAGGAAGTGCCGAGAAAAACAGGCTTGAGCTTGTCAACACTACCTCTAATTGACTGCAATGTCCTTGGCCTGGCCAAGGCTGCACAGCCTTCAGAGGAGAAGACTGGTCTAGAGATAGGGCCACCTCTGGGCAGGGACCAGACAGTCAGGGGAGTCCTGTAGCAAAGAGAGCATCCTTTTCCTTGGCTCCTCAGCTGCCTGGGTCTCTGTAAAGGAACTTTGTCGGTTCAGGAAGCATCAACGGAACACCTGTGTGGCACCAAGTCCTATGCCAGGTGCCAGGGCAGGACCAAAGCAGAACAGGTTACACAGCCTTGTGGCGGGAAATCTGAGGCAGGTTCCCTAGCCAATTGAGAGGAGTGTTTTGGCCCAAGAGGCAGGGTTTTCATTTGGGATGGCAGGCCTTTTGGAGAGAGGCATGAGTGACCGTGGGTGTAAGCAGCTGCTTATGACTCGGCTTAGGTTCCCCTTTTGTCCTGTAATATTTGTGTACAGATTTTGCTTGATAATAACTGGTGAAAAAATTGATCACAACCTAGTGGGGACAGAAACCCAGAAGAGTAAAACTTATCCCAAGTGGGGGCTCTAAACCGCTCTGTCAGAGAGGAAATGTTGCTGGAAGTTTTGGGGTGTCCCTTTGTGGCCATCACATGTTATCAGGAAATCAGTCTCCACTTGGGGTTCTTAGTCTTACTAACAAAAGATTTAACAATAAACTCAAAAGGAATCTTAAGAGCAATTTATTAGAATTTAGAAGAAAAACTCCAGGCACACAAGCTTTAAATCTCAGAAGCTTCCAGAGGATGCGAATGGGGAAAGAGCCGTTCTGTTTGAGTTAGGCCGGCATGGAGGTCAACTGCTTGGTGAACAGGCAAGCACCCATGTGGTGGGGAGGGAAGCCTAGCAGAAAAGTGAAGCCCAAAGTGTTAGGGGATACGCACAGAAAGGAGATGAAAGGAAGAAAAGGAACCTTGTGCTTTTCTGAGGGATTCAGGAAATCAGGCAGACTAGGATATTGTATGACTATTCTATAAGCAACTGTATTCTGGGGAGGAATTCTGGAAAGGACTGCCTTAATAAAGGGGTAGTTGTTCTGTCTATCTCTTTAGCATGAATTAATACAATCCTGCATTCCTGAGGGTAGTCCCTTGGCCAACTGGATTAACTCTCAAGTGCGGAGATGGTGCCATGTCTCTATTTACAAGTAGATTTTACTCTTTTGACTAGCAGGCAACAGCATTCCCTTAATGGGCCTTCGATGTTATTGCAACAGGAGGGAAAGAGAACATCGGTGCAAGGCCCCAGTGAATGTCTAAGAGTTGGTAAGAATAACATCTTACAGGAACACAAGCACAGGACACAGATAACATCTGCCAGGGACAAGGCGGCAGAGCATCTGGCTCAGTTAGGAGGTGAGCATCTAGCTGGGTCAGCAGGCAAGCATCTGGCTGGGTCAACAGGTACGCCTCCTGCAGACCAGCCTGGGCCTCTGCTTCACATGCAAGTACCATGGGAGGGGAACGATTGTCCTTGAAGGTGCTGGAGGTACTGCATATGTGTCCCCTGGTCCACATCCCTTGTGAATCTCCCTGTACCCCAGGCCCCACAATCTCCTCTGACTACATATCTTTCCACCTCCAATTTCTCAATTAGGCTGGTAAGTGGCACCAACCTGGGAAATCAGCTTTGGAAACTCAGGAAGACTACCTTCTACTGAGTGAGCCCAGATAACACCAGGCGAAGAGTGACTCACAGCATTGGGAGGTTATAGCACAGGAACCTGCCCTATATGTATGGTACCCATGACAGACATAGCTAATCAAATCCAGCATTCTTCCCTGCTGATGCGCAGGAATCTGCCCTCTTTAGGCATGGCATGACAGGCATAGCTAATCAAGCCCAGCATCCTTCCCTGCTGATGCACAGGAATCAGCCCTCTTTAGGCATGGCTTCAACGTCAGGCATAGCTAATCAAGCCCAGCATCCTTCCCTACTGATTTCTTAACAAGCTCTCCAGGCAGCCAATTAAAAAGCACAAGCCACTTAGGGAGATGCCAAAGCACCTGATGATGCTGGCTGCTGTAAGGGTCAAACAGTTATAAGGGGAGAAAGACAGCTTCCCAATTCAAGTACGGGAAGACAAAGGCCCCTCGAGCAGCTGACTGCACTGACCGTGCAAGGACCGCACCTACTTAGCTTCTCACACAGGCTCCACTTGGTGGTGGAGCAGTTTGCAGTCATTTTTTCAGCAACAGAGAACCAGCTCAACTAGCTTCTGAACAAGCACACACACACACACACACACACACACACACACAGAGAGAGGGGGGGTGTCAGGGACCACATTAGGTCTGGAGAACTGGCTCTGAGACCTGACAGGTCCAGGGTCTGCAGGACATCATCTAGATTTTAGCTTGATCTCTCCTCTGTCCAACCCGTTGCCTCCCACCCCCCACTGGTTTCCTTCACCGGCGGCAGAGCTTCCCTGTTTGTGGACAAGCTGGCCACCCATCTGCACCCGCACAGCTTAGTGAAGGAGAGAGCTTCATAGTGAGCCTCTAACACAATAGTTCTCAGCCTGTGGGTTGCAACCCCCAAGGGGTCACATGGAAGGCATCCTGCATATAAGATATTTACATTAAGATCATAACAGTTGCAAAATTATAGTTATGAAGTAGCAATTAAAAATGTTATATTTGGGGGTCACTACAATATGAGAAACTGAATTAAAGGATTGCAGCATTAGGAAGGTTGAGAACCATTGCTGTAAGCCCATAGGTGGGCCTGGTTTAACCAGGTCTCATCTGAGGACTCCTGATCAGATCTCCGTGGCTGGTGATGCACAGTGGGGCAGGGCTGCCTCTGAAAAACAAGAAGCAATGGCAGAAGGGGGAAGGAGCTAAAGTGAGGACTGACAATGCTCAGATGAAGTTGACGTGCCCTGAACTCCCACCACCTACTTTGTGGAGGAGAAATGCAAGGCAGAGCAAAGCAGCTGTTGATTGGCAATAGAGCTTATCTGAATTATATTTGACATGTGACAGGTGGATCCAAGTCTCAAGACTCCCTAAAGCTTACATTGATTTTTTTAAGTTTATAAAAATATAAAAATGTTTGATGTATTAGCATTACCACTGTTCGTCCTCTGTACTAAAATCTACATTGTAGGAAAAGCAATGGACTCATGCTTTTGAGTCATAGCACGGGCTTGGGGACCCAAAAATGATTCTGGGCTAGAAGAATGAATGCTTTCCTATACATCCTGAGGGCTGAGTATATAGATCGGACAGAGATATTTAGAGCCTGATGAGAGGCACTTTTAAGTCTATACTTAGAGGACAACAAAAGGAAATTTACACTTGTGAGCTTATGACTATGAAACAGTAGTCAGTGTTTGCCAGAGCTGGAGAATAGCTTATCAGAACTCCGCTGATTAACGTTAGAACTCTGAACTGTTGAAGTCTTAGTATAACAATAGCGTAGCAAAAAGGAAAGAAATCTGAGAAGGTTCTCATTTTGTACTTTTCTATCTGATTACATGCATTCAATTATTTCTTAGACCCTCACAATCCACATAAACTTTAAACCTTTACTTTCCATCCTCTCGTTTACCAGGAGACACAGGTGGTTGATTACTGCGAGCAGTCGTTGCAAAGCAAGGTCCTTTAAATAAAGGAATCGGTTTTTTTTAAAAAATTATATTGCAACCTATTTTGTGAGTGAAGTCTGTTTGCAAGGTAAATTGTATGAACCTGCATTTTTCAGCTAGAGACCTAGTAGCTCTGGAAAAGTAAGGTCAGGTTTTTACATATGAAATGAACTGACCAGTCCAGGGGCAGGGGTGGGGGCAGGCTTTCATGTTGCCAAGCTCAGAGAGAGCTTCCAGGCCATGGTAGTCTGTAACCTTTAACCAGCAGCGCCTCCAAGCCTGAGAGAATTTGAAAATCGAGGGTGCCAATTTGGGGTCATTGATTGAGGCCAAGCCATTTGCAGTAAAGATAATGAGGCTTAGTAAAATCTCTGAGTCCAAAAAGGAAATTGAGTCTGAGGAGAAAGGGAGACAGGATTGCAGAAAGGAACTCCACCAGAGCTCCAGAAGGAGCTGAGAGACAGAGAACAAGGTTGCAAATAGGACTTCTGCATGAGAGAGAATTCCAATATCACAGAGGAGAATATAGAGAAACTTCAGAACTGCCGCTCCTAGGGCAGCGGTTCTCAACCTTCCTGATGCTGTGACCCTTGATACAGTTCCTCATGTTGTGGTGACCCCCCAACCATAAAGTTATTTTCTTTTTTTTTTTTATTGAGCTATACATTTTTCTCTGCTCCCCTCCCTTCCTCCCCACTCCTTTTCTACCCTCTCCCATGACCCCTACACTCCCAATTTACTCAGGAAATCTTGTCTTTTTCTCCTTCTTATGTAGATCCATGTATGTCTCTCTTAAGGTCCTCTTTGTTGTCTAGGTTGTCTGCAGTTGCAGAACTGTAGGTTGGCTTTTTCTTTGTTTTATGTCTAGACTCCACTTATGAGTGAGTACATATGATATTTGTCTTTCTGGGTCTGGGTTACCTCGCTCAATATGTTTTTTTTATAGATTCCTCCATTTGCTTGCAAATTTCAAGATGTCATTATTTTTTATCTCTGTGTAGTACTCCATGGTGTAAATGTACCACATTTTCCATATCCGGTCTTCAGTTGAGGAGCATCTAAGTTGTTTCCAGGTTCTTGCTATTACAAATAATGCTGTTATGAGTACAGTTGGGCACATGTCGTCGTAGTATGATTGAGCATCCTTTGGGTCTATACCTAACAGCGGTATTGCTGAGTCTTGAGGTAGATTGTTTCCTACTTTTCTGAGAAATTGCCATACTGATTTATTTCCAAAGCAGCTCAACATCCTTAGCCCTCAGAGAAATGTAAATCAAAACAACTCTGAGATTCCATCTTACACATGTCAGAATGGCCAAGATCAAAAACAGACACACACACACACACACACACACACAGAGAGAGAGAGAGAGAGAGAGAGAGAGAGAGAGAGAGAGAGAGAGATATGAAGGAGAGAAGCGAGGAAAAGTGGACCAAGAGAGGAGCCACAGACCAAGAAGTCAAGAGCAGAGCCAAATACCAAGTGAGTGCATGCCAAAATAGACAGATTATATAGGAAAGAGAGGCTCAGGGAAGGGGAGGAAAGTCCAGCCCCTGGGCTGGAGAGGTTTTGGATAGGGATTGAGGTGAGAGGTGCTGGGAGGAGCCACAGATACTGGTTGAGTTTTCTCCAGGTTTCTTTTGGGACCTGATACTCCTGTATCTCTTTTTCCAGTGCTGGGATTTCAAGAATCCTCTGCCATGTCCAGATTTTTTAAGTGAGTACTAGGGATCTAAACTTAAATGGATGCATTCAAACAAAATTTATGGCAAGCTGTTGTATGGAGTGTGGGGGTCCCTTGTTCCAGCTGCCCCACTAGCTTACACAGAAGCTGTATTCATTCAAACACTGCCTGGCCATTAGCTCTAGCTTCTTATTGGCTAACTCTCACATCTTGATTCAACCCATTTCTAATAATCTGTGTAGAACCATGAAATAGTGGCTTACCAGGAAAGATTCAGCATGTCTGACATGGCATCTCCATGGTGGCTCTCTCTGCCTGCCTTCTTTCTCCCAATTTAGTTCTCTTTTCCCCGCCTAAGTTCTGCCCTATCAAAAGGCCAAGGCAGTTTCTTTATTCAACCAATGAAAGCAACACAAATACAGAAGGACCTCCTACACCAGTAAGCATTTTGATGAAGCCATCTCTCTAGGTTCCTGTGGTGGTAAATCTTGGCTGCCAACTTGACTGGATCAATAAGCAGCTAATGTGAGAGGCAAAGTTATAGTTAAGTTTTAATTACTGTGCCTGAGAGATCCATGAAACAAAAATGCCTCTGGTCTGCAAGCCCCTTGCCCAAGGAGAGACAGTTCCTGAAATGCTGGAGGCTGTTGTTCATGGGAGACCACAAGTCCCAGGTTTTCACTCCCTAAACAAGTTTGTTTGATTCATCTGTACCAGATATCTTGATCACAAGTGGGCAGAAGGTTTATAAGCAGGAAATACATCAGGATATATGCTTGCCCCTGATTGGATATATGCAGGAGGCATATAAGCAGGAAATTTATTAGAATGTATGCTTGCCCCTGATTGGACCTGATGGGAACCTCTTAGCTGCTGTAAACTGTGACTTGGAGTCATTTTCTGGTAAACCAGAGATGGACCTGACCACAGATCATCCGCCTGGCCAGTATTTAATCAAAACTTACTTCAAATTTGGCTTTAAATTGTGGTAGTGGGCTTATTCTCAACCAGTGGGATTAACATTTTCTGGAGGCTCCAGTGGGATCCAAATCACTCACCCAAATCCTAAGGCTGGACCTTCATTCAGGAACTCCGGAGCTGAGGGCACATTTAAGGAAGCCTGTGCCTTGAGACAGTCCAAGGCTCTGCGGTTGCTTTCAGTTCACAAACTATAGGAGTGAACTGCCGTGCTGAGAAAAGCAGCCAGCATCTACAGAGGCCTCCTGGTAAGTCACAGTCTGGCTCTGTTTTGTGGGATCCCTATCTGGGAAATGAAGTGGGTTAGAAAGGACCCAAATATTCTCCCACCCAGGTCATAGAGTAGGACATTGCCTGCCCACCTCGTTCTGGTCTCCTGGTTGGAAAGCTTTGTGCATTTGCCATGGAAAGTTTTGTCTGTCTGTGTTCTCTGGTGTGTCTTTAAGTATTGTTTAGACAAGGAGTTGGTAGAGAAAATAGGCCAGATATTTTTGCTGTCTATGGGCCAGTTGTCACTCACTACTGCTGCCAAAACTGCTTTTATAAACTGGGGCTCAGAATTTATCTCTGAGGTGTCTGGTTGCTGGATCCGGATTAGCAGGCGTTAAGATGTCTTTTTGGTGAGGATAGCATTAAGGTTGTTTTCTGATGTTCTGTTTTATTGGAAAGCTGGCTCTAGAGTTGGTGAAATTACCTGAGAGTAAGAAGGAAACACGGAACAAACCCACTTAGGAGTTTATTAAAGGGGGCATGCACAGGCATGGGACGTCAGTGTGCAGAAAGAGAGAGGAAGATGGTGCACTCAGTTTTAAAAGCTGCTTAGCACATGCACACAGGGGGTTGACGGGGCTAGCGCATGCATGCAAGGGCTTAGCTGAGTCATACATGGATCACATGGACCCTTTAACATCCCCGGGGGCCATTAGGCACTTCTGCCTGAGAGCTTGACTGCACCTGCATGACCCCTAGAATCCAGAAACCAGCTGACAATCATCTTTGCTAGGTTTGGAAAGGGTGGATGTCATGTGACTTCACCATCATCTTCATTGAAGGTGACTACATGCACTGGGCCTACCAAGGAGGCAGCAACAGATCTTCAAGATATTTTGGATTAGGATGGACTTTTTGTGATAAATCCTGCCCAATCCTGAAAACACGGTTTATAAGAGATAGGTTTTAAAATACAATGCTTGTTTAATAATTAAAGCTGTACCTCCATGCATTTATATGCAAGAATATACCTTATGCTAGCAGCCAAACTTTGAAAAATGGGAATCGTTTTTAAATTTTATTTAAAACTAATGGTATTGGTTTTAAGATATAAAGGGGTCATAGGGGACAGCTGAGGTTTGCAAATGAGAGGCAGGGCTAAAGTTCCGCGAGAGAGAGAGAGAGAGAGAGAGAGAGAGAGAGAGAGAGAGAGAGATTGCAATGAAGGATCCTAGCAGTTTTGGAAATGCTGGTGCCATGTGATAGTCACCAGAAGCACCAGCCACAATGAACTGGAGCAGGCTGGGATCTGTAAGGCAGGCTATGTCTATGCTGCCAAGAGTGGGGTCTAAGATATGATCTAAGACCCTTGGGGAAAACCCAAAGAATTGTGAATGAATCCTAGACACTGAGCTTTGAGTTGTTCACACTTTTGGAGTTTGGTTTTGCCTTATGCAGATTTTGGTTGTGTCCTGTATCTTCCCTCTTGAAGTAAAAGATGTAATGGATTAAGTAAAAATGCTGCAGATTCCCCGAGGGGCTCAGCAGCAGAAATGCTGCAGGTCCCCAAGCGGCAGCAGTGGGCAGCGGTCCCAAGAGTAGCCAGTCCCAGGCAGGGATGGCGCAGTTCCCAAGTGGCTGTAGTGGGCCACCAGGGGCAGCGAGTCCCACGAGGAGAGACAGACAGATGGGCATGCCACAAGACCAAACCGCAGGTCTCCGAAGGCAGCTGGTCTGCAGCAGGAAGCCATGTAGCGGGTGAGAGACAGACACAGAGATAGGCATGCCATGCAGAGGGAGGTTGGATATTTATTTAGTGGGTTATGGAAGGGAAGGGGAGAAAGGGGAAGGGTAGAAGGGGGAAGAGCAGAGAGAAACAGAGAGAGAGGGTGGAAGGGGAGAAGTGGGGAGAAGGGAGAGACAGAAGCTGCCTTTTCTAGAGGGAGACAGAAAAGGAAGGGACTCAGGCTGGAAGCTGAAGATCAGCTTGCTTCAGTGGACTGGGGGTGGGGGAGGGGAAGTGGGCATGGCTTGACTCTTAAAGGGACAGAGCAGAACATTACAAAAGATGGTTCTTTATTTTTCATTATTTCGGTTAAGAAATTTTAAATTAAAAAATTAAAAAAAAAAGAAATTTTAAATTTCGTTAAGAGGAAATTTTGGTGTTTTGCAGAATTTAAATAAAGTAACTGAATGTTTTTAAAGTAGCAGCTTTAAAAATATTTAAATGTATAAGTCTATGGGACATTTTAAGCTTGTAAATGTTTTGTATTATTAATATTTGAATTTAAGAATAAGTCAAAGATTAAAAATTGGGGCCACAGCTATGAGCACTAAATACTAAACACCAGAAACTGGGATGTTCCTATCAGCAGGACAATGACCTAAGCAAGTAGTCTGGCAAAGGGCTTGGAGCAGCTTCTCAACCTCTGGGGGTTGAAAGATCTCATTATAGGGGTAGCCTAGGGCCACCTGCATGTCATATGTTTACAGTGAAATTCATAACAGTAGCAAAATTGGAGTTGTAAAATCGCGATGAGAATGATGCTGTGATTGGGGTCATCACAACATGGAGAATTGGTTGGAGGTCTGAGCATTAAAAAGGTTGGGAACCACTGGCTTAGAGAATGTCTCTCCCTACCTTCGGGCTATTCATGCCTGTGAACACCTGTGCAGCCTCTTTATCTTTTCTAATTTTGTTACGCTTAAGCTATTTTGATAAACTGAGTCATATAAGAGACTGTTATATTCTGTAATGGCACACTATAAAAGGATCATGAAACTTCCCAGTCTCTCTGTGCATTGCATTTATGAATTAAAAGTTTTATTTAGATACTAAACGGAGCCTCAATTGAGAAATTGTCATTTTTTATTTATTCATTTTTTAAAAAAAATTTCCAAGACGGAGTTTCTCTGTAGCTTTGAAGCCTGTCCCAGAACTAGCTCTTGTAGACCAGGCTGGCCTTGAACTCACAGAGATCTGCCTGCCTCTGCCTCCTCCCGAGTGCTGGGATTAAAGGCATGCGCCCACTACCCAGCTGAGAAAGTGTTATTTTTTAAGGCTCAAACTTAACAGAAATAAAGCTATAAAGTCCTTTTCCAAGGTCGGGCATTTAGACAAGCCTGCATTTCCTCAGGAGCTTTAAGAAAGTTCCTGCTTGCTAAAAAGGGAATCTTCTCTTTACCTCTGGTAAAAGGTGGCCCTTCCATTGACAGTGCAGCCTATTGGCTTGTCAAGAGCCATGCTAGCCTCTAGGCTCCCTTAGTCCTTGTCAGAAGCCCTACCCTAGCAAGTCCTAGTCTTATAAAATGTAATAACGTATTGTAAATTGTTAACAATAATTAAGGTACACAAGTTAATGGACAGTCACCTTTTAAATGCTCAAACTCTTTAACGTTTTTAAAGTTCAGAGCTTTGCTTGTAATCAGTCTAAGGATGAATGTGATGATTATAGGGAAAGCATTATTCAGCCTCTCTGTGCTTTCAAGGTTAAGCCTAGGTTTGTTTAGCTCAGATATGCTTACTAGATAATGGTCCTTAATTGTCAGAGACCTGATGAATATGGTATTTAAAATGCTTAATGGAAAAACCTTACTATGACAGAGATGCCCAGTTCCTAGCCATGACCCCAAGGTCTCCATGATGACGTGGCACCATGACTCCTCCACCTGGATTGTAGTCATGCTAATAACCGGGAAAAGCTGCCCCAATGCGGGGCTTGCTTCCAGGACCCAGCCCAAATTGTTGTCAAACAGGACACTGGAGAGTTGTCTGCTCCACTTTGCCTAGACAAAGTCAGGTCAGTTCCACCATGTTCCTCCTCCACAGGAAAGCCTCTCTCCTTCTGGGCCTGGTGGCCAAAGACTGATGCTGTCCTATTACTTCTGTCCCCAAGACCCTGGAGACCACAGGAGCCTCAGATGATCATCTAGGTATTGGACCATGGACTAGACTCTGTCATTTTAATTGGTACATGGGACATTTGGATTATACTTCCTGCTATAATTTATTCTTCTCAGATCTCTGATGATATTGACTGCTAGACTAACTATAGCTTTGTCAGCTTAGTAACAGCAGGCAACCAGGTTCTTCCCCAAGGCTGCAATCACCTTGTTAGCTCATTTCATGTGTGAAAATTAGGCCTTGCTTTTTCTGGAGCTATGCAGTCTCCTGTTGAGAAGAAGTAGACAGGTTTGCCTTGCTAATAGGCTTCTTATTAAAAGATAAAGAAGTTTCACTATGACTTTTCACTAAGGGAACATGATTTGCAATGATTGCTCTCAGTAATAACTACTTGTGTCTCTGGTAAATGATTAGATGGAAAGAGAAAAGGTTAAAGTCTATGTAAGTTTTGGGGATCTAAGAAAATGTTTCAAGACCTATGAAGGCCTGAGGATGTGAAAACTTAAGTAAGTTCTGGGGTCTCAGTGATTTCAGATGTATAAATACAGGCTGTAAAGGTATAAGTCAGTAGTTTAAGGTCTGTGAAAAGCGGGACCTTCTAGATAGGAACTCTGATGTCAGCTGTCACATGGCCTTTGGCCCCTCTGTGTCTGGTAATTGCTGTTGGCTCTTGTGCCATTGATCCCTTAACTAAACGATAATTCCTATTTGGGTACCATTAAGTTGATGGCTATTAGATCCCAATATAAACAAGTACCCATCACAGAGTCAAGGATTTTACCCAGGATACAGCTCAAGAGGGGAATGTGAGAGCCAAAGTTACATTTCAAGATTTACTTATCATGCCTAAGAGATCATGAAACAAAAATGCCTCTGATCTGCAAGCCCCTTGCCCAAGGACAGATAGTTCCGGAAATGGTGGAGGCTGTTGTTTATGGGAGATAACAAGCCAAGTGTTTTCACTCCCCTAAACAAGTTTGTTTGACCCATCTGCACCAGATGGGTTTGATCACACATGGCGGGCAGGGGGGGGTTGGTGTTCACAGGTAGGAAGGAGGTTCACAGGCAGGAAATGTATCAGGATGTATGCTTGCCCCTAATTGGACCTGATGGGAAATAAATCACTTCAAACCATGACTCAGGGCCATTTGGGGTGGGGAGCGGGGGAACCAGAGATGGACCTGGCCAGTATTTAAAGTTTGCTTAAAATTTGGCTTTAAGGCCAGGCGGTGGTGGCGCACGCCTTTAATCCCAGCACTCGGGAGGCAGAGACAGGCGGATCTCTGTGAGTTCGAGACCAGCCTGGTCTACAAGAGCTAGTTCCAGGACAGGCTCCAAAACCACAGAGAAACCCTGTCTCGAAAAACAAACAAACAAACAAACAAACAAAAATTGGCTTTAAATTGTGGTAGTGGCCTTATTCTCAATGAGTGAGATTAACACTGGGAAGTGCTTTTTGGATCTGTGAGGATCTTTCAGGAGAGGAGCAATGAAGGTGAGAAGCACACCCACATGCGGTGTTGGCAGCGCCAGCCCTTGTTCTGCAGACCTTGCGGAATAAGGAGAAGAGCAACTGCACTGAGTGTTCTCTGCCTGCTTCCTGACCATCAGGAAGTAAGCTGTAGCGCTCTGCCACACCCTTCCCACCATGGTGGACTGACCCCTGTGGTACAAGATAAACTAAATCTTCCCTAAGTTGTTTCTCCCATGACTGTGTCACAACAGTGAAACTGCCCACTGTACGGCTGAAGCTGCTCAGCCCTCTGCACCCATTGTCTCGTCGCTGAGTGTGAGCTGTGGCTTCCCACTGCTGCCCAGTGTTAAGTAGCACAGACAGACAGAAGGCAGAGAGAGAAAAGAGTCTGACCTTCAGCAGACAGGACACAGAGGGGCAGTTCTCTCCTGAGGGAAACTGAGGAGTCTGCAGAAGCAGAAGCTGGCTTTCACTCTTTATGGGAATGGAGTAAGGGACTTAGGGATGAGGACGTTGTCCCCATGCTCTCCCCTGCAGCCTCTCCTCCTGAAGCTGTTTGCCCAAGGCAGACATTTCTTTCTGGGATGACAGAGAAAGGGCATCTGTAATCTTCTGGCAAACCTGGTTAATCACCCAGCATCTCAAGGGAGGATCATACCCTAAATAACCTGCCAGGGAAAAGATCCCAATCCAATCTATAAATCCTATAGCATATATGTTGCTTCTGTGCTATGGTAGTCTAGAATTCCTAAGTCAAAACATCCTGGGCTGGGAGACATCTGCACTTACATTCTGAGCTCCATGATGGCTAAGACCATTGTTTCTTTTGTTAATAGATTTTTCTCAAATGCCTGAAGCAGTGCCTACCAGATTAGTTATTTTAAAAAAAAATCACCACCTCTATTGTTGACTTGTTCCATGTCGGGCACCAGGAATGCCATCTCATTTTGAGTCTCAACAAACCTGAGGGTAAACGCAAAAACATCAACAAGCCATTATGGTGTGTGTGTGTGTGTGTGTGTGTGTGTGTGTGAGAGAGAGAGAGAGAGAGAGAGAGAGAGAGAGAGAGAGAGAGAGAGAGAGAGATTTTTTTCAAAGACAGAGAGTGAGCTCTAGGTCAGAAGCCTTCCCCAAGTCTATTTAAAGTGCTGAGTGGAAACGCTGCTTGCTGCCTCTAAGATAGGTTGGGTCCCAGATGCCCAGGGCCCTAATTGCCCAGCTGGTGAGGCTGAAGCTTGTCTAAGTCAGTAGCAAAGGACCTCAAACCAGCAGCAAGATTAGCTGGGGGTGTTTCACAAGAATAATTCTGAGCATCGCCTCTTACCCTTTGAGCCAGTGGCTCTGGGATGCAACCAAGACTTGGCTTTTCTAACATGTTCTTGTGTGGAGTTGCTGTGTCCAGCCTGGGGGCCTACATCAGCTGATTTCCTCATCAGTAACTACCAGACAAGAAGCATCTCAGAGGAGGAAGGGCTTGCTTTGGGTCACAGCTTCACAACAGGAAAGATGCAGTACCGTGTAAGGTGGTGGAGCCGTTCCTATCTGTGGCTGCAGGAGCTTGAGACAGCTTGCTCCTATCTCAGAGGTCAACCAGGAAACAAAATCAGCCGGAACCAGGGCCAGAGTATACCCTATAACGTCCACACTCACTAACCCACTCCCTCCCTAGAAACCCCATATCCTAAAAGTTCAGCAACCTTCTAAAATACCATAAGCAGTTGGAGACCATGTGTTCAGATACATGGGCATAGAGAGGACATCTCACATTCCGGCCATGTGCGGGCTTGGCTCCGAGAACCACTGGAGTAGATCTGAATGTCACATATCCAGAGTCTAATTACAGCTTACCTTGAGCGGCCTTCAGCCCCTGTATTAACCATCGCCTGCCCGCCTCTGTGTCAGACCTAACACCCTATGTATGGCCAATAGATAAAACCTTTTGGAATGTATTAACAAAGCCATAGTTTCCACCAAGCAAAGGCCCAAGAGTCATCCGACAACACCTGAGGTCTACAGAGATTTCCCACCTGGCTGTACCCACCTACTTAATGTTCACAGCAATGTATTTAAAAAATGCCTTGATTCATAATTTTCATTGTTCTGTTACTATAAAAGCTTCTTCTTTAAACTGATTCCACACCAGAGCATGGAACCTAAATCTGTGTCTACGGCCATGACCACTTCTCTTTGGCTTCTCAATGAACTTTCCCTTCTCCCCCTTGAGGTGAGAGCTGTGTTCCTGCAGGGACACCTTATTTTATTTCAAATTATATTACAAACTGTTTTTTTCTCTTCTAAATTCTGCAAACAGATGCCTCCTGCCCTTGTGTTTAGCATCAGTTCTCCAAATTATCATCTGAACGTGCAAACCTGAACTATTACACCAGTTAACATTTAAAGCACCAGACACAAACCAGTTCACTGTGAGCTCAAAATGAACATTTGAATTAGTTAACATTTTGGTTAGGTCTGACTGAGATAAAGTCCTTGCATAATCAGGTTTTCTTCTGTCCCAAATTCCACAGTGAATGTTTACATTTTAGATTAAATACTTTTTTTTAAAGGAAGAGAGAGAGAGAAAACAGAGGCAACAGAGGCTGTAATCTAGTCCAAAATCATCCTCCCCAAACTCTTATTTCCACACGGACAAACATATATCTTTAAAATTAAAAAAAAATCTGTGTATATTTTGCCTGCTTATATGTCTTCGTATTATATGCTTGCAATGCCCAGAAGAGGACATCAGATTCCCAGGATCTGGAGTTACAGGCTATTGTGAGCTACCATATGGGTGTGGGGAACAGAACTTGGTTCCTCTTAACCACTGAGCCGTCTCGCCCAGGTTCAGGTGCCAGCACTCACAGAGCAGGCCACAGTCATCTGTGACTCCAGTACCTTGGCATGCGAGGAAAAAAACGTGGAAAGTTCAGAGTAACCTAGACCATTAAGTAGTTTCTAAGGCCTGAGGGTACTATATTCCGACCCTCCACAGTGTACACAGTGCGGGGTGGTCACAAAGGATGGTGCGTTCGGTACACTGTTGGGGGAGGGTTTCATTAAAGGAATACAACAAGATGGCATGTACAATAGGATTCTTCTTACTTAAAAAGGATAATATGTCCGGGGAACCTACAGGCTACTCCCGTCAGGGAAGCATGTGGGCTAACTGCAGATCTTCATCTCTCCTTCCTCTCCTCCAAATCGAATCCCCCAGTCTCATCTCCAGCTCTATAGCAGACAGCCTGCAGCAGCCTCCCCTCCTCCATTCCATCTCCAGGGGATCCCACAGATCGTTCCTTCCAAAATCCCTTCACCTTCAACTTCACATTATCCCAGCCTCTGACTCCAACAGACATTCCCTGGGCACTTGCCAGCCAAGCCTGCTGAAGCAAGTAGGTCAGAGACGTAAGTAGATAGGAGAGCTTCAGGTCCTCACTTTCCTTCTTCCCCATATCCAAGCCCCCAGTCTCATGGCCAGCTCTGAGGAAGACTACCTATCATAGCCTCTCCTGGATCTTGTCCCCAATTCCCAGGAAACAAAGCAGGGAAAGTCACAGAAACCAAGGAACAAAACACCCACCCAATAAAGATAAGGACAGACTTCAGCACCTAGAATTACAATCTTCCCAAACCCAGGTACCTGAACTTCATCATAAAACCACAAGAATACCCAGGACAATATGTCTCCACTAGAGCCCAGGAACCCTACCACACTAGGCCCTGAGAGCTGAAACAGAGCTGAAGCACGAGACAGAGACCTTAAAACAGCCTGGAGATATAATAGCAGTTCTTAAAGAGAAATTAATAAATCCCTTAAAGAAATCTGCACTCCACCAAATTGGAAAATCTAAATGAAATTAATTATTTAGATTTAATATATGCTACTTTCCAAAGTTAAATTAAGACCAGATAAGCAATTTAAACAGAACTTTAAACCCTAAATAAAACCAGTCATTAAAAGTCTCCCAACCAAAAAAGCCCAGGGCGAGATGGTTTTAGCACAGAATTCTACAAACTTCCAAAGAAGAGTTGATGTCAATACTCTTCAAATTATTCCACAAAATAGAAACAGAAGGAACATTATCCAAAGCGTTTTACAAGGCCATGGCTACCCAAATACTCAAACCACAGAAAGATCCAATAAATAAAGAGAATTGCAGAAAATTTTCCTTATGAGCATAGATGCAAAAATTCTCAATAAAATACTTACAAACTGAATCCAAGAACACATCAAAAAGATCACCCACCATGATAAATAGACTTCATCCTCAAGATGCAGAGATAGTTCAACATATGTAAGTCAATAAATATAATTCATCATAAAAGAAACTGGAAGAGAAAACCCATATGATCATCTCATTATATGTAGAAGAGGCCTTTGACAAAAAGCCAACACCCCTTCATGATAAAAGTCCTAGAGGGACCAGGAATATAAGGGATGTACTGCAACACAATAAAAGCCATGTGCAGCAAGCCCATAGCCAACACCAACTTAAATGGAGAGAAACTCAAAGTAATTCCACTGAAATCAGGAACAAGACAAGGCTGTCCACTCTCTCCACATCTATTCAATACTTGAAGTTCTGGCTAGAGCAATAAGACAACTGAAGGAGATCAAGGGGATACAAATAGGAAAGGAAGAAGTCCCCTGTTTTGCCTCTTAACTTTTATTGCCTCCAATGCTGCCCGCACTGAATCTGAAAAGCTCTCTGGGTCTGCAGTAACAGCTGATATTTTCATATGAGAAACCTGAGAAGCATCAGTTCCCAAAGAATTTTAGGGGAAAATATTTGGGATAAAAAAAAATAAGTTTTCTGGGAATGATTGCATCTTCCCATCTATGACTAACAAAGTGAAACCAAAAACTGCCAAGAGAAACATCAACATTTGAGAGAGAAGGGCGTGTGCAGGCTGCATGGTCCCAGAAATAGTCTACCCTATCATGAAGTCCACTGGGTATTTCCAAGTGAGAGACTGTCTTCATGGGCCTTACCCTTTGGACAAGCAGTCATACTCTGATCAGGAACTAGACCATATGGTTCCCAGCATGGTATGCAGCAGCCCAAAGGGCCCTCACCACAGCCTGCACCATGGCATGTTCAGATTCCACGGGCTAGATCACCCTCCTTCATTTCTAGATTATCCAGCCCCACATAATGCAGTGTGGTAACACAAAATAAATGAACACAATTCAGTAACACATATTTCCAGTTATGTGCTCAGCCATGACTATGTTATAGAATGTGGTTAAACTGATCTGACAGTTTCTATCCAAGTGTAAACATTGAATTAAAGAGGTATGAAGCGTACAGATTTGATATATGAGACAGAAGAACTAGAAGGAAGTCAGTCAGGATAGCACATGCCTGTAGTTCTAATGCTTAAGAGGGAGAGGCAAGAGAATGAGGAATTCATGATCATTCTTAGATACATACCAAGTGTGAGGCCACTCTAGACTATGTAAGACTCTGTCAACACACAGGTACACACACACACACACACACACACACACACACACACAATGGGGAGAGGGAAGGGGGAGGGAAGAAGAGAGAGAGAGAGCACCACTGTTGCAAGTATTTCTTTAGTCAGCTCCCAAGTCATGACATGGAGACTTATTAATTATAAAACCTTGGCTAACAGCTTTGGCTTGTTTCTAGCTAGCTGTAATAACTTAAATTAACCCATTTCTATTCATCTGTGTGCTGCCCTGAGGCTTGCTTACCTCACCTGTGTACCGTCCCCCTGCTTCCTCCACATCTCCTTGCATCTCCTCCCCAACGTTTTCTTCCCAGTGTCCTCTGTGCCTGGAAATCCTGCCTAGCTATTGGCCATTCATCTTTTTATTAAGCCAATCAGAGTTACACTTCTTTTCAGTGTACGGAAAGATTATTCCACAACAACCAACCAGGCACAGTAATGCCTGCCTGTAATTCCAGCACTCAGGAGGGAGAAGCAGGAGGATTGCTGCAAACTCAAACTCACCCTGGCCAATGTAGCAAGTTCAAGCCATTCAAGCCTACTCAGTGAGAACTTGTCTCCAAGAGAAAAGGAAATGAGGGGCAGAAGAGAGATCAAGATGGATAGCTAGTGTTCGAGACCAGGTTGCTCCTATGTGACAGGAGGGAACAGCCTTCAGCAAAGCCCAGCTGACGTGCCCAGACAAACAGAGACAATGAGGAGCATCAACAAGGATGTGTCGTGAGGAACGCTCTCAGAAAACCCACGTCCTGATTTGAAATTTTATATGTGCTGGGGCATGTTTTGTCTTGAAGTCCTGGGCATCTGCTCCCTTAGAAAGAGGGTGTAGGGTGTGAGATATAAACAAAGAGAGTAACAGTTATTCTAGAGGAACCAACGGACCCCCCCCCACACACACACCCAGTACAAAACCCAGAAAGTAATAGACAAGGCTGAACCAGAGCGTTTTAATGTCCATTTTCCACAACCTTGCTCTCTTTTCTATATCATATTGAACCAATCATTTCAAATACTTTAAAAATCGTTGACAATGTCATTGAATGAGACATGTACACTTCATATCTTATACTAAGTTAATACAATTTGGTTCTCAGCCTGTTTTTGGAAATCAAATTTTATCAGATACAGACATGGGTGGCTGTGCTTGTGGTACTGAACAGCTAGCTGGAAAGACTTTATTTGCATAGGAGACAGGAGCACTGTGGTCTGCAGTGAGGCCAGCCATGCTGGCCAGTCATCTTCAGGCAGTGCCTCCCTTCACGAAAGTCTCACTTCGTAGGAGCCTTCTCCTAAGTTACTAACATTGCACATGTCATCTAAAACATCTTAAGCATTTTCCGTTTGTATTTCTGCTGTCTGGCCTGGTGGGATATGTTAACCTGAGTGATGCAGTCATGGCAGGGCCCAGGCGGTCTTTGTCCCCCTTCCCCAAATGCCAGGAGCATTTACAGTCCTTCTAATAACTGAAACTTCTGGAGGCAAAAGAGTTCAGGTAGCTCTAGCTACCACACTAGCTCTCCCTGAGTTTCCCTGGAGTGCCTTCTCCATGTCTCAGTGAATCCTCTCACCAGGCCTGGAAAGGCACATCACACAGAAAGAGCATATGGTGAGTCTTTTTCTGTCCCATCGGCCAGCTCCCAAATAACAACACAGAGACTTATTAATTATGAAAGCTCAGCCTCAAGTTAGTCTTGTCCCACAACCTCTTATAACTTAAAATAACTTGCTTATGTCAATCTACTTTTTTTTAAAAAAAATCTTTTGGCTTTTTTTTTTATGTTTAGGATTTGGTTTTTTGAGACAGTTTCTCTGAGTAGCCTTGGCTGTCCTGGAATTTTGTAGACGAGGCTAGCCTCAAACTCACAAAGATCTGCCTGTCTTTGCCTCCCACTGCTGGGATTCAAAGTCAGCAAAGCACATTACAGGACCCAGACTCCCTGTATACTTCCCATCTTTATGCAGCTTGTTCTTTAAAGACTTTATTTTATTTCTATGACTGTCTATACCCATTTTTTCTTTCCTTTCTTTAGCTTCTAAGCACATTCTTTAAACATCCTGTTTAAGCATACTGTAGCTCTTTATAGGTTTTCTGTGTCTGGACCTGGCTTTGCTAAGCACCTGCAGCATTTTAGTAAGCCAGGCCTTAAGCCCACCCCATGTCTCTGCACTGGTGGCTAGCTCTGTCCAGCTCAGGTCTGTGAATTTTTCTGAGCCTTTGCTGTTTCTACTTAGCATGCCCGCTGCTCAAGTGCTCACTGTACAGAAGCCGTCCCTCTATAAGCCGCAAGCACTGGATTTCTCAAGTCCTATGTGGAAATAAGTGCCTGGAGGTTGGGCGCCATATGCAAGGAGTCTTTTTCTGTCCTCCCAGCCAGCTCCCAAATAATGACATGGGGGCTTCTTATTAATTATGAAAACCAGCCTTAGCTTAGGCTCGTCACACTATCTCTTATAACGTCAGTTAACCTGCATATATTAATCTACATGTGACCTCATGGCTTTTTACCTTCCTTTCATTCTGTGGGTCTGATTCCCACCCCTATGTCTCATCGGGGTTTCCTCTCTTCTTCTCCAAGTCCTCTCTGTAAGAAGTCCTGCCTATACCTCCTGCCTAGCTATTGGCCAGTTGGCTTTTTATTACACCGATCACAGAAATACATTTTCATATAGTGTACAAATGTCCCACAACAGAAGCAAGGTCCCAGGGGTGCAACAGCATGCCCAGACTGTCCAGCTGACAGACTAGTCAACTGATCCTCAAGTGTCCTTACTTCTAAAACATCAGAGAGGCACACACTCAAGGCACGTTTAGTAAGTGAAGATTCTCATTACCTTTTTAGTGTTTGGATTACAGATGAACCCATGCTCAGTTAATGTGGTGTTAGGGATGGAACTGGGGCAATTTGTCTGCTAGGCAAGCACTCTACTGAGTTACGTTCCCAGCCCCTTGTCCCACAGTGTATTGCTTTGTAACTCAGGGTGGCCTAGAATTCATTTTTGTAATCTAGCCCAACCTCAGAATCATGGTAACACCCCTACCTTAACATCTCCATGCCCGGATTATAGGTGAACATCTGTTTTATTCATGAAAGTCATTCTAACTGGAGAATATCGTTTTAATTTTCATTTCCTTGTTAGCTAACCATGTTGAACAGTTTCAAGTAGTTATTGCTGTTTGTGTTTCTTCCTTTGAGAGCTGTCTATATAGTTCATTAGCCTATGTTAGGATCATTTTGAAGTCTTATAGATTCCAGATATTAACCCCCCACTGGGTTCATAGCTGGTAGAGATTTGCTTCTGCTCTGCAGAGAGGCTCTCGGCTCTGCTGGTTGCTCCCCTTGTTGCTCGGCAGCCCTTTCATTTCCTGCAGTCCTATTTGTCAGTTGTTGGAACCCT
This sequence comes from Microtus pennsylvanicus, assembly GCF_037038515.1. NCBI lineage: Eukaryota > Metazoa > Chordata > Mammalia > Rodentia > Cricetidae > Microtus > Microtus pennsylvanicus. Next base: position 79,838,720 of record NC_134582.1, on the reverse strand, counting down.
TTCCTGTCCTGCTGTAGTGCAGTCCAGAAACTCTTGCCTGTGCGTCTGTCCTGCTACCATCCTCCTCTAGTGCAAACATTGTTTCTTTAAAAGGGAAAGCCAGGGGTGTAGCTCAATGGTACAGTGCTTCCCCCAGTAAACCAATTTTGAGTGTACCCAGAACACACATGGTGGCTGAAGAGAACCTCTTGACTCCCCGCTCCTTAGCCTCCACTTCCCACTCTCATGCACACAGAGTGACAGCCATGCACACATCCATGGGTGTCCACCCCACCCCCACTTGCTAAGGGGAAAAAATTGTAAAGGAATATATTTTAAAAGGCAACTCCCAAATTTGGCATAGTTGGCCAGTGTCCCTTCTCCCCCATTTACCTCTTTTAAACCCCAGTTTCCCAATCTGCCAGCTGAAGTCAAGGATGGGAAAGGAGGTGTTGGGAAAAGGAAGTGAGTTGATAAACCCAGGCTTTCAAAGCCAGCGGCAGTTCTCAGTGGGTGAGCTGCAGAAAAGCCTCACTCAGTCTGAAGATGCATTTGCAGAGATAAAAACAGTCCCTGTTCACGAGAGCTTGCTGTGCATCTGCCACTTTGCATATAATTATCTCAGTTAATGTCACCCTCATCATAATTCTGAGAGGTGGGTGCTACTATCTCTGTTTTCATGATGAGGAAAATGGTGTTCAAAGGTAATGGTACGCTTGTCCAGGGTCTAAGAGCCTAGCCAGGATCTTAACAAGACCTGGACTTGCCAGCGTTCCCAGATCCAAAGAAGAGATGGACCTAGCCCTGTGTGGTCCTCTGGGCATGGGTAGCTGCTTGAGTCTGAGAAGGGAATAAGATGCAGTTTCACTTAGTTATTGTGCATGCTTTAAGGGCTTTGAAGCCACGGGGTACAAGGCGAATTAAAGCAGTCTTAATCTTGGGGGCAGGCAGCCAGGCAGGTTACAGACCAGCTGTGGGGTGCTAGGTGGCCAAAGATTGAAGCCCAGCTCACGTGCTTGGTCTTGAAGGAAGCAGGTAACTGGAAGTCTACGTCTCTCGTTTAGGTTTTGGAAGCTAAATCTGGCTTGCCTGGAATCACACAGCCCCAGACTCCTGAAGCTAGAAGCCCAGCTCTGGTTTTCTGAAGCTTGTGACTGCTGTAAGAAAAGCAGAAAGCGCCAGCAGCCGGACCTCCCACGGCGGCTGTCAGCAGAAGGGGTGATAAACACTCTAGGCATGGGTGTAAAATTAGCACATACCTGAATGCAGTTTTCCCTGTTGTTGTTGGTGGTGGTGGTTTTTTTGTTTGTATTGTTTTGTTTTTAATTTCAGGACAGGGTTTCTCTGTGTAGTCCTGCCTATCCTGGAACAAGCTCTGTAGACCAGGTTGGCCTCCAACTCAGAGATTCGCCTGCCTCTGCCTCCCGAGTGCTGGGATTCATGTGTGTCACCACTATCTGGCTGTAGTTTTCACTTTTAACCAGAGGTTCTACAAGACCAGAAGGGCTGGTGACCTTCATCCTTCTCCAGGTGCTGCCCAGAGGTGTCGACTGCCTGAAGGCCCCTTTCTTTGCACAGCTAAGAGAGGCCTGGTCTCTGACCTGAGCTCCTTGCTTCTGACTATGAGCCACTAAGTTCTGAGGCCATTTGTTACTCAGTGACTGCTAGCTAGAGCCTGGGAGCTGTCAGACTTTCCAGCCTTCATCCCCTGGGACAATGTGTGTCACCATCTGTGTCAATGAAACAGATGGACAGACAGCCAGGCCTTTACAATGTTTATCATCTACCAGAAGTTTGTATTAGGAGTGTCCCCACAAGCTGCACGCCTCCAAGAGCCCTGATCAGCAGTCACAACGCTTCTATGAGACCTGAAGATGCTCAGGGTCCCCGACTCTGGCCCTGTGTGATTATCACGCCTTCCCCTCCCTGTGGGGAGCTGATTAAATCATTCCTTCTCCTGGCCTTGAGAACTTGACAGTGCTGAGCTGTCTCCAGGTTTCAAGATAAAAAGGAAAAAATAGCTCCATCCCTGTCCCCCAGGAGCATGCGAGCTCAGACGTGTTCATAAATAACAGCCTGTCCCAGCAGGAGCTTTGCCATTCAAGCCGGAGCATGGGGGCAGATTCCCAGCCTAGACTCGTGAGTTGGGAGGCAGCAGGAGGATCTGACCAGCCAGAGTCCCAGGGAGGAGCCAGGCTGAGGTCAATGGGAGGAAGGTCAGTGGAGGCAGACTGGACTATGGCTAGCCTAACTGAGGTTTCCCCAAGCTCCCGCTCCTTTCTGAGGCTCCATGACTGAAGATTAATCACCTTCCTGGAGCCTCCATCCCATGCTGGACCATTCTTCACTCACCACCCAGTTCTCGCAGCCAATTCCACTCCACCCTGGGGATCCACCACACCCTAGGAGACCGTAGGTTTCTCAGAGCAGTTCACGCCATGCGAGCTGTCTTATTTTTACATCTTTTATTTATTTCCCAATGAGAATGCAAGCTGCATGAGTGCCTGGAATAAACCCACCCATGAAACCAGGCGCTTGTGGAATGGACACAACGTTAATACAGGTGGGCTGTGTTAGTAGGAGGCACAGATGTAAACCTAGAGCTTGCCCCTCCGCATCCATACTGGGAATTTCTCAACCTCTCATCCCTGCCCACATCCCATTATCCTGCAATGTGGCTGCCAATGCCCCCATGGGACAGATGGAGGCTCAGGGAGACCAGGGAATGGCTGGCCCATCCAACTTAGCTACCAGGAAAGTGCAGCCAACTCAAAGGTCCTGCTGCTCTCTGCAAGGGGCTCTGGGACGAGAAACAAGGGGACCCAGAACTGCAAGTCTCAGTGTCATGAAGAAAGTCCCCAGCCGGTTTAAATATTCGGAATCATCACTTCTCTATCCACACCATACCAGAAGTCGCTGCCCCTGATAGATGGAGACACGTTCTGGGAAAGGGGCCAAGTCTGGGGCTGAAAGATCTTGGAGCCACAGTGGGAGGGGACAAGAAGATGCGCTTGGCCTTTAGGAAAGTCCCCAAGAGCAGCATTTACAGGGTACATGGTTAATGGACTTGGGTTGGGGTGGGAATCTGCCACCTGGAAGTGATGGAGAAGACTTGCTTAAGGGAAGATTCGGATTTCTTCTGGACCACAGGACCACAGAACCACCCCGCGCCCCTAAAGGACCTCTGCTTAACTGCACCCCTCCTGCTGCCAAAGGATGCCACACAGAGACCCGTTGCCTGCTAACGTGGGGCCTGGCGATATAGTTACTTGAGAACCAGAGGCCTTAAAAGTGGTACCCTTTGTTAGAGAAAGCTGTGCCCACCACCTCCCCTGCTAGCTGATTGGCCTGATGGCATCCTCCCTGTGAGCACCAGAGCAGAGTGAGGCAGATGGTTTCAGTGACCATCACTGGACTGCGTCCCGCCACACATGGGCCTGGGTGTGGGAAGCAAAGGGTTACCACCCCTTGGGTGACCTGTGGGTCTGACTCTGATCTTTTCTGGACTTGGTCCCCAGCTCTTTCATCCCACTGCACTCTCTCCATCAGAGGAAAAGCTATGGGGACCTCAGGAGCCAGAGGGACACAGGTGATGCCAGAAGAAAGGGTGTTTTGCTTTGAGGTGGGCTCTCACTGTGTTAAACAGGCTGACCCCTAACTCCTGAACTAACGCTATCTTCCTGCCCCAGCCTCTCGATGACCTAGCATGCCCAGATGGAAATATGTTCTTTTCCATAGTAGCTGCCAATCATTTCCATATAGGACCACAGGGGGCGTCACTGCTGGTCCAGCAGTAACTGTCTCCACCATCTGTCGGGGGGGGGCAAGCATCCCAAGGGGCAACTTTGACTTTTATTGTCTCGGTATTACCAAATATCCACTCTCTGTTGACCCTGCCTTCTGGACTCACAGACAAACAGTTCTAGTTACTAGATGGTGGCTGTCACCAGCACATGGCCCGTGTCTTTGGGAACACTGGAGAAGGAGTCTTTCTGCTGGGATCCTAACTGGAAAAGTCAACACAGCAATGTTCCAAGAATCCAGGGTCCTGAAGGAGTCAAACATGAACACTGAAACCCAGCCAATTATGGGGAGCACTCATAGGGAGGAACACTCATGGTGGGGAGCACTCACGGTGGGGAACATTCACGGTGAAGAGAACTAGTATTTGAGCAACACAAGCTGAAACCAGAGCTGATCCTGCCTCGGGGACTTAAGATGGGCACTCAGCTCAGGCTTGTGAGTATCCATGGCCTCACTCTAGTCCCCCAGGATTTCTGACCCAGACTCTCAGTCCCCATTTTCCTGTTGCCAAATTCTCCTGTTTCTGTGTTCACTCTCAAATTCTCCCTTATTCAGTAGCAGTCTTCCGACCCTGCTCCTTTTATGGGTCTTCAAGATATCCCCTGAGGTGTTCATAGCACAGATTCTGCCCCAGCGTTCAGGGAAGGTGGGGCCAAGGCACAGCCTCTTGGTTCCTTGCCTGTGGAAATTAAAAGAAATGTGCTCATTTGTCTTTTCTCTCCCTCTGATTCTGGAAGTTGCTGGCACAGAACTTACCCTCCCTGTACGGGTGGGGCAACATCCTGTATGCTTAGCTGATTCATGTTTTCAGAAGGGGAAACTGAGTCTTGAAAGAGTATCTTAGACAGACAGGCAGACACACACACACACACACACACACACACACACACACACACACAATCGCTGGGTGGGGGATCAACTCAAATTTCAGGTCTCTACCAGGTACAATCTGGCTGTCACTTCTCTTAATCCCACCAGTGAGAGTCAATCAAGGTCAAAGGTTGCTGTGACTTGACCTTCAGTGACGGGGTGGACGGACTCCCTGTCAACCCAAGAGTTCCTGAGCTCCTGTTGTGTGGGAGGCTTCACTCTACGTCCTGGGGATTTGGCAAAGAAAGGCAAAAACTTGCAATTTTCATTCCAATGAAAAGAGGTGAACAAGAAACAGTAAACAAAAGAAACAAAAGACTATAAAGACAATCACCCGTACAGTGGACAGAAGGCCCTGAGGGCAGAGGGACCGCTCATTAGAGAGAACAGCCAGGGGCTGGCCTGCGGAAGAAGAACCCAGCTACGTAAAGAGGTCTTCAGGCCAAGGAGCTGCAGTGCCTGTGATGGGGCTGAGCAAAGAGCAGAGCAGAAAGGCTGCAGCCGGAGAGGAGGAGGCTGGGAGCTGAAGCGCCTGTACGTCTTTGTCCACTGGGAAAGAGATGCAGGATGTGGGCTGGGAATGTGTCACACATGACCTGGATGGTTATCCCCCTGCTAGAATTGAGAGAGGGCTGTAAAGCCTGAAGTCCTGGCTCCATGCAGCCCACTTTCTGGTCCCCGCCACTCTTTCCTACTGCAATGCCTAGTCCTCCTCTTTCACCTTAGAGCCAGCTCACCTCTGTTTTTCCTCCAGACATGAATATCAGCTTGCCCCGTGTGACCCAAAGACCATGAGGTTTCCTTAGTCAGAAAGGAACTGAAGTCTTGATGCTAAGCAACCGGGGAGAAAGAAATGGGAAGGTTTCATACCCACATAAATCTTCTCAGGCTCCCAAGCAGCCCAAGTACAGCTGCTTCTGTTATGGCCACAAGGGGTCGCTGCTGAACACCAGTCTTGCACAGCCCTGTGGACATCTGACTATTGTAACAGGCACCCTGAATGGTCAGCCCCCAGCCCCACTCCACCCTACTGCTGGGGCCTCAGTACTCCCCACTAGTCACCAGCTGGCCACTGGGGGGCACACTCCTATATTCAGCTCTTCTTTCTCAAGGTACCACAAACTAGAGAGGCTGGTTCAACAGGACTTTTAGCTACATGAATGCAACCCTTCCCCTGAGCTTGGACTCTTTTTCTTACTGATAGATGTCACTACCAGTCCCAGCCCATGAGGGTCCCAAGGAAATCTAAGTTCAAGCACCAGAAGACATGAATCAGGAGTTTCAAAACCCCTATGATATTTATATTTTTTTCATTCCTAAAAAACTCTACTATATTTATGTTTTATATCAGGAAATATATATTAAAATCAATATTGGTAAATGTTCCCACAGATTACAGCAGACATCAGAAATACTTAGTTTTGTGCAAAATTTTCAGAGCTCAAAAATACCATAAAACCAGTCAATTAAAAGGAAACAGTATTACTAAATCATCTAATTTCTGTCATAGTCATACCCATACATGTTTGTGTGTATATATGTTCTTGTGTATGTATACTTTTCCCAAATTTTGATATAAAACCTCATTCTCTATTAATGACAAGAAAGAAAAGGCCAGGCTCATCAGCAGGCAGGCCAGGATGTTTTGATCTGAGCATAAACACAGATCGATGTGCGCAGCATCCAAACTGAGTCCAACGTCATTGCATCTGTGTTTCAGATGAGGCAGGAACAAAGCCACTTTGAATTATCAAGCCCCCCCCCCCCGCCTTTGGTGATATGAGTCACAGCTGCTTTTAGGGTGACGCCCTCCATTGAACTTCCCAGCTCTTTGCCAACACCCACTGCGGAGCCTCCTTCTTAGACCCACCTTAAGAAAATCCACAATTTTAAAGAATCTCCTCTGCCTTTTCATCCTCTCCTTTTATTGGCTCATCACATGGATCCTCTCAAGTACAGTCTCCCTGTAGCAACAAACGACCTTAACCTCCGGCTTCATTCCAGGTTGCTCCTTCTGATCCTGACGGCAGCTCTCCACAGGAACCGGTCACAGCATCTTCCCATGTGACCATCAGAGGCATCAGGTTCTCTTCAGTGGCTGCCTAGCAGTGCATTGTTTGGATGAGAGCACCTACCTTATCTCTCCCCACCCCACCCCCACCTTTTCCCCAGTATTTCCAGTCATATATTCCTTTAATGCAATATCTCAACATCATTCTTTTTTACTTTACTACATTTATTGGGATTTTTTGTCTTCTCCAGTGATCATCAGTCAGAATATCCCCATCCTCAACACACACACAAAGGCTGCCTTGGAGCGACTTTAATGAGCAGTGAACCAAACCAAATGGGAACCAGAAACTCTTCAGGAACACAGGAGTAAAACTGCAGACTGGGTCCTTTTCCCAGTGCATGGAAAGGTCTGGGACAGGGCTGGGACAGAAGGTCACGGCAGTGAGTGAGGTGATACTGGCAGGCTACTGGCAAGCCAGGACCTCAGGGAGCTAGGAAGAGCTCCCACAAGTGGAAGACAGCAGCACTGGAGGTCAGAATGGACCTGGCCCAGCAGTAACTCAACCCTGGAGCCAAACACTCCCTCCACACCTGCCAGCAATTAGTTCTAAAACGGAGTAAACTGGGTTCAGGAAGGAAAGAGAGTGGAGACAGGTCCAACTCAGCTGCGCCACAATCCAGAAGCCACAGAAGATCTCTGCCCCTGGGACCATGCTGGGAAACAGAACTCAAGGCCACCACCCAAACCTTAGCAGGGCCTAGTCCCCAGGGGCCTGGAGTCTTCAAGGTGTTCCTCAAACTGGAAGATGGTTTGGCCATTTGGACCTGGGCCAGCCAGGGGGGAGTTTGTGCTTTTGCAATGGCAAGTCATCAGTCAGCTTTGGAGTTCAGGGCAAGAGTTTTTAAGACACCAGTATTAGACCCTAATTTAACCTGTAAGCCCCACCTGTCTAAGGACCAGGTAACTTCCTGGGATTCTGGGAGTTGTAGTTCTTGAAAATAACAAGGCATCATGGGAAAGTATGGTGGCCTGTGGGTTTTGTCCATATAAGCCCAACAACACAGATGATGGTCCCAATCAAATTTCATCTTGGCCAGTATTTAACATTTTAATAAAAAGCTTGCTTTAATTTGCTCAAAGTGGTGAAACTGGAACAACCAGGTCCCAAGGTTCAGATTCCGAGAGAGTTATTGAAAAGGCTCAACCAGAAGGATCAGCTCGCATGAATCTGGAAGCCTATTACTTTTCTTACACTGAAGAAAGAAACTACCTTCCAAATGCCCAGAAAACAGGATCCAGGGAACTTGGATAGGAATCAAAATAGATTCACTAAGAGCTTTTCATACAGGAAGCAGAAGAACCAGGATCAGTGGTTCTCAACCTGTGGGTCATGACCCCTTTGTGGGTCAAATGACCCTTCCACTGGGGTCGCCTAAGGGAAAACACAGATATTTACATTAAGGTTCATAACTGTGGTAAAATACAAATATGAAATAGCTATGAAAATACTTTTGTGGTTGGGGTCACCACAACATGAGGAACTGTATTAAAGGTGGCAGCGTCAGGAAGGCTGAGAAACACTGGCCTAGTGTGTTCTCAGCAGCCTTCTCCACCACCGCTCCCCTTCCCTCTTCCCCTCTCTGCTCTCCTAGTGTAGTAATAAGGAGCTGCGGCGGGGCTGCATCCCCAACACCCCAGCCGCCTGCTCGGCTAGCTTTTGCCCCGAAATAACAACACACAAACTGTATTCATTTAAACACTGCTTGGCTCATTTCTACCTAGCCTCTTCTAGGCTAACTCTCGCACCTGGACTAGCCCATTTCTTATCATCTGTATAGCACCGGTCTTACCGGGAAGATTCTAGCCTAAGTCCATCCTGGGTCGGAGCTTCATAGCTTGCATCTTCCCTGGAGCGGGGAGCATGGTGTCTCTCTCTGAGGTGTCTGCTCCCAAAAGGAGAGCTGTCGAGTCTGACCTCACTTCCTCTTCCTCCCGGCATTTTGTTCTGTTTACTCCTCCCACCTATCTTTTAACCAATGAAATGGGCCAAGGCAGTTCCTTTATTAGCCAATGACCTTCCTCCATCATCCTAGTACCTATTTATGGGCTTGATGTTCTGAGGGCTGTTGTGGTTTAGGTAAAACAGCTTCCACAGAGGCCTCGCCACCTCTCAGCACCCCTGCACTGAGGGTCAAGCTACCAGCATTTTAGGAGATGCATTCAAATTGTGTTCAACCCCATAGCAAAGACGATGAAGATGAGATCATCTGGGAGGGCCTGATCTTGGAGAGTCCTGATAAGCAGGAAATATTGGGCCCACAAAAACATGACTGGAGGGAAGATATTATATACAGGAAACACTAGCCATGGGCCAAGAAACACCCGTAGCATCTGAAGCCTGAGGAGGGGCACGGTACAGAGGATCTGATGCCCGGGTAGCTTGATCTCAGACTTCCGGCCTCCAGAACTGTGGATTTCTGCCATGTAAACCATGATTTCTGTGCTATTTTGTCACACAGGAAAACAATACACACAGAATACCCAGAAGTTCTGAGTTATAAGTTCGGCCGTTTAAAGGGCCCTTCCCCTTCATTCGCTCTCCTAAGCTAATATTTACGAAGGCATGCCATGTGGCGGGCCCTATCTGGGGCAGCAGTCAGACAGGCTCCAGCCTTGGGCTTCCTGTCCCTGGAATGTTTGTGGACTTCTTTTCTGACCTGCAAAAGGAGTCCTCTGATCTTTCCCAGTTTACTCCTCAAGAAAGGTGCCCTTGGTTTCAGCACTCACCTTCAAAGAGCCAACCAGCACTCTGGTTCCTCCTCTCCCCAGCCAAAGTTAAGAACCTGGAAGCCAAAATCACCTCTAACCACAGCTGGACCCCCATTCCACTCCTGTGGATATGAATGAGTTTTCTACAGAGAGCCCCAGGCTCAAGTGTCTACTCCCCACCCCAGGGCGGGGCTAGCCCTGGCCTGGAGGTTTACATCTCCCACTGATACAGAAACATTAGTTTCAGTGTATCAGAACAGTTCGGTTTACATCTCTGAGCTGCTGAAGGGTAGGGATGTGGCCTTCCACGTACATCATGCAGCCGTTTTGTGCTGCACCCCCAAAGTCTCCGTGGTCAGTTACTGCACAGGGCCTCTAGATGTCATCAGTAGAAACAGCAAGCACGGAGCAAGCAAAGCGAGGCATAACGCTTGGCAGAAAATTCCTCAGCCAAAGTGTGTTCTCTGATAATAAGGATAGCCCAGTAAACGTTCAGATTACTAATGCAGCTGTACGAGTAGGAGTTTTAGTCAATTGAATACAAGCCAGAGTACTTAGGAAGAAGGATTTTCTTCAATTGAGAAAAAATGTCTCCATCAGATTTGCCTGTATGCAATTCTATGGTGCATTTTCTTAATTCATGATTGGTATGGCTTGAGAGGGCCCAGCTCACTATGGGCAGCACCTTCCCTAGGCTGGCGGCCCAGATGCTGTGAGGAAGCAAGTTGAGCAAGCCACGCGGGGCGCAGCAGCAAAGCAATATCTCCCATGGCCTCTGCCTCAATTCCCACCTTCAGCTTCCTGCCTTGAGTTCCCGCCCTGATTTTTCCTGTGATACAGAAGAATACAATATAAGAAACTCTGTTCTCCCCAACTTGTTTTTTGACATAGTCTTTATCAGAGCAGTAGAAGACAACAGTGGTGAGCCAGGCATGGTGGCCCACACTTTAATCCCACCACTCAAGAGGCAGAGGAAGGCAGATCTCTGAGTTCAATGCCATCCTGGTCTACAGAGTGAGTTCCAGGACAGCCAGGGCTACACAGAGATGCCGTGTCCTGCCAGTAACCTTAATGTCATGCTTCGGTCTCCTTGGCAGCAGCAGCACAGAAACATGGAGTACAGGGGAGCTAAGACCTTATAAAGACTGCAGTGCCACTAGGCATAAGACTTTTCCAGCTCCATTTCCTTATAGGGCTGTTGTCCCACAGGGGATCAGAACTGAAATGTCGGATCAGGGTGTGGTCAGATTTACCCTCGGGTTATGTAACTCACGTCCTTGTTCACACGTGAGGTCACACAGGACAAAGTGGTGGAGCTGAGGTTGACTCTTATGGAGTCTATTGCCTGTCTGCCTCCCTCTCTTCACAAGGTCTAGGCTGGGACCTGAGTGTCACCAATTTTGGTAGACTGGTTTCAATGCTCAGAGTGGTCCCTTGTCCATTAGGTGGCACAAGAGACTTGGCAGTTCCTCTGATGTGTTCTGGCTTGATCCATGTCCATGTGTTTGGACATGATCCTGTCCTGCTAGGGGCCATCTTGGCACCTTAAAACATGCCAATCTCAGTACATTTCATAGTACAGAACTAGGGGAAGAGGAGCAACCAGAACCCAGGAGCAGACTGTGTTCAGTACCTCTGCCCTCAGACTCCAGGAGAGGCAGTTTGGGGCTGGGTCCCAACAGTGGCACCCCCAAGGCAACCAAGTGTCTGGCCTCTCCAGTGCAATAGAGATGCTACTGACAATAGCATCTACCTCAGACAGTTGTGAGGAGGATAGACACCTAATGCAAGGTCCATGCAGCAGAACGGAGTTCACAGTCAGGGCAATGTGTGCCATTACTCTCCTAGACAGTGCAGTGTGGCTTCCCTGTGATGGGCAATGACCTCCAGATCCTCTCTCCACCCCCAAGACCCTCTAGACTGAAAGTCTCCTTTGCCACCTCACTTCTCTCTGTGATCCGCCATGGGGAGCTCTGCCAAGCCAGGGGAGAGGGAGAGTGGGCTGAATTTCATCTTGCCTTTTACACTGTAGTTACTGGAGATAGTTACCTCCCTCTACAGAAAAGGGAAGCTTCTATCCACTTCTCTGCCTCGAACTCGCTCTGTCCCCTCTCCTGTCAGTCCCAGGGGACCAATGCTCCCAATGCTGTGGCTAAGGTTACAGCATTGACTTTCATGGCACCCATAATCCCAATCGTCCTTTTGTGAACTAGCCCACCCATACTTTCAAGCCAGCTGATTGGAGTGTGTCAACACTTCCCACAGGAACACTTTTTAATAATATATGCCATGCCACTTGGAGTGGGGGGCTTGTGGTGAGACAATACCTTCATGAGGAACGGTGGCAGTGAACAGCAAGTGTATAGAACTAGAAACTGGCCTGGTTTCAGAGAGGTCACGTAGCCTTTCTGGCCTGAGGTAGAGACCCCTGTCATCAGGAAAAAACTAAAGCTTTCAGAGCAGCCATCAGGGAGTGGGGCCGGGCCGGAAGCCAAGCTCTGGCCTCTTTCCACACACTCCCTACTGCTGTTCTCAGCTCTCCCAGGGAGGGTTCCCTGGGACCAGACCAGACATAACACTGAGAGAACAGTTTCTACTCTCACTGCTTCGAGAATGGGAGGCAGGGACAACTTTGCTCAGCAGGCTGTGGCCCCTGGGAGAGCTGAGAATCTGGGACCCTGCAAGGGATCTGCAGCATCTATGATTGAATGAAGTGTGAGCAGCAACCATTAAGAGGCCCAGACCAGCCTCCCTGCCTTGGGACCAAAGGCCTGGGTTTAGGAATGTGGAGGGTCTCAGAATCTCCCTGTTTGCAGAAGAGAGAATAGGGTAGGGTCGAGGGGTTGAGGGGTAGGGATTTCCTTCCCAAATATTTCTCACATTTGGGACCTCTCCCCTTCCACGTGGCTGCCTTTTTCTCTGCTTTCCTTCTAAGAACACTTCTTCCCTTTGACCATAATTCACCCCTTCCAACATGCCCTGCTCTCACCCTGCCTCCATCCCATCTTAGGCAGGGTGATATCATTCATCCTTCCCCACATCTCCACCCTCAGCACCAGCATCACCTTTAGGAATCCTAGAGGTACGGAGCCAGTGACCTAGGCCAGAACAGGCCTGAGACAGCGAACTCCGCAGGAACAGCTACAGGGGAGCAACCACTGAGGGAGTAGGCTGGAGCCAGAGACCTATGCTGGTTTGAGTGTGAGTCTAGGACCTCCAAGGGTGTAGGCAGGAGCTAGAGACCTCTGCTGGTCCAGGCATGAGTCTGGAACCTCTGAGGGAGTAGACCTGAGCCAGGACCTCTGTGGGTCTGGGCATGAGTCCGGGACCTCTGAGGGAGTAGGCCTGAGCCAGGACCGCTGAGGCTAGAATAACAGGAACAGAAGACCCCCCCAAAAAAATGAATGAGTGAATAAATATAAAAGATATGAGACTTGAAGTAAAAATAAGCAGATTGCTCATGTGAAAAATTGCTGGCTGGCCATTCACTAATATTAAATACTAATATTTAGAAAATACTGAAAGAAAAATTCCCTCAAAGAAACGGAGGAAAAGACAAATAAAAAGTTGGAAGACATCAACAAATCCCTTAAAGAAAACCAAGAAAAAGCAATCAAACAGATGAAAGAAACAACTCAAACTTGAAAAATGAAATAGAGACAATAAAGAAAACACAAGCTGAGGGAATTATAGAAACTGAAATCATAAAAAAATGATTAGGAACCACAAATGAAAGCATAAACAGTAGAATACAAGAGATGGAAGAAAGAATCTCAAGTGCTGAAGATACAATAGAAGAAATAGATTCATCAGTCAAAGAAAACATTAAATCTAACAAAAGCTTAGCACAAAGTATCCAGGAAATACAGGACACCATGAAAAGACCAAACCTAAGAATAATAGATATAGAAGAAGGAGAAGAAGTTCAACTCAAAAGCACAGAAAACATATTTAACAAAATTATAGAAGAAAACTTTCCCAATCTAAAGAAAGATATGCCTATGAAGATACAAGAAGCATAAAGAACACCAAATAGACTGGATAAAAAGAAAAGTCCCCTTGCCACATAATAATCAAAATGCTAAACATACAGAGTAAAGAAAGAATATGAAGAGCTGCAAAGGAAAAAGGCCAAGTAACATATTAAGGTAGACCTATCAGAATTATACCTGACTTCTCAACACTTCATGAAAGCTTCTTAAAAATTGAACACATACTCGTTAACAAAACAAACCTCAACAGGTACAAAATAACTGGAATAACCACATGTATCTTATCAGATCATCATGGCTTAAAATTAGAATTCAACAACGACACTAATTCTAGAAAGCCCACAAACACATGGAAATTAAACAAGGCTCTCTGAAGCATCAATGGGTCAATGAAGAAATAAAAGGAGAAATTAAAGACTTCATGAAGTTCAATGAAAATGACTACACAACATACCCAAATTTATGGGACACAATGAAAGCAGGGTTAAGAGGAAAGTTCATAGCACTAAATGCCTACATAAAGAAGCTGGAAAAATTCCACACTAGTGAATTAGCAGAACATTTGAAAACTTAAGAACAAAAAGAAGCAAACTCACCCAGGAGGACTAGACGGCAGGAAATAATCAAAATGAGAGCTGAAATCAAAACCCAGGATAGCCAAAACAATCTTATACAATAAAGGATCGTCTGGAGGCATTACCATCTCTGACATCAAACTCTATTACAGAGCTACAGTAATGAAAACAGCTTGGTATTGGCATAAAAACAGAGAAGTCGACCAATGGAATCGAATAAAAGACCCTGACTTTAACCCACAAACCTATGAACACCTGATTTTCGATAAAGGAGCTAAAAGTATACAATGGGAAAAAAAAGAGCATCTTCAACAAATTGTGCTGGCAAAACTGGATGTCAATCTGTGGAAGAATGAAAATAGATCCATATCTATCACCATGAACAAAACTCAAGTCCAAGTGGATTAAAGACCTCAATATCAGTCTGAACACACTGAACCTGATAGAAGAGAAAGTGGGAAGTACTCTACAACACATGGGCACAGGAGACCACTTCCTACGTATAACCCCAGCAGCACAGACACTAAGGCCCTCATTGAATAAATGGGACCTCCTGAGACTGAGAGGCTTCTGTAAAGCAAAGGACACTGTCACTAAGACAGAAAGGCAACCCACTGACTGGGAGAAGATCTTCACCAACCCTGCAACTGACATAGGTCTGATCTCCAAAATATATAAAGAACTCAAGACTATAGACCGTAAAAGGCTAATCAACCCAATTATAAAATGGAGCACTGAGCTGAACAGAGAATTCTCAACAGAAGAAGTTCAAATGGCCAAAAGACACTTAAGGTCATGCTCAACTTCCTTAGCAATCAGGGAAATGCAAATCAAGACAACTTTAAGATACCATCTTATACCTGTCAGAATGGCTAAAATAAAAAACACCAATGATAGCCTTTGCTGGAGAGGCTGTGGAGAAAGGGGTACACTCATCCATTGCTGGTGGGAATGCAAACTTGTGCAACCACTCTGGAAAGCAGTGTGGCGGTTTCTCAGGAAATTCGGGATCAACCTACCCCTGGACCCAGCAATACCACTCTTAGGAATATACCCAAGAGAGGCCCTATCATACAACAAAAGTATATGCTCAACTATGTTCATAGCAGCATTGTTTGTAATAGCCAGAACCTGGAAACAACCTAGATGCCCTTCAATGGAAGAATGGATGAAGAAAGTATGGAATATATACATATTAGAGTACTACTCAGCAGTAAAAAACAAGGACTTCTCGAATTTTGCATACAAATGGATGGAAATAGAAAACACTATCCTGAGTGAGGTAAGCCAGTCCCAAAAAGAGGAACATGGGATGTACTCACTCATATTTGGTTTCTAGCCATAAATAAAGGACATTGAGCCTATAATTCGCGATCCTAGAGAAGCTAAATAAGAAGGTGAATCCAAAGACAAACATATACGCATCCTCCTGAATATTAACCTTCATCAGGTGATGAAAGGAGACAGAGACAGAGACCCACATTGGAGCACCGGACTGAAATCTCAAGGTCCAAATCAGGAGCAGAAGGAGAGAGAGCATGAGCAAGGAACTCAGAACCGCAAGGGGTGCACCCACACACTGAGACAATGGGGATGTTCTATTGGGAACTCACCAAGGCCAGCTGGCCTGGGTCTGAAAAAGCCTGGGATAAAACCGGACTCTCTGAACATAGCGGACAATGAGGACTACTGAGAACTCAAGAACAATGGCAATGGGTTTCTGATCCTACTGCATACTGGCTTTGGGGGAGCCTAGGCAATTTGGATGCTCAACTTACTAGACCTGGATGGAGGTGGGGGTTCCTTGGACTTCCCACAGGGCAGGGAACCCTGATTGCTCTTCGGGCTGGGGGGGGAACTTAATTGGGGGAGGGGGAGGGAAATGGGAGGCAGTGGTGGGGAGGAGGCAGAAATCTTTAATAAATAAATAAATTAATAAAAAAATGAAATCTCAAGGTCCAAATCAGGAGCAGAAGGAGAGAGAGCACAAGCAAGGAACTCAGGACCGCGAGGGGTGCACCCACACACTGAGACAATGGGGATGTTCTATCAGGAACCCACTAAGGCCAGCTGGCCTGGGTCTGAAAAAGCATGGGATAAAACCGGACTTGCTGAACATAGCGGACAATGAGGACTACTGAGAACTCAAGAACAATGGCAATGAGTTTTTGATCCTACTGCACGTACTGGCTTTGGGGGAGCCTAGGCAGTTTGGATGCTCACTTTACTACACCTGGATGGAGGTGGGTGGTCCTTGGACTTCCCACAGGTGAGGGAACCCTGATTGCTCTTCAAGCTGATGAGGGAGGGGGACTTGATCGGGGGAGGGGAAGGGGGAGGGAAATGGGAGGCAGTGGCGGGGAGGAGGCAGAAATCTTTAATAAATAAATTAATTAATTAAAAAAAACAGTAGCCCTCCTTTACACAAATGATAAATGAGCTGAGAAAGAAATCAGAGACACATCACCCTTCACAATAGCCACAAATAGCATAAAATATCTCAGAGTAATTCTAACCAAACAAGTGGAAGACTTGTATGACAAGAACTTTAAATCTTTGAAGAAAGAAATTTAAGATGACACCAGAAAGTGGAAAGATCTCCCATGCTCTTGGGTAGGAAGATTTAGCATAGTAAAAATGGCAATCTTATCAAAGCAATCTACAGATTCAATGCAACGCCTATCAAAATCCCTGCAAAATTATTCACAGACCTCGAAAGAATGGTACTCAACTTCATATGGAAAAGCAAAAACCCCAGGATTACCAAAACAATCCTTTATACTAAAAGAACTTCTGGAAGCATCACAATCCCTGACTTCAAACTCTACTACAG
Organism: Microtus pennsylvanicus; assembly: GCF_037038515.1. Lineage (NCBI taxonomy): Eukaryota > Metazoa > Chordata > Mammalia > Rodentia > Cricetidae > Microtus > Microtus pennsylvanicus. The sequence goes on along the minus strand of NC_134582.1, from coordinate 79,821,884 downwards.
AGCTACAGTACTGAAAACAGCCCAGTATTGGCATAAAAAAGACAGGAGTACCAATGGAACTGAATCAAAGACAGGGATATCAATCCACCCACCCATGAACACCTGATTTTTGATGAAGAAGCAAAAAATATAAAATGGAGAAAAGAAAGCATATTTAACAAATAGTGCTGGCATAACTGAATATCAACATGTAGAAGAATGAAAATAGATCCATATCTATCACCATGCACAAAACTCAAGTCCAAATGGATCAAAGACCTTAACATAAAGCCAGCCACACTGAACCTTATAGAAGAGAAAGTGGGAAGTACACTTGAACACATTGGCACAGGAGACCACTTCCTACACTTTCTACACTACCACTGCCTACAGTTATAAAGTATTTATGTCTGTAATATCAGGAAGCAAGCCTAATGCAAGACATTGCTGTGTAATTCTACCATAACGATCAGTCCCGGAAAAGCATGACCTCTAAGGCCTCAGTCAGGAAGGTTGCACAGCACATAGGCACACCGGAGACTGAGATTCAGAGTGATGAAGCATTTTCTCAAGGTCACACCTGGAGTAAGTGGATTCATGCCAGGATCTGCTGGGTTTCAGAGCCAGGTGCTCCTAACTGCTGATACCAGAGAGAACCCTAACAGATCTGAAGAGCCTGTCTTTGTGATAGAGATGAGGCTTGTTTCTAAAGAGCAAGAGAAATGGCAGACACCGGGGACTTAATGTGGCTTCCCAATGCAAATGTCCAGAGCAAATGATCATATTGGTGGCCAATTCTCCTGAAATTATCCCATTAATTTGCTGTGATGCCAATAAAACACAGTAGCACTTGGAAGAAGATCTTGACAAAGCAATTACAATTAAATTGGGTGAAAAAAATGTACAAAAGTAGCCAAGAAAATGTCTAAGAAAGAAACATAGAAAGAGAGTTCACATTACCCATTCACTCTCTCTGCGGATATTTAGGCTTCCCTCTCTGCAATGTGCTACAGAACGGGAGGACTTACATGGTGTGCTTCCGGGCAAAGAAGACACAGGAGAATGCTTCTTGGGAGACGGCAGCCAAAGGGATTTAAGTGCTTTGCATGTGTAACACCTTGCAACCCCCCCCCCCAGTATTCCAGACTCCAAACCCCAACAGCTGCACTCTGCAAGTCAGATATGAACCCACAAACATCATGTGGCCAGGAAGCGGAGGTGAAGGAGCTAAGCCTGCCCAACTTCAAGGTCACTCACTGCTGGAGACTGCAGAATGATGGTGACACTTGCAAGCTCCTCCGGTCAATGGAGAAAGTAGATATCTTGAGATGGTTAATTTGGCATTTCAGGGTCATCATAAAGGTAACGGGGAAAATAAAAAGTTAAAGGTTTTATGATTTTATTTTATGTGCATAACTGTCCATATGAATATATGTGCTCCATGTGTGTGCCATGCTCATAGAGGCCAGAAGAGGGCGTCAGATCCTCTGGAACGAGAAACTGAACCTGGATCCTCAGCAGAAATAGTGGGTGCCGCCAGTCACTTAGCCATCTCTAGCAAGAAGTTTTATAATTTGGACTGAGAAAGGCTTTTCTCAGCATATTCAGAGGCTCAGCTGTGAGCCTCTCCTTCCCAAATTTCTAAGTAGTGTGAAAATATGCTATGCTATTGAAACAATGCAGCAAACAGTTGAACAAACGTTCACCACTGAGGTTGCCACCATTGTCACCGTGACTGCCATCAACAGGAGCACTGTCATCCTTGACATCGCCACCTTCATCTCGTCATCATCATGACACATAGGGACAAGATTTTAAAAGCCTAGAAGATATATATCAAAATTTGTATCTGGAAAAGGGGGCCAGGGGAAAAGATCGTATTGTGACATTTGACTTTATACACATCTGTTTTTGTGATGGATACATCTTATATTAGAATCCAAATGGAAGCTCTGGGGAGCCTTACTCTGAGTAAGGACTGTCAATAAGGAAAAGAAAACAAAGCAGAAGAACTGATAGAAAGAAATGAGATCCCCTGGGTCCCCAGAGTGTGGACAATGAACAGAGTGACTTCCAGATGCTGAGACAGACACAAGGAAAAGCAACTGTTGATTTGGAGAGTTGCCCCATCTTCTCCTTGGAGAAATGGGAGTTTTCATTTTAATACTTATGTGGGTTCAAATGGATCTTTACACTTGCTAATCAAAGTACCCTAACATAGATAAGCAGCTTATAATGAAAAACAATGCATTCAACTTTACTGGAACACAATTGCAGACTAAAACACACAGACATCAGCTACCACCTATTACACTGAAAAAAATATTAGTCAGATGATTAAATGCTCAGTATTAGTGTGTGTGTGTGTGTGTGAGTGAGTGAGTGTGTGTGTGAGTGAGTGTGTATGTGTGTGTGTGTGCGCGCTCCACATTCACAGTGCTGTTGAGCTCATACATCTATCTGGTATATCTTTGATATAGTGCTTGGTAGTAAATCAGTTAGCCTTAGAATGAGAAATTCCATTTTCAGATAGTGTTCTAAGAAATCCTGGGCCCATTCCTGAAGGTACAGTCACCAGGATGATGACATTGTTTACACTGTTGCGAAGACTATCAACAGCCTGGGTGTGTAACAGCAAAGGAATGAACAAGTTGGACACTGTGACAGACACTGTGACAGACAGTGGTCCCTCCTGTGGGACAATGGTCTTATATCCTGTAAAGATTTATCACTTGTATTGGTTTAATAAAATGCAGTTTGGCCAGTAGCCAGGCAGGTGTGGCAACCAGAACAGGAGAATTCTGGGGAGAGAAAAGACTTAGTCTACAGTCGTCACCCAGGTGAAGAGGAAGCAAGATAGAGTACCTCACTGATAAAGGTATCGAGGCACATGGCTAACACAGGCAATAATTATGGGTTAATTTAATATACAAGAGTTAATTAATAAGAAGCCTGAACTAAGAGGCCAACCAGTTTATAATTAATGTAGACCTCTGTGTGTTTCTTTGGGACTGAATGACTGCCATTCAGGGCAGGACACAAACCTCTGTCCACAGGTCCCCATTCTTCCCAGTTCCTAGGGTTTACACCTTCTGGTCAAACCGTTACTTTGAATGTGAGCAGGACCCAAAACTTGCTTCTAGCCAATAGAGTATCTCAAAATAAGTGGATGTCACTTGTGATTTGACAACTAACAGTTGTAACTTCTGTCTTGCTAGCAGATTCTCTGCTTTGCTTGCTTTGGAGAAGCCAACTGCTATAATGTGAAGGGCTGCATGGAGAAGAACTGAGGCCAGTTCCTCAGCCAACAGCCACTAAGGAGCTCAAGCCCTCAGCACAGTAACCCAAATGTACCTGAATTTTATCAACAGCTGTGGAAGTAAACCAGGTAGGAGCTCTGGCCCTGTGGAGATTTTAGAAAAGGACCCAAGCCTGCCAGACACCTTCATTACAGCTAAATGAGGGAACCAGAAGTGAAGACCCCCAACTAAGCCATGGGCAGATTCTTGACCCCCAGAAATTGTGAGATGATAAATAACATACATCATGTGGGTAAGTTACCCTGACAAAACCATGTGGCGTGTGCTTTAAAACCAGACATATGTAGCTAAGGTAGCTGAGAGGAGGAGCGTGTGATCTGACCTTGACATTCAAGCCAGGCTCTGGTGAGCCTAGGAGGAGACAAGGTAGTGTATGGAATAGGAAGGCTGAGTCACAGTTCTTTAGAAGAAGGGCTGAATTGAGGGTGGGGGCCACACTCTCTGCACAGTCATGTTTTCTGGAGTTGGGATTGTGTTCAGTTGTGATAGAAGCAGACTCACAATGGCTTGACCAGGAGTCATTTCATTAGCCCACATGCAAAAAGTCGCAAAGTGGCCACTCCCAAGTGGTGCTGACTTTTCTTGGGAAGAGGCAAGAAATCCCAGATTGGGCAGCAGACCAATAAAGAAATAAATCAAGAGAGTGGACGTTCAAGTCCACCTTGGTAAACCAGAGAGTTTACTGAAGTTACTTATGGGAACAGGGCTGATTAAGAAGCAGCTATCCCACCAGGAAGTCCCCTCCCTGAGTACGACAACTCACCTTGTTGTCCACCACTGAAGAGTCCCCCCTGAGGTCAGCTCTCCAGCCATCTAGACTCTAGACTTGGGTAACTGAGGCTGGAGGAGTCAGGGCTATTGTGTCTATGGCAGTCTGTCCCCACTTCTGCTATGAAGGAATGTGACAACACCATTACCATCACATAGACCCACCCCACACGGAGTCATCCTCCTGCCTGCTTCATTGCTATGGCCACTGACTGAGGAATCCTGCAGAGGACCACACCACCGCATGACGGCAGATGGTTATGGCGTCCAGGAGTAAAGACTCCAGTACAACACCAGGACTTGTTCCTGAGCCCTGCAAGCTCTGGGTTCTGTGTCCATTTCTCCTCAGTTCTTAGTATTTTTCCCTCTGGGTCAAGCATGGCTGTCTCAATGGTGTTATCAAAGGAGACAATAGGAAGGCAGCTGAAATGGATTAAATAAAAAATGCTGTGGATCCCCAGTGGCTGCAGCTGCAGTGAGCCATGAGACCACACTGCAGGTCCCCGAGCGGGGGCAGGCAGCAGGCCCCAGAGCAGCCAGTCCCAGGCATGGACGGCACAGTTCCCATGCTGTGCTCTCAGAGGGAGGCTGGTCCTGGGCAGCAGGCCACATGGTGGTGGCAGGCGAGAGACCGACGGATAGGCACACCATGCAGAGTGAGGCTGGATATTTATTCAGTGGGTTATGGAAGGGAAGAGGGAGAAGGAGAGAAGAGCAGAGAAAGAGAGGGGGAAAGGAGAGAGAGCAGAAGCTGCCTCTTAGAGAGAGAGATGGAAAGGGAAGAGACTCAGGCTGCAAGCAGGAAGGAAGATCTGCCTGCCTTGGCGGATGGGGGGAGTGGACGTGGCTTGTCTCTTAAAGAGACAGAACAGATCATTACAGCAGCTGAGGTAAAGGAAGAAGGTATTCCTTCTGTCTGATTTTCTTACTCTGAGGAAGAGTTTCACACCCTTTATCTCATTAATCAGAATGGGTCACATAATAATTGTTAGCTGCAGTGTAGGCTGGGAAAGCTATTGTTTGGTTGGAAGTCAGTGCTGTGGACCAGGCACAAGCTCCAAGTGTCCTTTGACTGCACCCTGGACTTATCTTCTGACCTCATCCCAGAGCTCTTTGCCTCTCTGGACTTAATTAATAACCCAGACAGGCTCCCAGGATAATTCCCACACATGGCTCTGCCTTATTCTGAGTCCATGAGTCTGCAGGCCTGGGCAGCCAGTGGTAGCTGTCACTCCTCTGCCTTACACTGAAAGTTCTCTCTTGTCCTTGGCTTAGAAGATGGTTCTTAACGCCCTTCTGCTGTGAGTCTGTGTTCTCCAGAGAAATGGAAGCAAGAGAGGATGTAGGTGTGGGGGTGTTTCTGTACTTGTGTGTCTCTTTCTCTGTGTGTATGTCTCTCTGTGTGCATATGTGTCTCTCTGTGAGTGTGTATATCTGTATATATGTGTGTATGTGTGTGTGTGTATGTCTGTGCCTGTATGTTTGTATGTGGTCTCTATGGGTCTCTGTCTTTGTGCGTATGTGTATGTATGCTTGTCCCTCTATGTCTGTGTGTATCTGTGTATGTGCATGTGTCTATGTGTATGTGCATCTGTCTATGTGTATAGTAGGTAGAGACAGAGATTTTCATCATCATTATTGTTATTTAACTTTTATATGTTTATATACTATATATGTATGTGCATGTGTGTATATTTGTATCACTATGTGTATCTGTATGTGTGTGCCTATCTGTGCGTGTATCAGTGTTTATATGTATGTATGTGTGTGTATAGTAGGTAGAGACAGTTCTCATATGATTGTTACTATCATTTAACTTTTATGTATGTTTGTGTGTGTGTCTGTGTGGGTGTATGCCATGTGCATAGGGTGCCCACAGTGGCCAGAAGAAGGCATTGGGTCCCTTGGGACTGGACTGGAATTGCAGGCAGTTGTGAGCTCCCTGGTGTGGGTGCTGGGAAACAAAGAAGACCTCTGGAAGATCAGCAAGCGCCCCTAACCACTGGGCCATCTCTCCAGCCCCCAGAGGTTTATTTGAAGAAATCAGTGCAACCAACTCTGGAGGCTGACAATTCTGCAATCCAGGGCCCTGTACTGAGGCCCCAGGGAGGTTCATGCTGCAGCTGAACTCCATCTTTGGCTGGTAGAATTCTTCTTGTTTAGAGCTCATTGGCCCTTTTCATCTCACTCGGGCTTTTAACTGATTTGCTAGATACACCCACTATGTGGACGGTAGCCTGCTTTTCTCGAAGTCCAATGACTTAATTCAAATCTCACCCCCAAACCCTCACAGAAACATCCAAAGGAATGTTCTCACGAATACCTCGGGCCTGTGGTCAACCCACACATCTGTCAGTTCCTTATTCTGAACCTGGGTTGGTCACGCCCTCCTTGTGGCTCCCCTAGTTTCATGCAATATTGCATACTGCAGGTGCCTTCCTGGCAGGCTGTCAGCAGTCAGCACGCCACTTCCTTCCCTTGGTCTTGGGGCTTCAAGAACCCTTTTCCTCAGCTTGCTTTGTCCTCGGATCAGAATAGTTAAGAGACTAGAATTAAAATCATGTGACTTTAACGCCCAAGCTGAGATGCCACAAGAGTGAAAATTCTGGAGGACCAGGGGCGAGTGGTCTTCTAAAGGAGGAGGAGAAGACAGCTGGGGGATGCAGAAACGAGGTTCATAAGTTGCCCAAAGATCACGATACCATGGTTCCCATGATACTGGGCCCAGACAATCTCTTCTCATACCCTCACTTCTCACGCTCAACCCTGCATTCCTGAACCAGTTCAGGGCATTTTTGTTGCTTATGATCAGAAGATACCTTAGGCTCTTCCTTCTCCCCCTTGGCATCTCTCAGAGGTGTCTTCTCTTTGGCCACCAGGACAAAGCACAGGTTCTAGGATAATGTTCAAGAGCTGTTTTGGACTTAGACCAATGCACCTTCTCAGCCTCTCAGAAATCCACTGTCCCTGCATTCAACATCCATGTTCTAGCCAAACTCCTCCCTTCCCCCCTCCCTCCTTTCCCCCATCCTTCCTCTCCCTTCCTTTCCCTCTCCTTCCCTCCTCCTCCTTCCCCCTCCCTCCTCCCTCTCCCTGTATGTGTATGTAGCACTCTCTCTCTCTCTCTCTCTCTCTCTCTCTCTCTCTCTCTCTCTCTCTCTCTCTCACACACACACACACACACACACACACACCACACACACACACAAAACATGCTCTCATGTGCACTTGCATGCTAGGGTTTGAACTCAGGGCTCTCTGCTCTCCCACAGGGCTGTTAGAGACAAGAGACTTAGCTCACAATTCTCCCTGTGCCTGGCTTTGGGGAAGACCTCAAGGCAGACTAGGCAGGGGCGTGTGCCAGAGATAGAGACTGCAAATACCAACAGGAAGCAGGGAGATCCCAGAACCCCTTCAGAAGGCCACTCCCAACTAGTCTAAGGACCTTGTACTAGGTCTTAGCTCTTAAAGGTTCCAGCATCTCCCACATTACGCAATGGGGATCAAGTCTTGGAGGACAAACAACACTGAAACCAGAGCATCTGAAACTGTTTCTTGGAATATCTCTCCCACCCAGTCCATGAGCTGCCCTACTCTAGAAAGTCACCTCCTGGCTTCCTCTCCACTCCGTACCCTGAGTTTTCACAGAACAGTCTGTTTCACCAAGGGAGCATATGACCTAAAAGAAAGGGGCGTGTTCATATGAATCCCTAGTTGTAGAAATGAGAAGTGGGGAGTCCTCTGTGGCTTCCATTTCCTCCTCTGCAGCCTGGAGGAAATAGCAATGCTTACCTTACAGGGCTCTGAGGAGAATCAGTTGAGATGCTGTACGCAAAGAACTCAACACCATATGCAAACACTTGACACGTGGAGCACCTTCCTGTCTCGCGAGCCCTAACTGAGCACTGTGCAGATTTAGAGGTGCTGGGATTGGCTAGGTCTGGGTCCTGCAGCAGCTTTCATGGTTAGGAACTGGCTCTACTCCTCCAGGACACCAGAACTGAAACCCTCACCACATCTCAGGACTCTGGGTGCACAAAGGCCAGCAAATCGTGCCCACTCCCAACCACACTCTTGGTCCTGCACAAACCCTAAGCCACCATAGGAAATAACCGGTGACAAAACCCAGCTGGTTCTCAGTGGAATTTTCCACAGGCTCCTCCTATTAAATGTTATCACCATACTGTGTCATTCATCATTTTAATTGTTGCATTTGTTTGTTTGTCTTTCCCTCCTTTCTCTCTCTCTTCCTTTCCCCCTTTCTCCACCCCCCAATTTCTAGCTGTCAGACTCGGCAGAGATTATGCATTCTACAGGAAAAAACTTTTTTTTCCTTCTTTCTATTTTTGTCAACAGCAGTTTGGGTTTTCTTAGCATGAGAGATTTCTTCCGGTGCCCTTTGCCGGAAGAAGATGGTGTTCACACACTCCGAGCAGGGGAACTTGGGGATGGCAGCCTCCACAGCCCCTGTAAGGTCGGACCGATGTCTCTGTCAGGGCTTAGCCACTTCCAACGGTCTCTCCATGGGATGGAGCTGGAAAGCTTCGGAACTGGAAAAGGTTGCAGTTGGGAGGCTGGTTGTAGCATATTTCCCAGCACAGGCAGTTTGACCATCCCACTGTCTTGTAGTGATGTGGCGAGCAGGCCTGCTTTTCATCCCGCCGGGATCCCGCACGGCTAGCTTTACATCCGAAATAACAACACACAAATTGCATTCATTTAAACACTGCCTGGCCTGTTAGTTTCAGCCTCTTATTGGCTAATTCTCACATCTTGCTTAACCCATTTCTATTAATGTGTGTAGCACCACGAGGTGGTGACTTACCAGGAAGATTCTAGCCTACGTCCATCTTGGGTCGAAGCTTTATCGCATTTGACCTCACTTCCTTCTACCCAGCATCCTGTTCTGTTTACTCCACCCACCTAAGGGCTGGCCTATCAAATGGGCAAAGGCAGTTTCTTTATTAACCAATGAAATAAACACAAACAGATTGACAGATGACAATACTACATCACCGTCTTGTGGTGGCTCTGCTCCCTTGGGGTTAACTCCTTTCACCCAGCTTATTAACCCCATTCTGATCAGCACCCTGTCCTTCATACCTGTCTTCTTCCCATCCTCTCAACAAGGCCACACCTCCTACCTCAAAGGAACTTGCTGCTCTTCCCATGGAGACACTGTCCTCCCCCTCTTATTTCGCCATCTCAGTTCTAATGTCAATCACACTAGTCATGGTAAACACAGTTGTCCCAGGTATCCCCAGTCCTATTACCTGTTTTAATTTCCTTTAGTAGAACCACCTGGCCTGTCTGTCTCTGTGTGGTGTAGTAGACCCTTGTCTATCTTGTCCAGCTCTGGATCCTGGCACAAAATTAGTGCCCAACAGGCTTCCGTAGACTTTTGCTAAGTAAATAAGTGAATTTAATACTTCCTTATTTAGTTTTTGTTTATTTGTTTTTGAGGCAGGGTTTCGTGCCATTTAGGACACTCTGGAGCCAAGGACAACCTTGAACTCTTGATCTTCTGGTCTCCCAAGTATTGGGATTACAGGTCTACACACCACACCTGATTTTCTCTTCCCTTTCATTCTTGATTTGGGCCTTGCCCAAGCTCTTTGCAGCAGGCATTGACTATGACGCTGCCTTTACAGACTAGGAAAGGGCCTCAGAGTTGGGAACTGATCCTCTCTGGCTTGCCTAAAACAGGGAACTGTTCTCTCTGTGGGCTGACGTGGTTCTTATGCTGCTCTTGCCTGAGCCTGCTCTGCATTCACCTGACAGTTCTAGGCCAGCTGAGCCTCACTCTCCAGCCGCTCTGTCATCTGAAACGGCTGCACAGTGCAGTGACTGGAGCACCACAGGGATGGTGGAGAGAGAGCTCAAGCTGCAAAGCTCCCTGATCCAGACCCCCAGAGCAGGGTATATGTTCCACCCCCCATCGCACAGGAGCCTGGACCAAACTGTGGGGGTCATTTTGAAACAGCCATCCTTCCAAGCCACCAACGGCTCGAACCAGCCTGACCGCGCCTACGACTCGGAAAGAACTGAAGGGATCACGACCATCAACAAGATCAGATGACTTTGGGTCTAAAGAATGGACTCGGCAGTTAAGAGCACTGGCTGGTCTTCCTGAAGACTTGAGTTTGAGTCCCACCACCCTCACAGTGGCTCATATTTGTAACTCCAGTTCCAGGCTGTCCAGTGCCATCTTCTTGTCTCCATGGACACAAGGCACACTCATGGTGTAAAGACATACATCCAGGTAGAACATTCATACATACAAAACTAAAAACTAAAAACTTTTTTTTAAAAAAAAAAATAAAGAGATCATATGACCTCAGAAATTACAAAGGCTTTCAGCAGGCTCAGCTCTTGTTAATAGTGCTTGTTTCCTGGGGACTCAGATAAGGAAGCAGCCTCTTCCAGAGGCCCCTCTAATGGCATCCCACAGAAGACAGAAAAGAGACATTGCGAGTTCCAGTCAAAGCCATTCCCATCAACACATTAGTATCCATACAAGTTACAGCCCATCATGGTCTAGCTGAGAAGAGCACTATGTGGGTGTGGACAGTGGCCTCACTCATCGTGAGGAGGCCACTGGGGATGGGAGGAGCCTGGATTTGAGTGTAACTCCAAGGAGAAGTGTGGGCTTGCACTTTTGTTTTGTTTGTTTTTGATTTTTTTGTTTTTCGAAACAGGGTTTCTTTGTATGTAACAGCCCTAGCTGCCCTGGAACTCACTCTGTAGACCAGGTTGGCCCCGAACTCACAGAGATCCCCCTGCCTCTGCCTCCCGAGTGCTGGGATTAAAGGCATGCACCACCATGCCCGACTCAACTTGCACTTTTTACAGATGACCTGGGCTGCTTGTCAATGGCGAGCAAACAAGAGAAGCATCCAGAATGCCACCTTAAACTGGTTTGGCACATATATCCCTAGTGAGCAGAGGATATACAAAGCTCCTCTTTCCCTCCCACTGCCCTGGCCAAGGCTTTCTCCTTTGCTGTCCAAGCCTCTCTGAGGTGCCTAGGACCCCTTAGGGCTACAAATGGAGACACCTGCCTAGTGCTTACCACAGGGCTTTGATAGATGGGCAGGATGACCACAGTGCCGTGCCAGGCACGGGAGCAGCAGCCTGGCAGAGAAAGGCAGGTAGGTGAGTGGAGCAGCCCCTGGGTCTTTGGGGATCTGCTGTGTGAGGGAGTTCTCTGCAGAAGTTTGGCAAAGGGAAGTGAGAGATTCAAGTCTATGCAGATTTCAAGCACATACTTCTGACAGGTGCTCCACCTCAGGCTGCCTTGGCTCCACATCTGGGAGATGGGACTTCCTGCCTGGACAGACTTTATTTGTCCTACCCCCCAAACCCCACCCCCTCCCTGTTGTCACCAGAACCCCGTTCTGACTGAGCTCTGCCTATTCTCAGTTCTCAAACCTCTACCTTTCCAGGTCCCCAAACTGGTTCTTCTCTCACATTCTGCAAGCTTGGAGTGGTCAGGTCCCGGGAATTCGGGTGAAGGATTCTGCCGATTTCGGGTTTAGAATTCTCAAGCCGGAGTGGGCCATAGCTAAGCATCCCCTCTCACGCCACCAGTGTGCAGGCAGGTGGGCAGGGTCTCAGGCCAGGGAGGTGCCCAGGGTAAGGGCAGGAGGAAGCCATCGGGTGTGTGTGCGGAAGGGGGGGGGGTTGATAAGTGACCCTGTAAAAAGAACAGAGACAAGGGAGAAAGTGTGCAGAGAAGGAAAGCGGGGGTTGGGGGAGAAAGAGAGGGAAAGAGAGAGGGAGGGGGAGGGAGAAGAGAGAGCAAAAGAGGGAGGGAAGGAGGAAAGAGAAGAGGAGGAGGGAGAAAGGAGGACAAATAGGGGAGAGGAGGGGATGAATATGTGAGAAAAATGCTAAGGAAAGGAGCGGCTTTCAGAATAAGGAGGAGCGAGCTAGGGGCGGGGACGAGGAAGTGGGTGTTAGGCGCACGCCACCAGCTCCATCCTTGTCCCAGCCAGTGCAGGCGCGCGGACCTAAGCGACCCGGTGCTGGCAGCGCACAGCAGCAGCACCAGGTAAGGTAAGGTGGCCGCCGCCTCCCGGGAGACGTCTCCTCGGGAAGGGAACGCGGGTGGGTGACGCGATGACCAGGCTGTGGCGTGGAAGCTTTGGCTGCCTGCTCCAGGATCCTCGGGGTGCGTTGTGACCCCGTGCCCAGTTAGACCTCGGGCTGCGCTGCAAACAGCAGGCACCTGACCTTGAGCTAGCGCCTCTACCTCGGTTTCCTCCCTGTAACCCTCAAGGGTCATACCCACCACAAAGTGGGATTAAGAGCTAGGTTTGCAACCCCATCCCGCCAAGCGAGGGATTGTGGGGCAGCCTCAGACGCCCCCTACCCGCTAGGGTGGATTTGAAAGTCTACCTTCACCTTAAGGCTTGCTTTGTCCCTCAGTCTGGGCAGTGGCGTTGCTCCCCTGATGTATATGTGGGAGCTTGGAGAGACTTTTGGATTGCTGAGCACCAGTGAGGCGCCTGGGGCTGACGGGAAGGAGGCTCTCTAGTTTGTCAAGAACAGGTCGCCCTGCCTACATCCTCCTGAGATGCTGCCCCAAAATGGGGAACGAAGACCCCCCTGCGCTCTACTGGGAGGGAGGGACTCCTCCATCAGGGGCTTGTGGTAGCTGTTGTCTGGTAGAGGAAGTGGCCTTGACTCTGGCTTTGGCCTCTGGAGCAACCCAGTGACCTTGAGCCTGGAAGCCTAGGTTTCCCCACCTGACACTCATTCTGACAACAGGTTGATGCTGCTGATCCTATCCTGGCCCTGAACATGAAATATGACCCTGAAATGCATAGCTCAGGGCCCGGCACCTAGCATGTACCCCTGATCAGCTATGCTTCCCTGCTTGTTCCCTGTGTAGGGGGCAGAGTAGCTACGCTAACTGGAGGTGGCTGATGACTGTCGGGTTCCCTTACCAAGCATTGTCTTTAAGGGTCAGGAAGGAAGGTCACTTCTCAGTGTCCCACAGAAAGCTGATACCAGGCCGACTGCCTGTGCAGCTGACTCCTCTCCGTGCTGTATCACCCTGTCTGGGTCAACCTCCTCCCGTTTTGTCTCAGCCTAGATGGTTTCCCCGGATTCCGAAGCTGGCGCATTCCCTCTGTGCTGGACTAATAGCTAATTTGCACTCACTGCATTGACTCAGATGTGTATTATCCAACTCTCATGAAATGAAGGATACATCAGAATTGGAGGGACAAGGCAGAAGGCAAAAATCTGGTGACAGATTCCATCTGGCAAACACTCCTTTTAGAAACACTGTCTCCTGAAGATCTGGGGACCCTTCCAGCTGTCATGTCCATGGGGAAAACAAACCCAGCTGTGGTCCCACTCCACCAACACCCCAAAGAAGTAAAAGCAGGATTAAGCTGCAATTTGAAGGATTTAGCTCATCCTGGGAGGGAAAACATCCCTGATACTGGGGTAAGGGTCTTGGCAGGCCAAAAATGTTCTTTGCCAAAAGTGTTTTAAGACAAGAGTGCACTCACACGAAGTAACTGGGATGAGGAAAAAGACTCTATCAATCCTCAAGATAAGCACCCAAACTCAAGAGTGTCTCCACGGCCGAAGAGAGGGCTTGGCATGTCTTTACTGAAAACAGAGAGCTGGGAATGGATGGGAACAGCCTAACCCATTGCAGATACAGATGTGGCCCCAGGCTTGTGACAAAAGCTTGGGGAGAAGGGGGAAGGGAATCCAAAGGCAGTTAACAATGTTTGCCCAGGGTGACAGGGTTGTTCCTCAGGCTTTCCTGATTTTATGCAAGGAGCATATACTTCAGTCATCAGCACACAGGCTTCCGTGGCTTCCAGGACTGTGGTCATGGGGAGAAACGGAGAGAGTGAACAGAGAGGCATTTCCAGTGTGGTTCTGTGAATGGACACCCTGCCTCTGAGGGTTCCAGGTCCCCTGGAGCAGGTGTCCTTAGAAGCAGTTTGCCCGATTAAGTTTGTCACCATCTTTTTGTTCCCTATCTTTCATCTGACCCCTACCCGTTCCCAGTTCTCATATTTATCTCATTATGAGTTGCATAATACAGATCTGAGAATTCACTCCCCTGCTCAAAAATAGGTCCAAAGTCCTTAGATGGGAATGCATGGCTCTTCTGTGCTTCATTCTTACGGGTACGCACCTTCCCAGGGACCCCTGAAGGTGGAGGTTCTAGGACCTTTTCTCACCAGTCCTTGCACAAAGCTAGTGTGAGTGTTCTTGTCAGTGGCAGAAGGACACAGGCACACCTGTGTAGAAACCTGTCAATGTCACAGGCAGAGAAGGAATCATAATCACTAATGCCAACAGCACCTGACACTTTGTGTGCTCCCCAACACATGAGTAACCATCCCACAGCCCTGTGAGAAGCAATGCCCTGGCCCACGTAGGTTATAAAATGGCTCCTGAGTGACCACAAGGTGATAAACTCTGTGCTGGAGTCCAGGGACCCAACACAAGGCACCTACTCTACAGGGAATGCAGAGGGAGAATGGGTACCCTAAAATTGGAGAGTGTAGGAAACGAGACCTCAGGGGGAGATGCTCAAATGATTCTGCAATAGTCGCCAGCAAGGAAGGCGGTACTGACCAACAACCATGCTGCACTTCAGGGGACCTTGTTGACAACTGCAAGGTTTTGAATGTCACAATGTCGGGAGGGATGCTCTGGCATCTAGCTGTAGAGACTAGGGACACTGTTGAGCAGTCCACAGCCCTGTATACTGCTGTAGACTCCCAGCCCTGCAGCAAAGAATGACCTTGCCCCAAATGTGGATGGTGCTGGGGTTCACAAACCCTAGGGTGGAAGAGATCCGTCCTAAGTGAGATCAGTATGTCCAAGATGTCTGCAGGTAGACACTAAGTGTTCTTGTGAGCTAGCCACTGTCATCCAGAACCTGCTCTGTGGCTGCCGGGCTCCCATGCTTCCCCTTCATGCCTCCAGAAACCAGGGTGGCCTTTTATTTAACTATAAAATTTTATACTAGAAAATCCACCCATTTAAACTGTACCAGTCAAGGGTTTAATAGAGCCGCTGGCTTTCGAAAGCACTCTAAACCTTACCCACACCCATCGTATAGGTTGCTTGTATTGGTGGGTCCACAGTCACCAAATTTTAAAACCACTTTCACCATCACTGAAACAAACATTAGCCGTTCACCCTCCCCTTCACCCTTCAGCAGAACCTACCTCAACCCAGCTGTTCATCTACTTTCTATCTCTGTAGACCTTTCTGTTCTGGACATCTCGGATAAATATTCTCACAGCATGGGACTTTTCGTGACTGGCTTCTTCTACCTTGGGAAATGTTTTCATGGCCCATCCTGTTGGAGCATGTTGATGCACATGCTTGCATGCCTTTTTAGAGCTGACTAATATTCCACTGTTTGGGAGCCCCTTTCTATTTACCAGTTGATGGGAAGAAGTTGGGTTGCTTCCACTCTAGGGCTGTTTTGATCGGTGTTTCTGTGAGCACTTGGGTACAGGCCTTTTGGAAAGACGCGTACTTTTCGTGGGGTGTGTACGTGGGAGCAGATGTACCCATTGACTTGAGTTCCCCCATCCGCTTGTGCCTTTTGTTCAGGATCTGTCCAAACATTCAGGTAAAGCTTCTCACCTCACTTCCTTACTTAGACCACACTGTGAACTCCACAGATGTCTGTCTGCCTGGCAGCCTGTGACCTTGGCTGTGTCTCTCCTCTCTCTGCTGGCCTCAAAACGAGCCCTCTCCTTCTCCAACCTTGGTATGTTTCCTCTGTCCATGTTGCCCCAGGTGGAGCCCCATAGAGGCCCTCCCTGGCATCTCCACCTCCAGGCTAGCCCAGACTCCCTAGAACACCTCAAAATTTCCTTTAATCATTCTTTCCAACCTGATAAAATCTTGACGAACTGCCTCAGGTGTGACTCCACATTTCCTCCCTCTCTGAGATCCTGGGCAAGTAGATTTTCCTCTCTGGACCTCAGGTGACCAATCTGAAGAAACCACAGGGGCCTATCATTGGCTGATCTCAGAGGGGTTTTTCCAACTCAACCCTTGTTTGACAGTGTAGTGAGAAGGGTGTGGGCCTGGCCACAAGGAGAGAAAGCTAGCTAGGCCCACGATGGTCATGGATCGGAGCAAGCAGAATGGCAAATTGCTACCAAACTCATGAGACCTTTCTCCTGGAGTATATGGGAACTTTGGCCTGGTTTCTGGACTCAGAAAACAGCAGAGGTGATCATAAATACTTCTAGCTCCAGAAAAAAAAATGAATACCATGGTCACTGCCAACTCTAAAATTACTCCTGATAGAATGGCCTCCAAACATTCAACCAGCACCTCTGAGCATCAGGGCTATCCGTTCTTTCACTGAGACATTCAGGAAACACTCGCTAAGCCTGCCATGTGTCGAACCCTGAGCAGTTCACAGAAGACAGAGGCGGGTGAATGTGGCGCCTGCCCAAGGATGCATGTTTAGCAGGAAAGACAGTGCTGAGGATGCCAAGGGACAGCACAGCCCTTCAACCATGTGCAGCGCCCACACTTGGAGAATCGAGCGCTCCCTCTTCAGAGGAAGTCACCTCCAAAGAGTTCTAAGACTGCCTTGGAGGTGATGGGTGTGCAAGGAGTGGCTGCGTCTTCCAGGCAGAGACACAGAAGGTCCAGAGGCATGGGGCTGCCGCGCTTCCGGGTGTTTTTAGGGCAGTTAGAACAGCTAGGCTTCATTTGATGTCCACAGGGGATGGAGTGGGAAAGGGTTGTACAGAAGTCCACAGGACGCAGATCCTTCTCTGCCGAGTGCACTGTGGGAGCCACATGGAAGTCTAGGCTTTCAGTGATCAGGTTTGCTATCCCTTCAGGAAGCACAGAGGAAGGTGGGCTAGAGGAGGGTATAGACCTGGAGCCTACTGAGGATGCCCTGGCCCTCGATCCTTACAGCCAGAGAAGGGAATGGATTCAGAAGGAATGGGAGGTCAAATCACCAGGGCAAGTATGAGGGAAAGGGAAGGGAGGGATGCAAGTGGAGAGAAACAGCAGCGGGAATGGCTCCTGGGGTCTCGGCTGCCATGAAGGAGGCCCAGACTGATGGGAGGTGGCATCTGAACCCAGAGTTCCAGTGTCTGGAGATAGAGGATGAAGGAAGCCAGACAGGGTAGTTCAGACCCAGGCATCTGGGTGGCAGAGAAACAGGAATGAAAATGCAGAGAATAAAAGATGAATGAAGCCTTCTGGGAACCTGAAGAACAGACAGTATGCTGGGAAGTGGGCGGGGGGAAGGGGGGACACAGACAGACAGATGGACGGATGGACGACTGAGGCCTCATCACAGCCAAGAGCAGGAGGCTCAGCTGCAGGGCTACTATGGGTTATTTCCAGAAGCAAAAATACTCATTACTCAGGAGAAAGCCTTCGGTTGGAGTCAGGCATCTCTCGCCTCAGCTCCCACGCCCAGAGTGGAGCATATGCTATCTTGCTACTCTAACAGAGGAGGATGTTAGTCCTCCCCACACTACTGCCAACGAATCTGTCCCGATCGGGAGCGAAACTCAAGCAATAATGACCTCTGAAAAGGCATTTTGAAAAGGGAGGTGTAAGACAGGGAGTCTTCCAGACTCAGCAGGGCACAGGAGGACATGCAGTGACCACATGTCCAGGGGACTTCCACAGAATCCACAAGATGTTTGTTTGAATGAGCCAAATGTTTCATGTTTCCCCAGCAGATATTAATTGTGCAGAGCGGTGGGTTTTGTCAGAACTTTTCCATGCATGTACTTGCTGTGTTTCGGTTATAGTCATACACCCATTACCCTCTCTCTGGTCCCTTCCCACTCTCACTAATCCCCTGGCTCTTTCCAACCACGTTTTCTTCTGCTGTCACATCTCTCTCTCTCTCTCTCTCTCTCTGTGTGTGTGTGTGTGTGCGCGTGCGTGCGTGCGCGCGCACGCGCACATGCACGCAGGCACGTGTACACACATGCATGTGCATTTGCACACGTGTGTCTCAGTGGTTTTCACTGGAGTTGTTTAGAGGAGCACGGGCAAAGGTTTGTTTATGTGGGGAGTTTGCCAGTGGCTATACCACTGAAGAAAGTTTTCCTTCCTACCAAGCAACACTCACCGTGTGTGGGTTCTAGGAGATGTGGAGCCTTGAGACCCTTCCGTGATCGACTGTCAGTTAGGCTCAGTCCTGCATCCATAGGTATATCAGCTGTGGTTCACGAGTGCAGGGGCTACATCATGCCTGGCTCAGTGCTCCACACCTTCCCCATGCTTCCCACCCCCTTCCTTGGGCTCTTGCATTCTTTCTGCCCTTTCTTCCAAGATGCGCCCCGAGCGTTGGGGTGCTGTAAACGTCTCCTTTGTGGTTGGATATTTATCAGTTGTTTATTTATCAGCATTTTGATGTTATGAGTCTCTGCAGTCAGGGCTAGCAAAGCTGACAGCAGCACTCGTGAACGGGCCTGGACGCAGCCGTGTAGAGGCATTTGGATGGGCACATCATGTCCATTCAGCAAGATAAAGCAATTGCTTCTTCACTGGGGCCTGCGCCTTCCCCAGCCACAGGCTTTTGGTGGGTTTCTAGTAATAGAAGTGAATTGCCTCCTGTAGAGTAGGCATCTAATCCAATCAAAAGTCTGCTAGTTCCCCTCATAGCTGTCTCGCCTCTGTTGCGCCTGGGGACCTCTTGCCTGGCTGGTTATATTGTTAGATGCAGGGTACACAGTTGAAAGGCAGCTGTTGACAGCTCTCCCCCTGCGGTCTACACGGCCCCTTCCAACACTGAGGGCTAGCACAGTGGGAAGGAAGTTTCCAGACTAATTCCAGGTCCAAGGCATATGAGAGTCACCGTTTTTAAAGGAAAGTTCACTGGAAATGAAGGCATCCTTGTTTTAGAGCCAAAAGGTTTGAATTCACATCCAGCATTCTAGCTTCTTCTGAAAAATGTAACGAGGTGGCTCTGGGCCCATAGCTGTTCAGTGGCCACCCCTCTGGACATGGCTCTACCCGTCCCCAACACACACAATGGATGTTAAGGTACACAGCCCACACACAGCCTATGTGGATCCTGTGGACAAGAGGATTTGATCAATCCTGAGCAGGGCTGATGAGGCTTCATCATGAAACCCGGAACATCATGTCCCTTTTCTGTTGTTTGTTTGGAGACAGGCTATCTAATCCAGTGTGGCCTCAAATTTACAATTCTCCGGCCCAAGGCCTCCAAATATGGGAATTACAGGTATACACCACCATCCCTGAATTGACAGGCAACTAAAAGCCTAAGACTTGTTTACGTCTTGAATTTTCCATTAGTATCTTCAGGCTGTGGATGATCACAGAGAAGAAAACACAACAGATAAAAGGGCTCGCTGCATTTTATTTAAATTTTCATTATATTCATATTATATATGTATTCATATTTTTACCCCAAAGGGGAACATGTATATGCTATCCTATATTGCATGCGCTGGTTTTTATTTGCTAACATTAACTCTCAATAAAGAAAGAATGTAATAATTGGTATCAATAACACATACCCCAAAAAACAGTTTTTACAATCAAATCTCTCTGGGAATTAGTATTTTGCGGTGTTCTCCCCTGCTTCATGTG
Source organism: Microtus pennsylvanicus (assembly GCF_037038515.1). Taxonomy (NCBI): domain Eukaryota; kingdom Metazoa; phylum Chordata; class Mammalia; order Rodentia; family Cricetidae; genus Microtus; species Microtus pennsylvanicus. Next base: position 79,802,205 of record NC_134582.1, on the reverse strand, counting down.
GATAGGATAGAAGTTCATAGAATCATTACATTTGAATTATTTGAATCCTAGTGAGTTTTAAAAATCTAATTACAAGTATTTCCCCCATTATTATTTGTAGTTTCCAGTGTGTGGCAGTAGTAGGTGTAGCATCTCTGATGCTTGACTCAACTACTCTTAAGTTCTGAGCATCAAAAATCACTTTCACCAGTCAAGCCATTATCAAGAGCACAACCCCTTCTGTGGCTAAGTGGGCATGTCTGGGAAGTCTGGCCCTTGGGGTTGGTAGAGCAGGAATGGGGGGGGGGAATAAGGGGGGGGGAATAAGAGAGCTGCTAAGTGAGAGGGCGGGACGGAGTTCCAGAGGAGGAACAGCAGAACAGGGTAAATGCAGGGGAGAAGATAGAGAAAGGCAGGCAGACATGTGGGCCAGGGATTGGCTTGTCTATCAGCAACCCACAGCATTGATGCCCTAATGTGAGCTCGAAGATACTGGGGCCTCCTGATCCCTTACAAGTCAGATGATGTGGTGGTTTGAATAGGAATGGACCCCATAGGCTCATATATTTCAATGCTTAGTCATCAGGGAATGGTATTATTTGATAAGGATTAGGAGGCGTGGTCTTGCTAGAGTGGGTGTGGCCTTGTTAGAGGAAATGTGTCACTAGAGGTGGGGTTTTGAGGTTTCAAAAGTCCTAGCCAGACCCAGTGGCTCTCTCTTCCTGCTGCCTGCAGATCCAAATGTGAACCGCTCAACTACTTCTCCAGCACCAGGTCTGGCTGCGTACTGCCATGGTCCGTGCCATGCTCCCCACCAAGCTCCCCATCATGATGATAATGAACTAAACCTCTGAAGCTGTAAGACAGCCCCAGTTAAATGTTTCCTCTCGTAAGAGTTGCCTTGGTTATAATATCTCTTCACAGCAATAGAACACTGACTAGGGCAGACAATATTGTACAGGGACAGCTGGTTCTTCTAGGTGACAGGTGAGAGGTAGGGAGACCTGAGCTGTTGCAGCCAGAGAGAAGGTGCTGGTCTAGGGGAGTCTTGCTCTTGACCTTTAATCAAAAAGCCTCCTAACATCCTCTGAGGTCAGGATTATTTCACCACTTTTCAGGAGGGGAAATGGAAGCAGGAAACAAAGCTACTGTCCCCAAATTGCTTATCCCTGGTCTACTCAGATCCTGCCCAAGAAGCCCAAAGGCCATGCTTCTGGCCTGGACACCTGACTTCATGGGCACTCCAAGCTCTCCCAGCTCTGTGATGAGAGCCCCCAGCAACTGCCAAAAAAAAAGTGTTTTTTGCATCTGGTGTCTGAGGCCCACTGAGAATGAAATGGGGTGGGGAGTGGGAACAAGGCTCTGACCAAGTCAGTCAAAGCCATGGGGCTGTTGAAACAGCGTCCACATGCAATGTATCCGGGGTGGATTAGGAAGGAGGCTACAAGGCCAGCCAGAACTGCCTACATCAGAGAGGGAATGGGGAAGGAGAGGAAATGAGACTTCCCCAGTGAGGGAAACCGAGGCTGGATTCTCCACTGGACTGTCTATATAGACATCTTCAGGGAGGCTGTGCCTTGTCTACAGTCTTATCACACACCCTTGAAAGACACACTGTGACACAGAGGCATAGAGAGCCCTGTCTCCCCTCAGAAGCCGCAGTGTTCATGTCGCCAATGTCTGTCATCCATGTGACATCCAGGACGTGAGCCTCGTCTGCTCACTTGAGTATTTTAAAATAAGCTTGTATCTATTTTAAATTCGAGTATTTTAAACTAAAACAAACCAGGGGCCAGTGTGGAGATGCTCAGAGGAAGAGCTCTTCTCAAGGATTCCTGGGGGCTTAGGTTCCATCCTGGCACCACTGTTAGCAGAACAATTTCCCACTAGTGAATTCAGGCTTTGTTTCTATTCTACGAGCACATACTACCTTTCCATTGCTACAGTTAACAGAATTACAGAAGGAACTTAGTTCCTTGTTATAATAACCAATCTACCTCCAAGTTTTCCTGACCAACTCCCCTGCTTCAGGGCCATGACTGTGTTCAAACCCATGCAACCCTAACAGGACCCTCTTAATATTCTCAAAAAGCCTCAGCACTCCCCCAGGGGAATTGGCCTCTTCTGCTCTTGGCCTGAGCCGCAGAACCTCAAAGATGTCATGATCATCTAATTGGGTAGAGACTTTCTAAGAAGCCTCAGTTTAACAAACTAAGGGAACTGCTACCTCAAAACGGCAAGCTCCAGCCTCTCAGAGACCAGGAAGCTGGCATTCCTGCCTGGTAAATCTGCTCTAAGTGACCCCCAGCATGAGGACAGACCCAAAGCTGACCACTAGGGATGTGGCCCTGGAATGTCTTCCAAAGGCACCAGCCAAGTGCAGTTAGCTAGAGGATGCCACAGCAGAGCCCAGCCTCCCGTAGACATGCTCAGGACACTTCCCTCGTCGTTCTGCTGGGCAGACAGCATCCAGCACAAACCCTGTCTTCACAAGTGAGGCTCGCCTCATGAGACTTCTTGAGGTCTGTTCTAGAAGTATGCGCTTTTGCTCCTTGTAAACTAAAAATATTATGAAGCCAAGCCATGACAGTCAGACACTGACCCTAACTAGATATCTAGATGTTTCCATTATATCTCCTGATTATAAAAATGGGCATTCAAAAAATTATGAGATTGTTTACTCCCAATAACACTCTTCAGCAGACTGAAATGCATGTAAGCACTGGCTTACTTCTTTACACGAACATCAGCAAACTGAGGGTAATGCATGTCACTGAAGGGGCTGGGGTCAATCAAAGAAAGCTAGCCCGTCCATCCATGTGGAATACTGGACAGAGATTCCTGCACACTCAACGATCTCTGGGCTGTTTCCGTCTTCAGTCTGGCAACAGATGATGCATAGGTCCCATGAGCCTTGCCCTTACCGCTGGCTTCCCTTCTTCTCCCTCACCCCATGGCCTCCCTGAGACCGGACCGCAGGGACCCCTTGACTGTTCACAGTGGAGGTCAGTCCACTGGCCAAAGACCTGCCACAAGAAAACTACAAAAATCTTGTCCTGGCTAGCTTTGCCAAACCCTGTCTGGGCATAGGCCTGTTACAGTGTTTCTTATTCCACCATGACTGAAAGGTGGTTTGACCAGAAGCCTCTGAGGATCTTTATCAGAAGAGCCACCAAGGGCTTATTGGGCTTATGAGCCCTGTGTGGGTTTGGTCTCCTCAGCAGATTGGAATCTTACAAATCTCCCTCGGCCCCATGTCTCAGGAAACTTCTCTCCAGGTATTATGTATTTAGAGTCTGACTATGCCTTGCCCCCAGGATAGACTCCTAGCTCCACAATGATCCAGCCCTTCCCACTTGGCCTCACCCCTCTCCCTCACGATTACTGCCACTGTTAGGGGGCTGTCACCAAAGTGACCCCTTCCAGCACGGGCTCCCCTTCCTCTCTGCTCTCCCCCTTCATTCTCCACCTTCCAACCCAAACACAGGCCCATCCAGCCTGCCCTGGCCCCATTCCCAGTCCACAAGCTGCTTTAGATAGACTTGTTTTAGTCGCTCGCTGCCTCTCTCCATCTGGTGACCTTGGCTGCCTTCACTTCCAGACAAGGTGGGACTTCAAATAGGCTTCTGTGACAGAGAAGCAGACAGTCGCCATGAGGCATGCCATCTGTGGGGGAGCCTCCATGTTCCTTACACAGCCCCGACTTCCACTTTCGTCCTCTCAGCCAAGTGTTGTGATATACTACTCAGAGACGGAAGCACAGCCTCAGAGAGGTCAGCGACTTTCCCAGCAACACAATGATAGCCCTGCTAAGCCAATATCCGACACACATCAGGCAGCTGCCTTCCCACAACATGGTGATGGTTCCCTGGGGAGGGTGAGATAATCCCCCTGGTGCAGAGCAGGCAGCCCTGGGGACCACCGAAGATAGATTTGGATCATCAGTGACATACATATAACTAATGCCCAGATGTCATGTAAACTTTCCTTTGACCGTGGAGAAGACACCTGTCACATGCTACCATGCCCACTCCCCATCGCCTTTCGAAAGCAGACCAGTCACCCTCTGGTCTGCCCTCTGGGGCATCCATGACATTGGCTGTGCATTTATTGTTAGGGTGACCTATGTGTGGGAGAGTGATTCTATCCATGCAGATGAAGATCAAAAAATTCCTTTTGCAAAAATATTTAACCAATTCAAAGGGGAAAATGTCAGATAAAAAAATATAGATGTGATGTTTTGTAAATTTGGCTAAGATTGTGATGTGGTGGAGGAGTGGAGGAGGCTTGAGAAACAGGGAGAGGGAGACAAGATGAATACAAGGTGAATTCCAAGGTTGACTCTTGACAGACATAACCAACTGTGTGACCTTCATCAAGGTAGCTGGTTTCTCTGTGTCATTTTGCAAAATGGGGTGACAGTGATATTCCACAGTTCTCCTACAGGCCTCACATTGAGGTAATGGGTGTGGAGAGACTGGGGGAAAAGGATGACCTAAGATAACCAACAGGGTGAATGTTCTTGGCAAGGGTTAGTTGTTTGCCTCTGATACCTCTAAAATGACCCAGCCGACTATAAAGCTTTTTCCTATACAACTAACCTGTACCCTGGGGCAGAGAACAGAGAAGGAAAGACCCCGTTCCTGGGGAGATGGTGACAGAGGTGACCATAGCAGTGACTGTGGTGATGACCGAGATGATGAGGTTGATGGCAGGGGGGGAGTGGCGTATCCATTTGGCAGACTTGAAGGCTGTGCGGAACAGAGATGCAAGGACCTGAAAGATACAGAGTTCTGTAGCTCTGTCTGTAAGGAAGGACCTGGAGCCTCTCACAGACCTACAAAAAAAAATTGCAAACTCACGTCCATGCATACAAAGTTACAGATCAAAAGTACAAGAGAGAAAAACACTAACTGCCAACGGCACCTTGTAATCACACAGCCTCATAGTGTTAGCCATCTGGTCACAACCACGGTGTCCTTTCTGTGGAATGTGCATAAACTGCAATGCTTTCCAGCCCTGCTCCCCGGGGAATATCGTTTTCAACAGAAAGTGTGTGAAGCCCTTGACAGGTCTCTAAATGACATATTGGAAAAAGTCTTGTAAGAAAGTTCTCTGTTATTAAAAGTACGTAAGGAGACCAAGATGGCTGTCTCTTGGGGATAAAAGGGCCTTCGTGAATATTAGGGGGTGGCTGTGTTTGGATTCTATCCACATCTCTTCTATTTTGTTATTTGGTAAACACATAATTCCTTCCTGCTTTCTTTTGTTCCTTCCTTCCTTCCTTTTTCCCCCCTCCCTTCCTTCTCTTCATGCATATAGAGTAGGGAGAACCTCAAGTCATTCTAAGCCTGCTTACTCATTTTTCTACCAAAGAAACTGAGTGTATAAGATATAACCTAGAAAATCAGAGTCACACCAGGACTTAGTCTGGGAATCCAAATTTTCACTAGGTTACCCTCCTCACCCCAGTTCCTGCCCTGGGAACTTTTGACCCCAAGGTGGTGGGGATTCGAGCTCCCAAAGCAGGGAGTCCTCTACTTTGCTTTCTTGAGAACCAAGGCAGAAGTTTGCCTTGGCTCAGTCTAGCCCCCGTTGATACACACCTTCACCAGGCCTTCCCCACACCTGCATGCCAACCCTTGCTCAGGGTACACTTTGACCAAGATACTCCAATTCTTAATCTATAAAACAGATATGAGCAGTAGCTACAGAGCCGCAGTGGAGATTAAATGAGATCTCGTGTGTAATAGGAGCTAGAATGTTCCCTGGTACTTCAAAGTGCTTGATAAATGGGGCATTACTATGTGATGGCCATTCAAGTCATATTTGGCCACTCTCCAGCTAACAACCGTTGATCTCCTATTGCCTGTCAGAGAGCAAGATAAAGGGGCTCTTAGATCTTACACTAACCAGAGCTCACACTCCTACAGGAAGTGGCAACAAGCCAGGTGGGTATAGGCAGGACGCTGAGGCAGGAGAATCAAGAATTCATGGTCACTCTCGCCTACCTAGTGAGTGCAAAGTCAGCTTGGCCATGAGATTCTGTATCAAAAGAATTAAGTAATGCAAAATGTGCTATGTAAAAGGCCGGGTGGGGTAGTCGTGACAGTGGTGGGTGGTCGGGTGGATCCCCCTTCAGAACTGATACCTGTGCTGAGCTACTGAATCTGTGCTGGCAGAGTATCACAGAGTTGGTGGCACCAATAAAGAAGGTGGCAGCGAGAGGAGAGAAGACGGATATGGATTTTTGAGGCAGGACACATGGGGCTGGCTGGTGGTTGGGTGCTAGTGATGAAGGAGCATTTCACTGAGCAATGTTCATCTCTGAACAATGAATTGGTTGAAGGCTGGACAAGAACAGAATAGAAAAAAAGACTCAGAGACCTATTGTCTGAAGTTTCTGTCCCACCTGGTCCTGAAGCCATTAAATCCCAAAGAATCACACAGAGGTCTACATTAATTATGAATTGATTGGCCCATTAGCTCAGGCTTCTATAAACTAATTCTTATAATTTACATTAGCTCATTATTCTTGTCTGTGTTAGCCATGTGGCTTGGTACCTTTTTCAGCAAGGCTTGCTCTGTGTTTGGCTTCTTCTGCAGCTGGGTGATGACTGTAGACTGAAACTTCCCTCTTCCCAGAATTCTCATTGTCCCGCCTCTACTTCCTGCCTGGTCACCCCACCTCTACTTCCTGCCTGGCTACTGGCTGATCAGCATTTATTTAAAACACAAGTGACAGGGTACAGACTACCCCCCCCTTTTTTTAAAGCATGAACTCTGAACCGAATCTCCTTTGTTTAGCTTTTCTATTGACCATTATCCATAACAACTTGTAAGCCAATTCTAAACAAAGACAAACATCCATAATCCATTTTTTTGGGAATGTGGGCATAGTTTTCCAAGCTATTTCCTGCTGATTGGAGGTGCTGATAATCTTATGGGGACCTGAAGAAAAATTAGAATCATGATCAAGTCCTGACTGGAGTATCCTGTGAGGCTTGATCATCTCAGGCAGCAGTCTTGGAACTGTTCTGGATGTAGAGCTGAGACATCTGGGCCATTCCTCCTATCGGAGATTCCTCAGGAGGTCTTCCTTGGTCAAACCTGACTTTTCTTAAGGCAGAATGAATCCACGGGGACCCACTTCCTGGTTTCTGAGTGGTGATACACAGAACAGACAAGTCTACAAACAGTAACTAAACGGCTAGTCACCAGGGGTCGGAGGAGGGGACCGACAAGGAGAGGGTCTGCTTACAGGATGCTGTGTTTTAGAAGCCAGCTGAGGGGAGGGTTGTACAGTGTGACCAAGATACTGAAAACTGCCGGACTCTGCACGGCCATAACAGAGACTTATGCAAATTCCAGCTCAGGTAGGGAAAAATAGATGACGCAGGAATAATGGCTTTCTCAGACAAACACAAAACTAAGGGACCATGTCCCCAGGAGGGTCTTGGCCACCTCCATGCACTGCTGTCAGATGCTAAGCAGATGTCCCTGAAAGGGAGACATGACAGCCGAGCTAGCCAGATTCTAGATGCACATGGGAAGGCCGTGAATGCTCCCAGACTCTGACCTGAACCTTGTTCAAAGTTCTGCCAGCCGCCTCCCCAGCTGTGCGTCTTTAGACAAGTGACTTGCCCTCTTTGAGCCTTAGTTTTGCTACTCATCAGGTGGCAATAATGACCCCTGCTGTCGACGTGTTACCACCTGTATGTGCCTGGTCTGTGGAGGGTGACGGGAGCATGGGGATGGTCACAGTCTAGGCTTCAAATCCAAGCCACCTTCTCTCTCTATGATCCATGCATCATACTAGAGAGGCCTCTGTGCCCCCAACATCCTGCTCTGAGCTGATGGGAACCTGACTGGGAGGTAGCAAGGCTCTTACCACCCTGGGCCAAGAGCAGCAGCTACAGGCCTTTGCCCCAAATTCCAGATGACATTCAGATATGCTCACCTTTTAGCCTGTTTGTGTAGGGGGGTGGAGGGCACCATGTTTGGAACAAGGTGACATAAGGAGAAACAAAAGCCAGCTCTCGTTTTAGGTTCATGTGGCCGGAAGACACACAGTGTGGAATGAAAACCTCTGTACAGCTAGGCCTTCCCACTAAGCTACAGTCCCGGCGTGTCTTCCTTCGGTGATGGTAACGACCAAATGTCCCATCCACTATGGATGAGGAAGCAGCTGCTGATCTCACTATACAAAAAAACTGAAAGGCTCCCATGGCCATGCTTTTCAGGAAGGAAGAAGCCTGAGCTGCAAATGCAGGCAGTCAGGCCAAGCGGCCTTTGTCTGTTGAAAAGCTAAATGCAGAGTGGCTAAAAATAGGGCCTGTGGAGGCAGGCGGATCTGGGCTCAAATCCTGACTTGCCTTCTTCCCGGTTTTGAGACTCTGGGCAAGTGCCACAACTCCTAAACTTTGCTTTCTGCCTTTGTCAAGTGGGGAGAATAAAAACCCCTCCCCTGACAAAACTGTGCAAAGATTAAATAGAACAGCGCACAGCCCCAGGCCAGCCATGAGGTAAACCCTGTGGGCTAAGCTAGTTCCCCAGGGCACCAGCCTCACTGACTGCTCAGGGAGACCTGGCATTCTGTGCGTCATCCACTTCACAGATGGTCTTGAACTTGTACTGAGAACCGTCACTGGCACCCTGTTGCTGTCAGAAGACTAAACATCTAAACACTCCATCCCTAGCTGCATTTGCCTCCCGACGACCAGCTGGGAAGACAGGCAGGCTCCGGACCTCACAAGCAAGGCAGGCACTGCCATTTCTACTCTAAGGGAACCTCTGGGGGACATGGCACAGTCACATACATGACCATCGGCTGTGAACCTCACGGAGGGAAGGAGAATGGCCCTGGGGCTTAGGAGCCTGGAGGCAGTAGACTTCTTACAAGGCAGCCCTCTCCCTAACCTAGAGCCCTTAGCACCTCTGCCTCCACCCCTCTCGTTCTGACACACACACCCTCACACATTCACTTACTCTGATACACACACTAAACATACACACTCGCACATACACACTCAGAGCTGCCCCCACCCCAGGGCTGGTTCCTCTGAGTCTCCTTACCTCTCTCAACCTTTATTGTCCACCCCTTGCTGTTCTGAGTTCCTGGAGAGCTGGGACCTGCCATGTCATTTCCATCTGTGTCCCTGGCCCCTGCCTCGTTCTTCTGCATATGACGCTAAGTCCCAAGTCTCAGCTCAAGACGAACCTCCATGTCAGCATTTCCTGGCAGCCCCAAGAGGGCAGAGAGCACTCTTGAGAAGGCCTGACCTCATTTCAGCCACGACCCTCTAAGCCCAAGTCACCTTGCCAGTCACCATATGAGGTGGCTGCTCTGAGGCCTAGGTGACTCTGTTCTTCCACAAAGAATGAAAGTCATGGTGCTTCAGTAGCTACCTGCTTGCCGCATCCATTTAGGGCTGCTTCTTAGGAGTTGGTTCTGGGGCGCTTCTAACCCTTTCCGCCCGGGGTACGTGGGACACTGAAGTAAATGGGCTGCCCTCTGGAGACCCAGTGACATCAGTGTCTGATCACCTATGGTGATGGCTAGGGGAATCATCAGTGCCTGCTCATGCAAACCCGTCAGGGACCTCTGATGGGTGCAGGAAAACAAGGCCCAGGAGTCCTGCTCCTGCCTTCCCAGTTCGAGCATCCTCTACCACTCTCCCTGTCCCCTGCTAGAAGCTTCCCACGCACTGTAGGTTAAAGAACACCATCTCCTACCTCAAGCTCTTTGGGGGTCTGCTCTCCATGTGGGATCTGCTTGCTCCCCATTTTCACTGCCACCTCCTTTCCATCTTCCATGGCTCTCTCCACTCTCCCCTGTAGGGTACTTGATACAATTGCTATTAAATCAGCAAGTCTAACACAGCTTCCATGGTTCATCCCTGCGCCACACCCCGGCCTCCATGTCTGTTGTGCTTGCGGCTCTGTCCCAAGAGCCCAGCCCAGGGTCTGCACCTGGATGGCTTTCAGGAAATGGATGGCGCATGCGTGCTGTCGGATGGCGCATGTGTGCTGCTGGGCCCTGATGAAGGTGCCGTTTGGCGTGGTGTGCACCCTGTGCCGTTTGGCGTGGTGTGCACCCTGGTGCAATGCCGTTTGGCATGGGATGTGCTCAGGGTTTCAGTTTCCTTATGCTCACCATTTTGGTACCCACCAACTGAAGAAGGAAGTAGTCATTCTGGGACACCTTTGTCCCTCTGAAGAGAGCACATCAGAAACAGAACTCACATCCATCAGGGTCAGAGTCCCTGACTTCGGCACGCCTCTACTTCCCAGAATGCTTTTCTAGAATGAGAATCAGCCCAGGAAGGATGCCCAGTGACCTCCATGTTCCTTACCTACTGTAAGTGATGCTGGAGATACACACCATTGAGCCTTAACTGACCCCCACCCCACCCCCACTCTCTGGCTGTCTGTAGCCAAGCCTGGCATCCCACAAGGTCATGTTGGTGGTGAAAGCACATGTTTCACAGAAGGGAAAACTCTACTTACCACAGAGGACATAGCACCAAGCCGAATTTCATCCAATAGGACTGGTCCAGCCTGTCCCCCAGCCCATGCTTTCCTAGTCATTTTTTCTAGATTAGTAGCAATGAGGTAGAAGCTGGGGCATCAGACCAACCTAGATTTACCCCCCGCTACTTTCCAGACATAGTGAAATGGTGTTCTGGACATCATCCCAATTCAGTTCCTGAGGAGACAGTATAGACAGTAAATTACCCCAGAGTGCCCCAGGAGGAACATTTATTTTCACAAGGCCATGAAAACTCAGAACTCTGAACAAAAAGCATTAGCTATGGGCAGGTAAGGAAAAATGAGGGGTTTGGAGGATGGAAAAACTACCTCCAAGAACCAGGAGATGACGGGAGACAAGTCTTGGAAGAAGAGTAAGAACATCCAGGACAAGAAAGGGCTGGAGGGCATGCCAGGCAGCAGAAACAACACCTGCAGTGGCTCAGGGTCAGAGGGGCCCTGGCATGTTCCAGAAGCAGGAAAAAGTGAATCCTGCCACAGCTGTGATCCTCAGAATGCTGGGAGGCACAATGGCGCTCAGCAGGCAGGAGCTGACATTGACAGTAGGAGATTGGACCAGATCACAGAGTGTGTTGAATACCCAGCCAAAGGCAGGTCATGGGAACCGGCCAGAGCAGACCTCCCCACGCAGAGCCCAGCATAGCTGGGTGGGTGTAACAGGTACCCAAGAGATGCAATGGGGTCCCAGCCTATGGTTGCTTCTGAGCGCTGCTTATGTGGGCCACCTGGGATGAAAGGCATACGATGAGTTTGTTAACAAGGTGGCAGTGGTTGGGGACACCTGTGGGTAAAATCGGAAGCTTTCCTTTGTGTACTGGAGACGTGCTCTGCATGGGTACATTCAGGAAGCCCCTCTTTCAAATGTGTTAAGGCAATTATGAGGAACCTTTGAAAGGTGATATATAAATGCACAGCTGAAGTATTTGTGGGCAACCCATGAGATGGCAAAGGAAATGGCTGGTGAATAACAAACACATCTTTCTCACACACAGAGAGAGGTAGAGTCAAACTGCTTGAATTTGTATCAAAGATAAGATATCATGCATACTATTTTTTTTCAATTTTGCACAACTGCTTTGGAATATTCAATATAAAACAAACATATTTCACCTGTCCATTCAGGCATAGTCACCAGGCCCAATGAGCCTCAATGATGAGCATTCAGGTGGGGAAACGACCTACAAACACTTCACACTGTACACACTTTCTCTTCATATGAGCAATGAGAAAGGATGTGGATGGGTGGGTGGATGGATGGAGAGGTGTCTGGATGGGTGGGTGGGTGAATGGATGGATGGGTGGATGGGTGGGTGGATGGGTGGGTGGGTGGGTGGATGGATGGATGGATGGATGGATGGATGGATGGATGGATGGGTAGATGGATGGATGGATGGATGGATGGGTGGATAAATGGATGTATGGATGGATGTATGGATGTATGGATGCATGGATGCATGGGTGCATGGATGCATGGATGGGTAGGTGGATGGATGGTAAGATCCAATTGGCAAGGCCAATTGAAATCTAATCAGAGAATGGGCACTAAGGATGAACCACAGGCACTTGAACTATGGATATTAATCAGCTCTCCACACTGTGACAAAAACCTGAGGTAAACAAGGAAATAAGGTTTATTGGAGCTTGTAACTCTAGAGGTTTAAGTTCATGGTCTCGACCCCGTGGCTTTGGGCTTGTGGCAACAAAGCACATCGTGGCAGAAAGTGCATGGCAGAGGGGTCTGTTACCTCACGGCAGCCAGGAAGCAAAGATGGAGACAGGAGGGGTTCAAGGCCCCAATAACCCCTTCAGTCCTTCATTAGCTTATCCTCATGACCCCACTTCCTCCCTGCAGGCCCTGCCTTCTAAACCTTCTACCACCTCTAGCAGTACCACAGGCTGGTGACCAAGCCTTTGGAGGCCACTTATCCAAACTATAGCACTGAATTTGAGTCTCGGCTCTGCCAGTACTCAGAGAAACTACATCACTTGGTTCTTTGTCAAGGTTGAATGGAGACGATCTCTCATTCCGGGGGCTGCCATTAGGATTCAAGGATGTTTATCTGCTATGAGCAACATCACATAGGCCAGGCCTGGTACACAGTGCAGAGTCATCACAGTGTATGATCTATCACCCTCTTCACGGTCCCCATATATGAACAGGAAGACAGTAAAGTGGATACTGGGAAGACTAACAAAGAAAGAATAACAACTGGTCACCTGTCCTTCCCTGGCACCTGGAACATTCCAGCATGTTCAAAGTCCCAGAGAAGAGATTGTTTGAAGAAAACTAGAGGGAAGGAGAGAAGGAGGAAGGGAGGAAAGGAGAGAGGGAGGGGAGAAGAGGGAGGGAAGGATGGGATTTCTAATTATATTGAGAGCCGTTTCACCCAGCTTTGAAGAGTCTCCCAAATATTAACTTGAATATCAGCCCAATGCCAAAATGCCTACAGCCAGCTGTCAAGGAATTGGAGAGAATGTTATTATCAGAAATAGGGAGTCTCAAAAAAAAAAAGTCTATCCTTTTTGCTTCCCCTCCAAAGTTAATTAAGTGTGGTGGTAAGACCCGCGCTGTTTGGTCTCTTCATGTAATGAAGGGCTCCTCCAGAAATAATAGCCAGAGGATCAGCTCACAGGGCTGAGAGGCTGAGGCAGCTGGAGCAGCAGAGGATGTCGGGAACCCTGCTCCAGCACAGCCATTCCGACCAGAGGAGGCATTTGTATTCAGACTGCAGAGAGCTCCAGGCAAGAGCTGGAGAGAAAAGGCAGGATTTATTATGTCCCTTGGTGATCCGCTTGCTTCCAAGAGGGTTCCTCTGGCTGTCATTTAGATTTCCACAGTCTCAATCCTTAGGAGAGCCTGCTGGCTGCTCTCCCAAAACAAAACAAAACAAAAAAGAGGGGCTTGTGTAAAAGGGGTTGCCATGAAACAAGACCTGACCTTGTTTCTCATCAACTGGAAGCACAGGCTGTCATCACTGGAAGGGATGTGTGGAGGTGACCTGGTATCTGGGTGTTGTGAGTACAGCTATTGACTGAGTAGTCTTTGTGGGAGGGGGGAGAAGGAGGGAGGGAGGGAGGGGAGAAGGGAGGAAAGCAAAATGGAGAGCAGGGAACACACTGAAATGCCTGAGAAGGTGGTAGAGTGGTAGGAAAACCACTTCCAGCCACACCGTGAACTGTTAGAGCCTTGAGGGTCAAGTGATCTGTGTGCTGGCTGACCTGGAAGTGGAAGAGTATACACTGCTAAATACAAACCAGGAAGACTTGGGCATGAGTGTTGAACACTGAGCAAGGATGGAGTGGACAGATCATGGAGACAGCAGACGATGCTATGTCTAGCCCTCTGCCTGCTTTTGCACAGGAGACAGGATGCTTTGAAATCACTTGGGGTGGGGAAATCAAGATGATGTTGTTGCAGATGAAAGCAGCATGAAATTCACAGTTCCTTGTCCATCACAAAGCTTGACTGGACCACAGTCCACGCCTTCTTTGGCACATGGTCCTCTGCGGCTGCTCTTTTGCTACAGTGGCAGAGGCGTCAGTTCAGCAGACATCCTGCAGGCTGGGCAAAGAAAAGAATACAAGCTGCCTGGTTCTTCCTCCGAAAACATTACTGGTCCCCAGTTTAGAGTGCTCCCCACACTTAATAAGAGTAAGTTTAAGCCATTACTTTATCCACTCAATGTATCATTTCATCGACAGATAACAAAGGCTGCTGGTGGGGCCAAGCACCAGCAGCCAGCTGGGAGCGAATGAGAGCAGTCCTATCCCAGAACCCCCCCCCCTTCATTTATTTTCTCCCCAGGGTATTCTAGCCCTTACATCCTGGTACCCTTCACCACCCCATCACATGCCCTGACCAGCTTGGTCCTTCCTAAGGAAGGGTACCTGGAAGAGTCTCATGCCTCCTAGTTTCTCACCAGGTGATGAAGTCTGGAAAGATTCACCTTGGAACTGGCCTTGTTGCTGGTCTAATGATGAAGGGCTAAACACTCAATCTTTGCATTTTCAGCTCCTGTGACCCCAAAGCGGGCAACCGATAGTCCTCAATCTTAGGCCATGGATGGAAGCGGGCCCCAGTCATGCAGAAGGACATGACAGCCTATGTGTATGAGCCCTTGCACATAAAGCAAAAGCCACCTCAAGACACAGCCATCAGCGCCTCAGTCTCCATGAGGATCCTAGAAGGTAGACACATACTACAGACCTGGAAGGAAGGTGATGTGGAAGGCCAGCTGAGGACTGGGCTTTGAGCCTTGAAGACCCTGTCTTACTTATTCTTATGCCCTGTACTGCACAAGGAACAGCTTGATCTATTCCCACAACATTAGGCTAGTCACTAGACCCTCCCCAACCTTCCTTTGGCTTGGCCAGGAACCCGAAGCCCAGTGGTTGGAGCTGGAAGAGAAGTAACCAAGGCCCAGGGTGAGTGTCGAAGCTACAGGGCCCCAGAATGGAGCCCAATGGCACTATCCATTCCTGTTGCTTAGACTCTACTGTATGGAAAGTCACCATCAGTTTGATCCTCACCACCCTCATCCTCATCACCATTGCTGGCAATGTGGTCGTCTGCCTGGCTGTCAGCCTAAACCGTCGGCTCCGCAGTCTGACCAATTGCTTCATTGTGTCCTTGGCGGCTACTGACCTGCTGCTTGGCCTCCTGGTGCTGCCCTTCTCTGCCATTTACCAGCTCTCTTTCAAGTGGACCTTTGGCCGGGTCTTCTGCAGCATCTACACCAGCCTGGATGTGATGCTCTGCACAGCCTCCATCCTCAACCTCTTCATGATCAGCTTGGACCGCTACTGTGCTGTCACAGACCCACTGAGGTACCCCGTGCTGGTCACTCCAGTTCGTGTTGCCATTTCTTTGGTCTTCATTTGGGTCATTTCCATCACCCTATCCTTCCTGTCTATTCACCTGGGGTGGAACAGCAGAAACGAGACCAGGGGAGACAATGACACCTCCAAGTGCAAAGTGCAGGTCAACGAGGTGTACGGGCTGGTGGACGGGCTGGTCACCTTCTACCTGCCTCTTCTCATCATGTGTGTCACCTACTACAGAATCTTTAAGATCGCCAGGGAGCAGGCCAAAAGGATCAATCACATCGGCTCCTGGAAGGCAGCCACCATCAGAGAGCACAAAGCCACTGTGACGTTGGCTGCGGTCATGGGAGCGTTCATAATCTGCTGGTTTCCCTACTTCACGACATTTGTTTATCGTGGGCTGAGAGGGGATGATGCCATCAATGAGGTGGTTGAAGGCATCGTTCTGTGGCTAGGCTACGCCAATTCAGCCCTGAACCCTATCCTGTACGCTGCTTTCAACAGAGACTTCCGCATGGCTTACCAACAGCTCTTCTGCTGCAAGCTTGCCAGCCACAACCCCTACAAATCCTCCCTGAGGCTGAACAGTTCTCTGCTGTCCAGGAACCAAAGCCGAGAAGTCAGATGGCAGGAGGAGAAGCCCCTGAAGCTCCAAGTGTGGAGTAGGAAAGAAATCACACCTCCCCAAGGAACCCCAGACAGGTAAACCTTTGTGTGGGTTGGAGGTGCCGGGAGACACCTCACCCTCTGTGTGGGTGGCGCTGAGACCATTCCGTGAGCATTTTACAGAAATCATCTCTCATCCTCCAATGGCTCTCTTAGGTAGAACCTCTACCTTCAGTTTTAGAAGGCCACATTAAAGGTACCGGAGATCTTATCAAGGGCCACAGAGCTGGGACCTGGACAATGTGCTACTCACCCCCAGAGCTCAGAGGCCCTTCTTTCTAACTAAATTGCCTTTCCACTCAGGTGACCTAAGTAGAAGGCCCAACTCTGCCACTTGGGCTTTGTGGGTGGTCAGTTAAAAACCCTCAGAGGAACACCCAAAAGCCATGCGCAAATCAGCTCTTCCTTGAGGAGTGTTCAAGTTAGTAGGGGATGAAAACGGCAGAGGTCAGAAGGTGGGGCCTCAGTGGAAACTAAAGTGTGGGCCTTGTGTGTGGAGCGTGGAGAAAGACAGACACGAGGACTAAGGCAGGCTTTGGGAAGACGGGTGTGGTTAGCAGAGCTGAGCCTTGGACAGAAGGCCACGACAGCCCCTTTGATGTGGGCAGGAGAGTGAGCCTGTAGATGTGTAAGAAGGAAGTTGCATTAACCCATGGATGGGGGGAGAGAGAACAGCAAAGTTTTGTAGGCTACTTAAAAAACAAAAAGCCTGCAGAACATTGGGTATCCAGAGTGCAAGTGATAGCCAGGACAGGGCGCAGGAGCACAGCGACAAAATTCCACCTCTGAGAGGTGTTCAAGCTGGGAAGAGAAAAGAATCAAAATGAAATTTCAGTAAATTCCCTGGGGACAAAGTCACGGCAGGGTACTGAGGGAATCCATGGCACTGTCCTGGGAGGCACTCAATAAGGTCTCTGAGTACAGAGCCCTGTGGCACCGTCCTGGGACACACTCAGAAAGCTCACGTGTGCAGGCTCCATGGCAGTGCCCTGGGACACACTGAGGTCATTTGCTGTATGCAAAGCCAGCTCCTCCATGAGTCATGAACAGAGGATTGAAAAACACCTAACAGACAAGTTGCTCCTTAATGTGGCTTTTCTCTCTCTTCCCCCAGACCATACCTCTGCCCCTACAGGGCTGGTCTGTGGAACAGACCCATTCGTTCATTCATTAGTTCATTCATTCATTCACAAGCCCCTGTGAGAGGTTCTGAGTTCTGAGAAGCAACTGTGAGGGCTGAACTGCCTCATTACATACCTGGCCTTCATCCCTTCTGTCCTCACAGGTGTCACCCCCTCCTAGGTGTGGAGGGTCCTCCCATAGATGTCACACCAGTCCCCCTCCCCTCTGTATCATTGAAAATCCCATTGCCCCTGATCCTGAACTCTTGCTCCAGTATCAATCCTGTCATCTGGGCCTCCGGACTCCCCCCTCAAGTCCACCCTCCACGCCAGCCCAAGGTCACCCTGCAAGTGGAGACTCCCTTGTCCCAGCCTGATAGGTAAAATGCTCCCCTCAGGCACGTCATTCTCCCTCTTCCATTCAGGAGGCCACAGAGCTGATTTAGTTCGTAGTGGAGGAAAAACAAAGATGCAGGGTTACAGACTAGACAGAAGAAAGTAGCCACTGTTTGGCTAGTGTATCACCTTGAATCCATCATCCCTGCTCGCTCTTTAGCTAATATTCACCTGTTGACCCTGTTCCTTAAACATTCTCTCAGTACATGCTTGGCAGGAATGGCTGGGTCACACCAGGCTCCCTCCACTTGCTCTCTATAGAGGCCAAAGGAGGGCAACCGATGCCCTGGAGCTAGCTATAGACAGTTGTGGGGCCACCTGACACGGATGTTGGGAATCAGCCTAGGTTTTCTGCAAGAGCAGCACACTCTCCAGACAGCCCTCTGACTCCTAATCTCCACTTCACAGACAGGCAACTGAGGCTCAGAGTCCAGCAGGTTCCCCCAGCAACACCAGCTGGGAGTTCCTAGCTGCTCCGCTAATGAGTACTTTCTGGACGCTGGGCACCTGGCAGGTCTGGATGTCCATCCACATTTTCTTCTGTCCCCAGCGTCATCCTGGGGAAAGCCAAGGACAGTTAAGAGGTGGTGCTTGCCTGGCTCGATCATAGCTGTGGCAGTGAGTCCAGAGCTCAGGTCCTAGAGAGCTCAATTGTCGTCTGTCTTCGGCCTCTAGGAACGCAGACAGGCTTGGGGGAGGGGAGCAGAGGAGCCCACACACTTTAGAATTGCAGCAGACTAAGAACAGACAGCCGCTGGTTTTCTCTGCTCTGCCTGAGTGACTGTGACCTTGAGAATCCCTCAGGAAGGTCAGCTCCCTGCTTTCCTGCTGACTGGCAGTTTGTCCTTTCTGTCTGAGGGCAGGAACAGAACTTACCCAGCACCTTTAACTCTACTCCTGAAGAGGACCGACCTAGATTATCCTGAGTGAAGCCGGTGGAGACCTCAGGAGAGAGGTTAGCAAAGCTGGCTGCTCCTACTTTCTCTGTGCCCGGGTAGCCAGCTCCCAGTTTGAGGCTCTGTCTGCCCCTTCCTCTGCCCTGCTGTGGGAGCACCTCACCCGCCTGACTGCATCACTACAAGTGAGCTTTTACCAAGTGTTTGCCAAGGCCTTTGTTAGCTGCCTGAGCTGTCGGTACATAGCAGTGAACAGAACACAGACCCCGTTCTCAGGTGAGCAGTACTTCTCACAGAGCGGTCCTGAGCCACTAGCAACTGCCCAGAGACAAGCCGACCGGCGGCAGGCTACCGCTGCTTCAAATATGGTAGAACTAAGTCTGTCCTCCAAGCCTGGCCTCTGGCCACCAACAAACACCTGGACTTGAACCTGCCTCTGCTTTTGACAAATACCCCAGACGCAGTCCTGTAGACACTGGAAGGGGAAGCTGAGGCATTGGAAGGTTTTGACCTATCTGTAAGGCAGAGCAGGTGGAGAGGCTGGACCCTTTGGGTCTTATCCCCCTCACTCGCTTGCTCCCATAATCTCTGGGGAGATAAGACTCCCAGGCGGGCACCTAGCCTATCAGTCAGTACCTCTGAGTGTGCACTTCCTCATTCCAGCAGAGCCCCTGCGTTTCTGCTCCTGACTCGACAATGACCAGGTGCCTCAAGGGCTGGAGTATGAACCAGGTGCCTTCTCCTTCACCTTTAAACACTCCCCTTGCCAGGGAGCCAGAGTGTCATCCAGTTCCTGAGTCTGCCTTCCTTACCTCCAAAACCACACAAGACCTTTCTAAAAAGGTCTTGATAATGGTCCAACCCTTCTGTTGGGAATGGAAGTCAAGGCTTACCCAGCCACCAAAGCACTGTACTGCTTGGAACCTACAGTTGCACTGATCTCCTCTTGTGTACACGGTTGACATCTCCCAGGCTACAAGACATTGTGTCACCTTCAACTAGTGCTATATTTGCTCCCCTACACCATAAGTTCCCTGAGGCTAGGCCCTGCCCCTGTCACTCATTGCTGGATTCCCCGACAGCCAGCCTTGTGCCTGGCATGCTGGCAGATGTCCAGATAAATTATTGCCCTAGGTCTATGCAAACCCTGAGAAGATATGAATGTTAGTTACTTCACTGTAGACATCAGGAAACCAGCCTCAAAGAGGGTAGTGTAAGAGCCTAGGAAAACTCAAAGAGAGCTTGTTCCCTTTTCTTATACATCACGTCATAGGGGGCCCTCCCTTGAGCCTTGACACCAGGGCCAGATCTCATAACAGTATCCAGGCCCATCTCTGAGTCATAAAGCCTCAGACGGGAAGCTTTTCCAGACCCACCCACCCCCACCAACTCCCATAGATGACCCTGGAAGAGAGAAGGCACATGACAGTAGCAGCACACGTATCTCTAGCCAGGATAGCCTTCCATAGAGCCAAGCACAGCATGACCTTACTATGGGGTGGGGCTGCTTGGTTTCCTGTAAGTTCATTCTCTGGAGATGGGCCGCAAGATCTGTGGACATGCCAGAGCGTCATGTCTGACAGACACTTCCCCACAGGGGCTGTTACTAAGAGGAGTTTTGTGCATCGCCCTAAACTTGTTAGCTGGTTCAAGAGCCCAAATGCATTTATTTCCATCTTCTGACTCTCCAACAAGGCCTAGATTTTTGGCATGTTGATTTCATCATTTCTTAATGGCCCCTCCGCAAATATTAAAAGACAAGTGACGCCCCCTGTCCCTGGGGTCCTGTTGGCTGCCTTGTATAGGTCAGGTCTCCCTCTCTGCCCTGATGTCAGCTGCTGCAGGTCAGGTAGACTCAGTATGAGTCATGGTGCCTCTACTCGCTGGTCGGTGACAATCTGAGGTCCACTTTCCAGTCTATAAAGTGGCGACAAGTCTCACTGTCTTTTAAAGGTGCAGGCCCTTAGCATCCCTGGCATATGGCATGTGTGTGAACAAAGGGGATTCTTTACTTCATCATCCATGTCTTCCTCTTCCCTGTCTACATCTCATCATTTCATCTTTCTTTCACATTTTCTCCCTCTCAGTCCAGAGACTGTCAACCCACCCATTCAAAGTGCACACACTAGTGTTTTCCAGAACCTTCACAGAAGAGTGTGGCCAATGTCATAGCCAATTTTGGAGCACTTATCTTCCCCCAAGGGAACCCTATTCCCTACTGTTGCCACCTCCCAGTTCCCATAGCCCATTCCTGCATCCTCTAACTCAAAGGAAGTGCCCTGTCTATGTAGCTTTCCTGATCCTGGATATTTTGTGCCCGGTTTCTTTCATTTAACAAGATATTTCAAAAAAATCTACTTTTCCTGTGTCTGGTCTTCCTTTATCCAAACTTTTTGTCTTTGCTTTCCTCTCCTTCCTTCCTTCTAAGGCCCATTCATCTTTCACCAGGAACGGTGGTGGAGGCACAAGGAGGTTCTGTGGGTCTTTGGACACAGATAGCTCTCCATGGGCTCAGCTGAAGACCCAGTGTAAGGTTGTGTCTGGGACCTAACTGACTCAGATCCTACCCTCCTCTTTACACCCCTCCAGGTGGCCTCAAATGCCTAGATACTACAAACCTGCTCCGTGAGCAGACAGCCATGGCCACAGATAACCACGGCCACAGACAGCCACAGCCACAGGCAGCATGGCCACAGACAGCCATAGCTTCATCTTCTTTCTCTGGAAAGAATGTGGGATATGGGAGCCCCTTCTATCCTCAGTGGAAGTCAGGGGAAAGAGAATAAAAAGAGAAGTAGGGATCCCCGTCACAGTCTCAAAAGTCCAGAGGATAAATTAGAGCCCCGGAAGGAAACAGTGCATCCAAGGATGGGTGCCTTTGGAGCCAGATGGAGGTTGAACCCGCTTCACCTTCTTCCCGGGACTATTCCTCTCCTCTGGTCTCTCTCCAAGGCAAGTCAGCAGGCACTGCCTTCCTAGGGCCTTGGGGGGAAGGAAAGAGCCACAGCATTGCTGTCTTTACACCCTTAAGATAAAAGACTTCACCCAGCTGAGAAGACAGGAAAAAACCCAAAGGCCCTTTCCCTGTGGGACCCAGCTCCTGGCAGCAAGCAGCTTGGGAGCACAAAGGAAGCGCCTCTCCCCTTTCCCCCCTTCCAACCACCTGATGCCCTGGGCTAAACCAGGTTACAGACCTTCCCAGACCCACAGGAGACATCCCAGCAGGAAGCAGATGGGAACAGCTTCTCTTCAGAGCGTCAGGCTCCGTATCTAAAATTGTAACAGGAAGAAAAGATCCTATTCCTTGTGTCTTTGAGGTACTGTGTCTAGTTCAGATGCACAAATTCTTACTGCCATCGGGGAATTTTCCGCCCCGTTCAGCACAGTGTCACCCTGCTCAGCTTCTCAACCTAGGAATGGCAGGCTGTGCCATACAGATGAGGTCCATGGGAGGCCGGGATAGCCCAGAGCGTGTAAGTACAGACCGTGACATCTGTGCGGTCTATCTCCTAACAGTGAGTTTCTCGGATCATGTCAGTTGCTAAATAACACACACCTGTGCTCGGTCTGCCACCGTAGCTGAAAGGCAGCCGTGAACAAGTAAATGCATGAAGGTGGCTGTGTCCCAGTAAAGTATTGTTTATGGGCACTAAAATGTCAGTTGCATAACATTTTCATGGGTCATGAAGGGCTGCTTTACATTTTGATAGCCCTTTTTTTTTTATTAGAACAAGCAGTAGGTAATATTGGATCCATGGACTGTAATTCACCAATGCTGGTACAGGGGTAAGATCTGAATACTAATTCCCAGCCACACTCTGTCTGGGACTTTACGTATATGCTTTGCCCTCTCTAAGCCCCAGTTTGCCCATCTGAAAAAAATGGGAATTAAAATCATCTTCCTAAAAGGGTCAGGAGGAGGCTTCTCACCAGTTCACACACACTGCCTGGCACAGCTATGCTCGAACCTGGAAAGCA
Source organism: Microtus pennsylvanicus (assembly GCF_037038515.1). Classification (NCBI taxonomy): domain Eukaryota; kingdom Metazoa; phylum Chordata; class Mammalia; order Rodentia; family Cricetidae; genus Microtus; species Microtus pennsylvanicus. The sequence goes on along the minus strand of NC_134582.1, from coordinate 79,779,794 downwards.
GGAGATTTTATTCCCCAGTGGCAAAAGTTTGGGGCTTCAGTGGATTTGTCTTGGGCCAATCCTGGGTTACTCAGATTGGCTCCTGAACCTCTTGTCCTTCCTTCATCTGAAAGCTGGGAACTTGGATTAGTCATGGGGAACTCTTCCAACAATAACTACATATAAATGCTTAATGAAGGAGTGAAATTATGCCCACAACCCCAACTGTGATGTGTCAAGAATCTCTGGCAGCAGCCAGAGGAATATGGTTTTCATACTAATGAGTCACTTAGCGTGTGGAAGAGAATGCAACAAAATTTGTTCTTGTCAGGATGAGCTACAGGATGAGCAGGGCAGGTGAGGGCATTGGCAGGCACCAGCAAGCTCTCCAGCCTTCGGAACAGGCAGCCTGGCTTCTTGGTGGTTCTGTCTTTACTTTAGGGGTGTCTGCTGGCTGCGACCCTGAAAAGCACGCATCCTTCTCTGAGACTCAATTTTCCTCACCTGTAAAAGAGCTGGTCTGCCCCTGCAGAGACAGCAGGGAACCCCGGTTGGGGTGACACTGGTATTTATGTAACGCAGAGCTGTTTGCAGCAGAGTGTTGGGAGCCAGGGAGGGTGTCTACATCTGCGAATTCCCTGACAGGGAGGATGATGCCTTCCCTGCCTAGAGATAAGGAGTGAATGGGGGCCCTGTAGCAAGTGCTGAAGAGTGAGTGGCAGGTATTGATTGCCACATGAGCATCAGTAGGTCTTCTTGTCCTGTATGTGACCCACGCAAAGCTGCAGGAGACAGAGCGAACTGCCTTACAGCCCACATAAGACAGTCCTGTGTTGGAGAACCACCCACATGCCGTCACCACCCACTGACTGGAATTCAAGATAGGTGTCAGGGAAGTCCCTGACTCTATTACTTTCAATTCATCCCAGATGAAGGGCAAAAACAGACTAGAGACAAGTCCACCCAGGCCCAGACAGTTAAGACGATGAATTTAACTGGGGTGACAGGAGTGTGCGCAATTCAGATGGCCGCAGCCTGAATGAGACCTCTCAGATACTATCCCACTGCAGCTCCCTGTGCAATCTGCAGGCAGCTGCACCACCCAAGGGTCTCCTTCTCCAAAGAGACTGTTCACTGCTGTATAAGCTCAAGAGGAAAGTCGCTTGTAAGTCTTACGACTCCTGAGCCACATTCCCCTTCTTGTGGGGAATGTTAATTTTTGTTTAAGTAGAATCTACAGCTGAAAGTCAGAGAATCATCATTCTTCCTGCCACGGACTCCTGAAGTAACGACTCTGCACCGCCTTTCTCTCCCTGTCCAGGGGCACATGGGGTCCCCAAGTCACAGTGGATGGAAAGATGAGTCTTATGCCCTGCCCCTGTGAGGGTTAGCCCCTAGCTAGCAACTTGTGTTCTCTCTCTCTCTCTCTCTCTCTCTCTCTCTCTCTCTCTCTCTCTCTCTCTCTCTCTCTCCCCCCTAGCTGCTGGTGTTTGCTCTGATTCATCGAGTCTTTGATTCATCGATTCCCACTTTTGCCAGTTTCACACCTAATCCCCACCCATGAAGTTGACCATCTGAGGCCCGGTGGAAGCTGTCTCTCAGGGGCAGCCAGCTGACCTGGGCTTTACTTCCTTTCTCTAAAACTGCCCCAGTCTGTAAAGTGCGCTGATCGTGTTCGGCACCTCCCTCTGGGTGCAGGGCTAGGACTATCAGCACAAGCCTGGGTACCCCCTGGGGTAAGAGTCTTCCTCTTGTTCTGCACAGGAAGCAGGCAGACCCTGAGTTCACAGATGAAGGAAAACCTTAAGTTTCCAGTGTCAGACACCTCTGTCCCATCCATCTGTGACCCCAGTGACTCTGGACGCTGAAGGCGGTCACCACAGGACTCACCCCACCTCCAGCCTCTGGGGTAAGTTTCCCAGGCTGTCTGGGCCCCTCTAGACCCGCCCTGTGCCACATCTATGCAGGCACAAGTAGGATGTCTAGCCTGGATCACAGCTGGCCAGCTGCCAAGCTCTTCTGGGCACTATCAAGAATCAGCCCTATCCGCAGGCCCTGGTGTCTGTTTGCTGTCGTAAGCAACTCCACGACAAGCACCATCAAACAGAGAACACCCAGGTTTCTTTCAGACTGTCCTAGAAACTGAATTTCTAGAAACAGAGTTCCACTTAGAGGGAAGGGATATTTTAGGCCTTTTGTTCCACTTTCTTGGTCTTCGGGACAGGCTATGCCCCTTCCCTGACGCTAGCCACATCTGAGGGTATCACTTCCTCAAAGCCATGTCAGCAGCAGGATCCTGGAAGTGTTGCATGGATGTGTGGTCAGCTGACCAGAGCAGAGGGTAAAGCCCAAACAGGAAGAAAGATTGCTTGCCTATAAAGATGTCAGTGGGAACAGAGGAAGGAGAAATAATTCTCTGAGGGATCTAAGGAGCCATGTGAAGGAAAACCCCTGCGCTAAACTCAAGACCCTAAACACAGTAGTGTCTAGAACAAAGAGACCAGCATGGACATGCAGGCGCTGGACCCAGGCTTTAGAGTCCCAGAGTTGGTCAAATGACAGGCTTTGCCGAGCTCCATGTTCCCTATTGATGAAATGGGCAGGCTACTTTGTCTGCCTCCTCAGGGTGAAGTGAAATGATACAAGTAAACTTTCAGAATTACATCAGATACACCCCACTAGACACCTGGCTAACCACTAAGCCTTTAGCACATGGACCTTTAGGGGACAGTGAAGATGCAGATAACAGAGGGGCAAGCCCTCTTCCCCCATGCTCTGAGGTGCTCACAAACCCCACGCAGAGTCCTGGGGAAGGGCCAGTCTATTACCACAGGGAACTTGCCTGGGGTAGTGTGGCCAGTGGGCTGTGCCAGGAAAGAGGGGTTCACAACACCCCTCTGCTCCAGAGCCGTCAGCTGCCCCTGTGCCTGTAGGTCACACCTCAGGCAGAACCATCCTGTTGTGGCAAAAGGATGCCTTTCTGCCCCCTCTGCATCTCCGGATCCTCCTCCAGCCCCACTACCCCACACCCCCAAACATTTGGGGGTGCTGCTGCATTCCTTGTACCAGGAGAAAACACAATGCCCCATACTTCTCCCACCTAAGAGCAAGTAAAGGCTTCTGTTTCACACAACTCATGCCCGGCCTGCTTCTCACTCACAGGCACACACTCCCAGGCTCTGGACACGCACATTTGTGTGTGGGCACACCCAGCCACACAGGAATGCACACTCTTAAGCTCGTGCCCTCTTCCTTTCTGCTCACCCGAAGGTCCATGTGTTATTCTCGGTCTATACCTTAGCTGTCAATCAGTGTGTGCTGTCACTCAAAATTCCTGGTGGATGGTTACTGAGCCCAAACCACCTTGTCTCTGAGGCAGTCTCTGAGGACCATCCTATCACGCATGTAGTCTGCTTCCTAGGGAGCAACGCGTCATCATAGGAAAGGGGTGTGCTTTGGGGTCAGATGACATGGCTCACACTGGTCTCTGATGAGAGGACTTGGGGCATCTCCGCCTACCTGGAGCCTCAGTTTCATGATCTGTGAAAACTCAACGCCACCTTGCAAAGCCTGCCACTGTGGTAGTGAGGCAGAAAAACAGCGCAGCGACCACCTACAGACTCGGGCCATGCTGCTTCTTGTCAATCGCTTCTGTGGGTTTTTTAAGTCACATTATCTTTATTTGTGTGTGTTTGTGTGCATGTGTACATGTGTGTGTGCACCATGGCATACACGTAGAAGTCAGAGACAACCCATGGGAGATTGTTCTCTCCTTCTACCACGTGGGTCCCAGAGTTCAAACCCAAGAACACAGGAACCCTGCTTCTGGTTCTTCCATTGTCACGCAAGGACATAGCTATCGCTCAGATGTCTGCTGAAACGGCAGAATGAACGAGGCAAGAATAAAATGTCAGCTGCAGAGCAAAGCAATCATAAAACATGATAGCATCTACATAAAAAAATGTAGGCAGAACAAAACAAAAATACTTGCTGAAGCGAATCAGGTACTGGTGAAGTTAGAGTTCTTAATTTAAACATTCTTTAAACCCTAGAGATGTACTTTAAGTCGAATCCGTTTGGGTGGTTGATTATTTCATTTAAAAATATAAAATAACTGAATTCTGTAGCAGCAAGATTTTCTGGAGAAGGGTGCAAGAGCAGCACCCCACAACACACATATACACACGCACACACACATAGGCACACATGCACACACATGTGCATACACATATCTCAGCTGCCACTGTCTGCTAGGGTTCCTGCTGACAAGGCTGTTGCAGAAAGGTGGGAGAGGTGAAGTAGACAGCATGCAGACGAGGACTGACTGCCAGAGTTACCCAGATAGGGCTCCCCCACACCGCCTGTCTAAGACTGACTGAAACATTCATGTGTCATTTCATATACATGAACACCCACACTGACAATGAATGGAAGATGAACAGTCAGGATGGCCCAGAGAGTCAAGGCGCTTGCTGCCAAGCCTGATGATCTGAGTTCGATCCCTGGGTCCCACGCTGTAGAAGGAGCGACCAACTGTTGCACATTGTCCCCTGACTTCCACATAAGCAGTATGGCATGTGCAACAATACACACACAAATGAATACACGTGATTGTTTGTTCAAACGTAAAAGGAAAGGAAAATCTGGCACATGCTGTTATGACACTCTTAGCTTAGTGTGGGAGACAGGGAAGCAATGCAGTGGTGAGCTCAGGGGAACAAGTGCAGAAACAAGAAGTGAGTAATTCTGGGAGACCTCAGAGACAGATGTACAAAGGGAACAACTGGACAGCCTTGAGGCAGGAGTAGAAGAAACGAAGGGCTGGGGACAGCACTCAGTGGCCCTGGGTTCCGGCCCCACCACCATGAAGGTGGATAAGAAATGAAGGACACGTCAAGTGTTAGGAAAACATATGCAGAGTTACAGACACAAGACAGGTAGTCCGTGGTTCTGTCTGGCCATCTGGCCTGCAGGCAGCAGATGGCAATGGAAGAGGGCCCTCTGCTGGGGTCCTGGGGTGTTGCTGTTACTATTATCACAGAGGGAACTCTAGGGTCTGGAGTGGAAGTGGGGGGAGGCATCTCATGAGGGAGTGTTGATGCTGGGTTCTGACCCCTGGTGGCTGAATATATCCTAAGGCCTTCAGTGTGAAAATTTCTGATTCAAATAACATTTATTTGGGAAATATTCTCAGCCTGGACACTTATGCACCAGTAGCGGAAGTTCAGTGTAAAGGGACAGATTTTGGGTGGTAACTGACTCACAGACCGTGAGGTCAAGGGTAGCTTGAGCACGGCTAGAACCAATGTTGAAGGTCGCTGCCGACAGGCTTCATTCTCACCCTCTCCCCACATGACCTGCAGCGGGCCCAAGCTCCTGCCCCACTGCCAGTTCAGACCCAACAGAAAAGCGGCTCCCACCCTACTGCTCCAGTGAAAACCTTCAGGGTTAAGTTTCCTTGTTGAATTAGGTCTTGGTTCCAGTGCCTTGAAACCCATCGCCATAAACCCGGTGAAGAAGCCAAAGCAACAGGGAGGAGGTCAGCTCACCTCTTCCACGTGGGCAGGAGTAGGGATCTCAGGGAAGAGCTAAAGTGCGGTTTCCAGGATGAGACAATGAAAAGGTGGAAGGGCAGGCGCCACAATGACACCCATCCCCCCTGTCCTCTCTTAGAGCCCAGCTAGCGTTCTTTTGTTCCATATGTTGGGGCTCAAAACAGAAACGTGCCACGGGGCTATGAAGGGGTCGAGCATGGAAAGCCTTCTAGTGAGTGTCTCTACAAACACAGGGTGGCGTCTGCACACAACAAGGACAACATATAAACTTATAGAAGGAAAACGTGGGATACTTTGATGGCGTTGAGATGTCAAGGATTTCATAAGCAAACCCCAAAGGGAAAATAGATCAATGTGGCTATTAAAATTAAGAACTCTTGCTGCACAAGCATTCAGACCTGAGTTCGAATCCTCAGAACCACATTAAGAAGCCAGGCATGGTCACAGGTGCTTGCAATCCCAGCATTGAGGGGTGGAGACAAGCGGACCTCCAGAGTTTCCAGCCAGCCTCCCTAAAAGGCTGCACTTCAGATTCAGTGAGAGCCCTCTCTCCGGGTAATGAGGCAAGAATAAAATGTCAGCTGCAGATCAAAGCAATCATAAAACATGATAGCATCTACATAAAAAATGTAGGCAGAACAAAACAGAAATACTTGCTGAAGTGAATCAGGTACTGGTGAAGTTAGAGTTCTTAAGTTAAACATTCCTTAAACCATTACAGATGTACTTTAAGTCGAATCCGTTTGGATGGTTGATGTATTTCATTCAAAAATACATAATAACTGAATTTTGTAGCAGCAAGATTTGCTGGAGGATTTATTTGAGCTGTTTGTCTTTGGTTGCCTCTACCTTTGACATTTTACTGTGAATATGTAATGTCTCCCGAGCATGGTTACCTGGGTAATTAATTACTGACTCCATGAGGACAATGGCTAGTTACCCTCAGTGTGAGGGAGCTTCTCAAGTAATTTCAGCAATAAGTGCTTCCTCGGAACCACCAGAATATTCTTCCAAGGGCAGTTACCTCCCTGCTAGCTTGACCAAATATGTACATTGCTCACATGGTTGCAATACCCTCTAGAATGCGACAGGCGTGACCCTGCAGTCTGGTTAGAGGTACAGTGTGCTGGGAGAGAGAGTCAGGGTCACCTGGAGGTTCCTAGCAGTGGCTCAGACAGAGTGTGCCACGCATCAAAGGAAGCTGGGAACCAGCTGTGTCTTTGTTCCAAGAGCCTTGCAAAGCCAGGCTGCTACAGCCTCCACCACCATTGAGTGACAGGCAGAAGTGTGTAGGGAGGCGCAATGTTCTTCCCCCTCCTCTGTATGGAAGAAGGCGTAGAGAGCTTGGTTACCCCCACTGGATGGCAGCGAAACTTTGAGAGCCCTGGGCTCCATCCCCAGCACTGCAAGAATTTTGAAAAAGACACAAACACAGCTAGCACACATTATATGGGCCCTACTAATAATGCATCCATTCAGGTGTTTTTTATAACACTGGGTTCTTGCCAGAGTTGGGGAATGTAACGATGAGGAGCCCCATGTGAGATTCAGAGGCTCAGAACTGACCTTGTCGACACACACGCAGAAGCAGAGCCGGGATTTGAAGGCAAGGCTCCCGAGAGCTCCTCCTTGTTGCTGCCCATGCATGGCTCTAGGCAGGGAAGAGAATCCCTGCCACCCCACACTACTTATTCCAGGTCCAGGCAGAGTGGACGCAGAGCAGACAGCCTCATTCCTGGTCCCGTGGACTTGTCTCATTGGCTAACCTGCTCTACATTGCTTTCTGATGCTTTGGATTCTTCCAAAGCTATAACTAAAAGCAACTTGGGGAGAAGAGGGTTCATTTTAGCCCACAGGTGACATGGTGGAAAGCCAAGGCTTTCCTTATAACTCAAGACAGGAGCTTCAAGCAGAAATCAGCAAAGGACAGCTGCTAAATGGCTTGCTCATTCTGGCTTGTTCCGCTAGCTTTTTAACAAAGCTCGTGCCCTCCCGCCTAGAAATGATACCACCCACAGTGGACTGTATCTTCTTACAGCAATTAGTAATCAAGAAAACTCCCCCACAGACTTGCTCACAGGTCAATCTGATTGAAGCATTTTCTCATTGAGGGTTCCCCCTCCCATGTGTGCCACATTGGTAACCAAAATGGCCCGTGATTCCACCCCAGCTCTAACCTGTGCTTGTGTCTGCAGGAGACCAGTGCTGTCCTGCAACACCTGCTCCAATAACCTTCTAAGCTGCTGTAAGAGCCTATGGGGGCTTCGTTTTCTCCGGCAACACCCACAAGGCGCCTCAGAGGAACAGTCGGGAGAGCTACAATCTGAGAAGGCAGAAAGGATACCATCACAGGAAGAAATGAGGGCACTGCCCTGTGAGGTTGTCTAGACTCTGCCCAGGACACCAAGATCCTGGCCCTATCACCTGGACCTCCCTTCTGGAGCCTCTATGGACCAAGCCCTCAAACCACTGAGGACAAACTTCAGCCTGAGCCTGGGACATCACAGAACACACAGACCAGTTTCCCTGTGAGTGGATTCCAGACAGGTGCTTGGGCTCTTCTAGGCTGAATTCCTTGGGTTCAGAGCTTACACTGGTGCTGGCTCTAGGAGACATGAGCAAAAAGCAGAACAGATGTACACACATGCATGTATGGATGTGTTTCTGTAGAAAACACGCACATCTGCTGAGCAGAGCAAAGGATGTTGCTATAGAGCACTGGCCTCACTAAGTGCTAAGTATTTTGCCTACATGGATTCTCATCACGTCTATATATGTGATTAGGACCAGCAACACTGGCCAGACTTTACAGAGCTAGAAATTAAGAGTCAGAGAAGTGTGGAATGTACCTCAGGCCACTCAGCTAGAAAACGTGCCTGGGATAGAGGTACTCAGAAAGTACTTGGTGAGTGGGTAGATGTGTGGAAAAATGGATGGATGGATGGATGGATGGATGGATGGATGGATGGATGGATGATGGGTAGATAGACGGATGATAGGTGAATGGGTGGATGATGGATGAAGAGTGGATGGATGAAGGGTGGATGATGAAGGATGGATGGATGGATGATGGATGAAGGGTGGATGATGAAGGATGGATGGATGGATGGATGAAAGGATGGATGGATGAGAGATGATGGGTAGATGGATGAATGATGGGTGGATGGATGGTGTTTTTGAAACAACACTACACTGCCACTCAAAAGAGTAGTCAAGATAGTACCTCAACTCAGCTAACCCTCCTCTAGCAAATCTTAGGCCTCCAGGAAGCCCTCCATGATGAAATACAGCCATTGATGGTGCTTGTTATGACCAAAAAGCAGTGTGCAGAGGACTTGCAGGGCAAAGTGTGTCTATTGCGTCCAGAAGGACAGGCCGAAGTCAGGAAAATGCAAAGGGTACAAATGTGTGGGCTGACCCAGTGCTGCCTTCTGCTGGCCACATGTCCTGGACGTACTCTCTGCTACTCTGGGCTGCTCTTTACTCCTCTGTACAAATGGAAAAGTTAACCTTTCTGTAGTTAGAGATGTACTGAAGAGACTCAAGGAGGTGGAGTTGGTAAGCGTTCCAAAGAGATGAGGATGTTTATGGGTTTCTCTCCCCTAGCGCTTCCTTGACCTCTCCTGATACCCATGCTACCCTGGGTTTCCAAGACCCTCTCCTGGCCCCCAACATCCCGTTAACTTTTCAGCTCTCTTTGTGACTCATTGACCTCCACACAACCATTAGATATGACTGTTCCCTGGGGCTCCAGGCTGAGACTGCTCACTCTGGCCCTCCCTTTGCAACCTCATCTACCTTCAGGACTCCAGTCACAAAACAGAAGAGATAATTCACTGACCTATAGCTGTAGGCAAGGCACCGGGCCATGCTTCTCCTCCGCCCCAATGCTTGAAAGGTACCTTACCTCTAATATGCCCATAACCACACTCTCCCTCACCTGCTTCTCTAAAGTCCTCCTTCTCGAGCAAAGGTCACATCCTGAGCTTCAAAACCTGAGGTCAGCCTCGTCCCTCCCTTTGCCTTGCTTCCCATGGTGGACACTCTAGAGTCTTAGCCCCCACACGGGTCTGCCCAACTGGTAATCACAGTCCCTGTTTCACCTGACCCAGCTGCTGAAGTCTCTAACAAAACAAGTGGAGAAGCTGCTTAGGTCTCTTTCCTATACTCCCCACCTGCCCAGTCCCTTCCTCCAGTCAGCTCTCCTCACAACAGCCTCGACAGACTGGGAAAACGCATGCCCTATTGTGTCAATTACAGGCTAGGACCTTCTCTAGACTGACCCATTGGCCTGGCTTTGTCAGCTTCCATGTCCCTCCAGCTTCCCCCTGCACCATCCTCCACCTCCTTTTAATTCTGCCCCTATTTGCCTTGTCGTTTTGCTTAGAGCTACAATTACTAGCAACCAAAGCACACAGAGTGCTATTTCCATGACCTTAAATGCTCTTTTGTCCTTTGGACAAAGTCAGCATCATGAGATCTCGGCTAAAATACCATTTCCTTGTCCCTTGCGACCCATCCTACACCAGGCCCTTGCCACACTGCAGGACTTTCTTTAGAGGCTATTGGCTTGGTTGTAATGCAGCAGTTGACTGTGGTTCCTTAGACACCGTCTTACTCACCTACACATGAGTTCTTTCAGGTGACCTTCTCCCGCTGACCCCCTGGAGGAGTGTTCACACATAGCAGAAGTTAAGCGAAGACTCACTGGGTGAACGTGCAAAGAATGCTCCACACTATTGTAAGAGCTAACCTGCCAATAAACTTCAAGGCATTGTTGGTTCTGATAACCACCAGAGACGACCATTGAATCTCGTGGTCAAATTTCCTCTGAAAGCCCAAGAAGCCCATCTAGGTGTCTCCTCAGGACTCTATGGCAGGTGAATCTCTTATGTCACAGTGCAACTAACTGGAGACGGGAGACCTCCAGTGCAAAGGGACCTGCCCAACCACGGAAACAATCAGGGCTCAAGACCATGGTGACCAGGGACAACGTGCCACTTCACAGGATTCCTGCAAATGTGAGCTCTCTGGAAGCAGAAATGGGTGCATGGTGCCTAGAGAGGATCAGCTGCAGTGGGATTTCAAATCCATGCTCTGTGTTGCCATGTCCCAATAAAGTTGTCAAAGCAAGCACTGCCTTGGTATCTCCCTCCCTTCCCCTTCCTGCTCTCCCTCCATGACAAGGGAATACTCCCAAACTTTATCATGTGGTATCTTGATTTAGAAAGGGAAAGTACACAATTGGTGTTGGGGATCTGCTGAGGAGCCCAGACACAGGGAATCAGTTTAGAGCCCTACCTCAGCTGAGCTGCCCAAGAATATGAACCTTTCAGAACACCCAGAGGCCCGTTTCCACTCAGCCCGCTGGCTGTGGTCCTCAGGACCAGCATTGGAGACAGCCAATCAGCATACAGATAAGGAGTGAGAGTTTATCACGCTTGGGCTGTTTGCTCTGGGTCATTCAAGCAAGAAATGACCGCCACAGACACACATCTCCCATGAGAATTTCAAGTATTCCACTAAGAATTCCATCAGCCCTCAACTGGTCGCTTCTTGGTGGCTGAAATGAATTCCCTTCACCTCATTATTTCGAGGTCATTGCCCATGTCAGCACCACATCCCCAATCTCCCTGTTCAAGGCCATGGGACACAGTGGGCGTCTCACACCCTGTCATGTGACCGCCCTAAGAAGCTGGTCTGACTGTACCAGGGCTTTGCTCCCTGGGGCTTTGCTAAAATCTCACGTGCAACATAAGCCTGGCTTGATTCCCAGAGAAACAGTGACCCCCTGCCCCCAAAGGACTTGCCTTCTGGGTTCTGTGGATTCCAGATGAACCTGAACATTGTTTACAACTGACATCTTGGAGCCCTTTCCATACCCAGGTTTGTTCTTCGAGTGACAGTCTCCATGAGAAATCTGCCAGTTAGCACCCACAAAATGGGGCTGGAAGAGGGAAATGTGACCCAGGGAACAACCCCAGAGAACGGCACAGTTGAGCTCACAGCTCGAGCCTGCTTGTCAGCAATCTGTCTTTTCTGATTTATAATTTGAAGTTGTTTTTAAGGTCTTAAGTGATTCCAGAGATAGGCTCTTAAAAACAGAAGTGGCTATGTAAACAGGATAGGGGACATGGCAATATCAATGGACAGATCAACATGGGAAGGGGGAAGTTTAGAGCCCCCCTCCCCATAGCAAACTTGCACAGTGTCCTCCTCGTGGACAAAGAATTATAGGAAATTAATAGCTTCTGGGAAAAGAAGAATTAGCCTCTCCTGAGGATGAGCCCCCTTAGTGGTTGTCAATGTAGACTTGTCATTCTTGAAACTACATGTACACCACCAGCCGAATCAGACTCAGCAGGGTGCATTTGTCTGTATTTGTGCATGCACATATATACATATATCTCTATATTAGGTAGCAATAATAATCAAAGTGAAAGAGACTGTTCGCTTGAGAGTGGGGGGAGACTTGGGGTGGAAGGGAGGAAAGGGAGGGGAAGTGATGTTGTTCTATTTCAATTAAAAACATGAGAAATAAAAGAACACATACACTAAAATATTATAGTACCATAAAGAAAAATGAGGCTCATTTAGCAAACCCCCACCCTCATCTTTTTCCCTAATAAATTTTTGATGAAGCGATAGCCTCAGATTTCAGCACAGCATTTAATTAAATTTGATTTCTTTTCTGTTTTAATCACCAAAGTTGCAGCATATGTAAGGACGTGAATTCAACACTACGTCTTCATAATTCAACCAGAACAGCAACACCAAGGTCTCCCTCATTATTCTTAGCCACGGGAGCTTGTCCCCTGGCTTATGCATCTGTCTGCCTACTCACGGACATTGAGTCACTGGTAATGATTTTTATGTGTAAGCAATGGGATGCTGATAATCTGTCAGTGTTTCCTTGTCGGGGCTGTGGTGCACACTTACCGCAGGACACGGACAGCCCCTGGCTTACATTGGCTCTACTTAGTTTTCTCTCTTCGTGGTGAGGGTGACACACATGTTGTTGTCATAACTGCCATCTTGTCCTAGGTTAGACAGCTACAATGGGGTCCCTTCTAGTGATCCTGGGTGGCAGTCATGGGATACAGCTCCTCCTCGGCCATCGGATCACCAGGGTGAGCAGTCAGCACTCTGCAGTGCACTGCCTTGCTTGGTGAGGGTATGGCTGTATTTGCAGTATATGACAGTAAACACTGAATTGCTCCTGAGTCTGAAGGTTTGACTAACCGAGAGAGGATAGTCCAACTTCCCTCCATGTGTCTCTTAGCCTCTTCTAGGACCTAGGGGTCCATCCAAGCATACTGTCTTGAAAATGACAGGGCACAAAAGAACAACCCCAGAAGCAGGTGCTTATTTCAAGGTTCTGAGCAAATACATTACTAACAAAAGCAAGTTCATGGTCAGTCCACAGACTGAGCAAATAAATCCATTCTCCGTGTGGAACTGAGATGGAGAGATGAACTATCAAATCAAAATAGCTCATTATTTCCCATCCTTCTGCATCCCTCCTTCACAAGGACAAATCAGACACGGCCCTGGCAGATTTGCACACCTACAGCGACCACCCACATTCATTGGCATAGACTAAGAAGAAGGATGACATCAGCAATTTATGATCAAGGTCCCTGTTATTCATCCATGTCCCTGCCCTGCCGTCCACAATACACTAAGAACAACTGCCACTGCAGCCAGAGATACTGCAGAAACTACTGGACAGGGGAACAAGGCCGCTATGTGGAATGGTGGATCTAGATTTTTTTCAGAAGGGTATACAAATCTGGATTTTTATTAACAGCACTAAATTGAGTTCATATTTGTAAAACTATCAGCATAATATCAGATATAGAATAAATGCTATACAATTGGATGAAGACAGAAGGGACAAAGGAAGTGGAGGGGGAGGGGGCAGATGAAGGCTGGCTGAGAAAGAAGATGACAAGTGGGAGAGAAAGGAGAGAGCTCAGAGACTGACAATGTGGAAATGAAACTATACAGCAACACTGACTTTCTCCACGCCACATCTGGCCAGATTTCTCCTGGCTCTTGGCTTCTGATTCATTGCTGTTGTTGCTGTCCTGGGAGCACCTCTAGCAGGAAATGGGGGGGGGTGTTCACAGAGGAGCCACCCCATGCTTCTCTGCACTGGGGGTACGCCCGCTGCCTGATATCCCCAGTGTGCACTGGGGAAGGAGTGAGAGCACAGGATGCGAGCGATTCCATCCTGAGAAGGCTTTCTCTGGAGGTCAAGTGCGAGCCACAGAGCTTCCTGACCCTCCGACCTCTGTGGCCAGGGCCCTTGGTTGGGTCTGATCATGTGTCTTGTCACTTCTACTCCTGTGATAAATCATCACGACAAAGGCAACTTAGAGAAAAAGAGTTGATTTGGGCCCACAGTTTCAGAGGTCAGGGTCCGTAATGGTGGAAAAAACACAGCAGCAGGTAGACCTGTGGCTAAGCTGGAAGCTGAGAGCTGAGACCTCACATCTCAAACTGCAAGCGTAAAGCAGAGAAAACAAACTGGAAATGGCACGAGGTTTTGAAACTTCAAAGCTAACCCCAGTAGCATACTTCCTCCAACAAAGCCACACCTCTTAAACTTACCCAAACAGAACCACCAACTGGGTCCAAGAATTCAATGTTGGGCTGGAGAGATGGCTCAGAGGTTAAGAGCACTGACTGTTCTTCCAGAGGTCCTGAGTTCAATCCCCAGCAGCCACATGGTTGTTCACAACCATCCACAATGGGATCTGGTGCCCTCTTCTGGCAGAACACTGTATTTTTTTATTTTTATTTTTTAATTTTTTTTTTTTTTTTTTTGGTTTTTCGAGACAGGGTTTCTCTGTGGCTTTGGAGCCTGTCCTGGAACTAGCTCTGTAGACCAGGCTGGTCTCGAACTCACAGAGATCCGCCTGCCTCTGCCTCCCAAGTGCTGCACTGTATTCTTAATAAAGAAAGAATTCAAATGTCCAAGACTATGGGGGACATCTCATTCAAACTACCTCATAAAGGCATCCATAGACCCCTAACTACCTAGCTCCCAATCCCCATTTTCTCCTCACTGTGTCTCCCAAACATCCCAAAGTTGATGGGTTGTAATGCATGGCTGGCATCGAACTCCAGATCCTCAACTGCTCAGCACATCAAGTTCCTCCTGTGTAAAATACGGATGATTACAATCTGTCAGAGAATTCTCAGAACTGAAATGAGACTGTGTCCCTTAGAACAGCAACCCAACAGAAGGGCATAGGTGGTATTTATTAGAGTTTGAATCTAAAAATGTCTCCTAAGGGTACGTTTGGCCACCAGCTGATGGCGTTTTGAAAAGTGATTTGATCATGAGAATGCTAACGCCGTCAGGGGATAAAGCCACAGATGAATATACTTACTGTACAGTGAGCAGCTCTGCCTCTGCACCCCTCCCAGGAAGACGCTCTGCCCCATCTCATGCCCAAAACAATAGACAAAAACCTCTAAATCCATGAGTCTAAATAAACATGGCTTCACCTTCACAGCTTCACACAATGGCCTCTCTAGAGATGTCCTATGTGCAAGCCACGCCCAGTGAGACAAACCACTTCCTGTTGCCTTCAAGAAGTACGACTCTTGGCCACCTCTCCAGCACCATGTCTGTTTGCGTGGTGCCATGTCATTATGTCAGATAATAGACTGAACCTCTGAAACTGTAGCTGCTATCTCAATTTAATGTTTTCTTTATAAGAGTTGCTGTGGGCACCTTAGGAGACCTGGATAGAGGTGGGCGGTCCTTGGGCTTCCCACAGGGCAGGGAACCCTGATTGCTCTTCCAGCAGATGAGGGAGGGGGACTTGATCGGGGGAGGGGGAGGGAAATGGGAGGCGGTTGCGGGGAGGAGGCAGAAATCCTTAATAAATAAATAAATTTAAAAAAATAAAAAAAGAGTTGCTGTGGGCCGGGCAGTGATAGCACATGCCTTTAATCCCAGCACTTGGGAGGCAGAGGCAGGCGGATCTCTGTGAGTTCGAGGCCAGCCTGGTCTACAAGAGCTAGTTTCAGGACAGGAACCAAAAGCTACGGAGAAACCCTGTCTCGAAAATAAAAAAATTAAAAAAAAAAAAGAGTTGCTGTGGTCATGGTATCTCTTCACAGCAATAGAAACCCTAAGATGGTTTCCCTCAGGGGCAAGAAAGATGATCAGTTATCTGTTCAGGGAGAAGGATAACACAATGTGATAGTCTGTTGTCTATGCGACACTAGCAAGTCAGTATCTAACTCGGCAAACAGAATCTCTAAATAGTATTTCATCCAGCCCTCCTGTGAATTAGCCTGCTCCTGGCTGTCCCCAGCAGAACAAGTCAGAAGTGTCACGAATAGACTTTACATTTGTATGAGTTACAGGTTAGATTTTGGACAGCAATCTTGGGTTCTAGGAACAGCTGGTGGATGGGGCGCCACCTGGTGGCCAGACCATTTATTCATTAGACACCGTAAGTCCACAAAAATTTGGGGCATAGGAGCTTCCAAAGAATGAAAAAAAATCCCAAGAACCAAAAGATGCTTCTTTAGAACTCCCCAAAGTACATGATTTAATAACTACAAAGCATAACTTGTCAAACATGGCTTAGTCCAGTTACATAAAAATCACTTTTACCTTTTAAAATGTGTAGGGGAGGATTCCACGGAGCTCCAGTGGAGACCAGAAGGCAGTTTGTAGACGTTGGTTCTCTCCTACCATGTTGTCAGACTGGGTGGTAAGTGCCTTGGCCGCTGAGCCACTTCACCAACCTGCAAAAGTATTTTTAATATGAGATATTTTCCGTAGACACCTTTGTTCTTTGTTATGGTAGTGTGGATTGAACCCAGCGCCTCACGTCTACTAGACACGGGTTTAATACTGAACCTCACCCTCATTGCTGCACTTCTGATATACAGAATCCCTCAGGTAGCAGGGGAGGCATGGTCTGTGAGCCATTCTCATGGGATGTAAAATGGACACAAATGTAGCCCCACGCTTAGCACCATTCTCTAGCACTGTTTCTAAGACGAGGTCAAACCCTGGCCCTGCAGCAGCACCATCTTGATATCCTAAAATCTTAAGGAAGAAAATGAGCGCGATCCCTGCCTCCCCCAAATCTGTCACCACAGTCTGTGGCATCCCCCGTGATCCCTTTCCTGTGATATAGTCACAGGATCCTGATAGTCCCCTTCTACTATCCTGGTGACAATGGGCTCTGAGGACCTAACAAGGAAATACTTAGGAGTTGAAGGTCCTAGTTTGTGTTGGGTTTTGTCTGTGCCCTGTGAAATCCCTTCACCCGTCAGTAACTGGGGTCATTCCAAGGTGCAAGGGATAGGTCCTGAGGAAAAATTCTCATCTCCACATCTACAAGGCCATGACTTCTTAAAGCCACTACTTTTCCTTACATCCTAATTTTCATTTTGATCATTTATAACTGCCAATTTAATCAGCTACGGAAAGCAGATGTAGGACAAGAAAGTATAACCAGTTTGTCCTTGGCCAGAACCACCCCAAAAGCAGTCTCGGAGCCACGGGGGCAACAATTGAGAACCCCCTCCTGACTGGGCAGCTGCTATCAGGCTCAGAACATCATGGTTTACAGAGCCGACTTCCACATCGGCTCAAGATAAAATATGCAAACCCCAGGACTGGAGTCACGGCCAAAGAGAACCCCACACCTCGCTTCTCTTCAAAACCCAGAGAACTGTGTTCTGACTCCAGCCGAGGTTCTAAGAAAGCCTGGGAGACCTGTCACTTGTCCGTATGCATTTCAATTTCCCCATCTGGAAAGTGGGAGTGACCATTATTACCAAGATCAGAGACAGGCTAAAACAGGCGAGGCACCCAACATCTACCTGGTAAGCTTTGCTAGGAAATATTTACTTTAAAAGTCACCTCACATTGAAGTCAATAATAGTTTCACATGTCACTAAACATAGTACATTTCCAGGTTTAAAAACTCCTGGGGCTGGACAGTTGGCAAGGATCCTGTCTTCAAGGACTTGTTGGCTTGGGAGCGTTCACTTATCAACACAGGATAATGCTTCCTAACCCGTCTGAAATGACCTCCTCAGTTTTGAATTCAGTTGAACATCACCAGCTGGTAAAATATTGGTGTTTGCAGAGCACGTTTGAATATAAACATTGATTGAGTTTGATTTTGCAATTTTGTGGCTCTTTAAAAAAAAAATTCCCTATCAGCGTCTTGTGTTCTCTCTTGAAAAACTAAAATTAAGATCCAGAGGGGAAGAGTAGTGGAAAGAAGATCTGAGCTGAGACTCGGAACTGCTAAGCCAAGGCATTGGATCTCAAGGTTGTCTAAATGTTTACCCGATTTAAATAGAATGGGAACCTGCCCTCCCCCATGGGGGGAACAGAAAATCCTGGATTTCTCAAGATCCAGCCCACCCATCCTTCTTCCTCCAGGCCAGCATTGTCAGAAAACAAAGTCGGCCTGTTGTTAGCAGAGAAGGCGATGTTCAGGTTGTGTTGAGACTGCGGGTGTACTATTCTGTTCACTTCCTGATCTGGTGGCTAGTTCTCAGTCAGGTCTGCACAACTAGCGAGCGCCCGCTCACATTTTAACCCTGTCCTCTCCTGTGAAGCCCTCCTGCTCAGATCGGATGCAAATATCAAACACCTGCACAGCCCTCCCGGTCTCCTGTGACCTGAGATGCAGACACATGGCTTAGCATTGCTCCACCTGAGGCTCAGAACAATTAATTGTGCCTTCTACACCAAAGGCTTAGATAGCAGTATGGCTCTTTCTGGTTCAAGGTCAAAGCCAGGCATGGGCCTTTAAGGGCAGCCACAGCTTCCAGCCAGCCCAGCTCTGCAAACCATTCTGTGAACTTTTAATGATCCCGGTATTAATAGTCCCTCTCGGCTGAAACCCCATACCTAACCGATGAAGTATTGGATGGTGTCCGATAGAATGAACATGCTATTAGGGAAAGACGGGCTTTCCTTTGAGACTCCTGCTTTTCATCCTTGCCTCCAACTGTTCCTCATTGGTCAAATGTCCTTGGGGTTCAGAGGATGTGTTCGCTTTACCCCTTTGTAGACCACACTTGCAGAAAATGGGGCATAAGATTTCCTAAACCAAATGTTACTTACTAGTTGCCATGCTATTCTGATAACAAAATATCTGAGATAATCAATTCACTAAGAGAAGGGTTTGTGTAACTCACAATTTTGGAGAGCCCAGTTCATGGTTGGTTGGCCCCATTGCCAAGTTCATGACAAAGCAAAACCAATCACTTCATGTCCAGGAAGCAGAAGGGAACAGTAAATACCCCAATCTTTTCTTCACTGATTGCTCCTAATGACTTGACATTTTCTAACCAAACTCTGTCTCTGTAAGTTCTCATTACTTTGCAGTGATCACCTAGGAACCAAGTTGTCATCTTCCTGTGAACCAAGCTTCCAAAACTAGAGCTTTTGAATTCAAGAACAGTACTAAAAGCCAAGTCTGGGGCTGTCGGGCATTTCCCCGGACCCAGCTCCACAGCGATCCATACTGATGATGTGCACATGGTTAGACCCAAAGGACATGTGAAAGAAGTTTTCACTCTTAGATGTGTGTAAGACCTGAGATACATTGGATGGAGCCAAGATAGAAAGAGACAGGAGATAGCCTCATGCCGTGATCCAGCTCCCCTCATCTTCTATGTTCTGGTACAGAACCTTAGGAAGCCCAATGATATTAAACATAAACCTGAATTTCCAGGTTAGTTTTGACAGTGCAATGGGGACCCCATATCTTGAGATTCTGCATCCAAGGATTCAACCAACCCATGATCAAAGCCTTTTGAAAAACATATCTTAAAAAAAGTATAATTTGTCTACTGAAAACATACAAACATTTTTATCATCACTATTCCCTAAGTAAGACAGTGTGACAGTTATTTGCATACACGTACACTGGATAGCAAATTATAAATTACATAAAGGCTACTTAAAGTATATGTAAGGATTAAAGAGATTATATGCAAACACGACACCAATTTATATGGGTAATTTCCTTTTTTGTTTAGGGAGATTCTAAAACTAAACTTCCATGATGTTGAAGTACAGCTGTATATTTGTGAGGTCAGAGAATAGAGCACATTCAGTCACTTGTATGCCAGTTCTACAGTGCTGTCTGACCAACAGATTAGTCGCTGAAAGTGTAGCAGTTTAACCAACACACGTG
This sequence comes from Microtus pennsylvanicus, assembly GCF_037038515.1. Taxonomy (NCBI): domain Eukaryota; kingdom Metazoa; phylum Chordata; class Mammalia; order Rodentia; family Cricetidae; genus Microtus; species Microtus pennsylvanicus. The sequence continues at coordinate 79,760,056 of NC_134582.1, read as the reverse complement.
GCAATAGTCTTGCACCTGTTCAGGTGGCTTTTGTGCCCCGAGTTCTCGGAGGAGACAGCTATAGTCAACCTCACCTCTGGGGCTACAGTCCCACCTCCCAGCTTGGTGAGGGAGGGCTGCTTGGCTACCAAGCTCAGTCAATGGTTGTTGGTCGCCTTCTCAAAGGCTACAGCTGAGGGATTCTGCGTCTCAGTGACTCTCACTCGGGGACCGTTCTTGTTTCCTTGGCAAAGATTCCTCCACATGGCAGCTTGCTTTATCAGAGGGGGAAGCAAAGCGATCATGAAGAGATGGCTAGAAAGGATGAAGACTCCAAACTTAGAAACTGTGATGGTGACTGTTGGCTGTCGCCTGGCAAGATCTAGAACCACTATGAGTCAGGTCCTCTGAGTACCCTTGTAAGGGAGTCTTGACTAGGTTTGTTGAAATTATTGAAATGGGAAGATCCACTTTAAATGTGAATTTAAAAAATAAAAATGTTCTTTGCCTGCCTGTCTTTGTGTCTTGCTAGTTGAGTTCATACGCTCTGCTGTTGCTGCTGTCGCTGCCGCTGCAGCTACTGCAGCTGCTGCAGCTGCTATTGTCCTTTGTTGACTTCAGAATTGAATTTCTTTGGGCTACCAACACAACCTGAAATACCAGTAGTTCTCCAGGATCCTCCAGGTTTTTGGTGCCAGATTGGCAATGCTGAGGCATCCAGCCTTGTGGAGTGAGCTCCTGTCGTGTTCTCAGCTTCTATAGGGTATAGACAGCCTTTGTGGATCTGTTCTGGCTGTATTGTGGGAGCCAATCCACTGAGCCCCCTTTGTACTGCACTTTCATCCTACAGGTCCTACCCCACTGGAGAACCCTGACTGTAAGCTACCCTGACATGGTGAAGTATGAGTTTAACTTTCATCTGTTTCCTGACACAGAACACCTAAAACCCGTGGCTTTGGGGGATTAATAAGGATAGCTTTTGTATGCCGATAAATGACTGGTATCTAGAGCCCATGGCATGACTTCAGGATGGGTACTAGTCACTAAAATGACCAAGCCATGACTTTCAGTACCTTTCCCCAACCTCTGGCGAGGAAGGGAAAGAGACTGAAGGTTAAACTCTTTTCACTGATGCTTCATGATGCATGCAATCATGCCTGAGTAATGAAATCTCAACAACAAAAAAAAAAGACATGGTTGTGGGGTTTCCAGATCCGAGTCTGTGTAGACGCCGTGGAGGGGACACCTGAAGCCCAGTCCCTCTCTTCGCGCCTTGTCCTGCCCATCGCTGCGTCTGCTGCTCACCAGCAGGTAACAAGCTAGCAAACATGTCTTCCTGAATTATGTAAGCCCCATTAACAAAGTCATCAAACACAGAGGTGTGACCATGAAAATCTAGCCTGCAGCCAGTCTCTCAGGGGCTCAGGCCACAGTCTGTGCCCAAGACTGGCATCTGAAGTGGGGGTTGGTCTCGGGGCTGAGAGCTCAGCCTGCAGTAGCTACCACTTCCTCGGAAAAAGACGGTGTCAGTCCTGGATGAAAGGCAGCTGTCATGCCTGCTGCAGAATCTGCAGGACTGCTTGCTGGGAAGGGGGAAATCCCCACATTCCTATTGCCTAGCGTCACAGAAGTTTTCGATGTTTCTAAAAGTGGAATGAAATGGTGGGGAGCTCTTTCCTGCTCTCTAACCTTTATCTCAGTGATGCACTGCTGCACAGATAGGCAGTTCCTGAAGAAGAGGAGTATGTTTGGTCATGCGCAAAAGACTGGCAAGTCTAAGAAGCAGGACACTAGCCGACAGTGAGGACCCTGGCTGCATCCTAACATGACATCACACGGTATCATATGGCAAGAGCAAGCAAGCTTCCTAGCTCAGCCCCCCTCTCCTTAGAAAGCTGCAATAGGACCATGGAGGCCCCCCCATCCTGCCCGCCCTCCTACTTCAATCAACCCTTATTGCCTCCCAAATGTCCTGCCTCCAAAGACCATTGACATGTGAACTTGGACATTAAGTTTCTAACATATAGACTGTGGGGACAAATATCACAACAACTTTGTCATGTTCTAATGATTCAAAGCAAGTCACTACACCACCCTACACTCAGAGAGAGGATTATACCAGGACACAAATACCGGAAGTATAGGCTATTGTAGAAGCTGCCTTCTTAGACTGGCCTGGTTCGTGGCTTCTGGTTATTGAGGTGGCTGGAATGTTGCCTTTCCTAAGCTCAAGAGTAGATTTGCCTCTGCTGAGAAGCTCATGAAGCTACTGTTCACCATGACCTAAGTCCCAGTTTGGGGACTCAGGAGAATCTTAGTACTTCTGACTGTGCCAAGGCCAAGGCTGTGCTCTCAGAGCTGCTCCCAAGAGTTGAGTGCTCCCTAGAGCACTACCCAGCATCCTAGACAGATAAGTAAAGCCCAATTCAGAGGGAGCTTCCATGAAGGACAGAAATTACCACCTCCCTGTTCCAATTACCAGCTGAGCTAATTGCAAAAGTAATTGCAATTGAAGGGTCTAATTACAAGGCTGGGCCAGAGAAGCGTTTCCTTCCTCCTATCTCTTAGTACCCGGCCTGCTGCCTCCTGGGGGCCGAGACAGGGTAGGAACCCCATCCTGAGAAGACGGAAGGACTGACGTGGGTCCCAGGGGGCCAGACTGATAAAGTGGAGCCCAATTCCTTTCTACCTGCATGGGTGGGGGAGGAGCTCTCCCTTTGGCTTCCTGTCCAAACCCTGCACCAGCTAGCCCACCCCAGGCCACTGAGATCCAGGAGCTATGAGCACCAGGGTCTTCAGGCCCAACACCCACACTTGACCAATTCTTGCTCTGTCCTTCCCTATGAACACTGAGAGCTGTCTCTGCTGGGGTCCTGCTCTCAGAATGCTCCTCCAACTGTCCTGATACCCATGGCCCACCTGGCCCTGAGTGAGCTCAACCCACACAGTCTTCATGAATAACTGGGGAGCACGAGGGTTAGCTAAGGATGGCCTAGAATCAGTAGACTTCCCTACCTGCTGGCAGTTCCACCTGCTCACTCCTCCCAGAAGGTCCCACCCTCTAAACTAGCTCTCCTTGGGTGCCACTCTGGTCACCATGGCCAGGGAAAGACCTGGGTGCACTTGATGTCAGGATTAGCACTGATTGGTCAATAGTGCCCTGAACTGGGGACCAAGCCTTTCCACATGGGTCTTTAGGGACATTCTACCTCCAAACTACAGCACCACTCCTGCGCCAGGATTGGCTAGTGGTGTCCAATCCCTTTACGCAGTGGCCATCTATCTATGGGTCTAATGATCCTATGAGGCTAGAGCAAGGACTGTGTCCATTCATCATCATTTCAGCCAGGAAAATGTCTCTGTAGACAGTAGTAAGTGAATTAATAATGAGCACATGTCCCATGAGTGAGCAAGAACAACGGCAGCTAAAGTGTGTCTCAGCAGGCTAACATGGCCATTCCTCCCAAACCTAGAGGCCATGCCCACAGCTAACCATCCTGAAAGCACTCATCTGCCAGCACCCTGTGCGTCAGAGCATAGGTGTCCACCAGGGGGCAGTGCTGAACCATAGTACCCATCTGGCAAGTTCCTGCACCGCCTAAACCAGGCAAAAACCCACCCCATGTGAGGGTAATAGACTCTTAGCTACTAGGTTAAATTGAAGGAAACTGAGGCTGAGGAGCCAGGTGGACATAGCATCACACCTCACTGTAGGAGTGTAGGGAAATTTTTTCACCGTCAACCCTTGGCTTCCCCATGTATGACTGTTTGTACGTCCTTTGGAATCTCCAGCGGCCATTCAGCTATCAAATACAAGTTCGTCATTGGCTAATTTTCGGTTTGATTTCTAAAAGATGCCATGTTAACCCAACTTAAGCTGAAGGGAGGGGAGTTGAAAATGCCAAGCCCAAAATCCTGTTAAGAAAAGCTCTGATTTATTGCCTTTTAACAATGGGCTGAGCTTCAGTCAGAAAAGACGGCTTGGGCCATTTCTCAATTTGATACGGAAGGAAAATGAGAGGATACTACAGCAAGGCATTTTGGGAGCCAATTGAATTAGCAGTTAGGAGTTTCTCACACAAGAACAAAGAGCATGGACTGGCTGAGGGTAGGTTTCTGTCTTTCCCCTGCCTCCCAGCAGCCCCAGGATTCCCCCCGACACACATGAAGGCCAGCACAGGTAGTGCTAGAAAAGAGTGCCCTGCACCGTGGTGCTTGGAGGAAGGCTTTGAGAAATATCATCCCACTGTCTGCCTGAGCTTCTGTCTGCATCACCAGGAAACCCGGGCTGCAAGTCCTAAACGCTGCCTCAAGTTAGGTTCATCTATCAGAAAGGTGTCGGGCAGCTGAGAAAAACGAGAGGAGCCTGGAAGGTGAACTCAGTACATGGTGAAGCAGCCTGGGGCCGGGGCTTCCTCTATCAGCTGGGTAACCACTCAGTGATGAATGATCTGTGGTAGGCTGTGAACAAAAGCCCTGGTGTCAGGTCACACCCAACCACAGCTGGCTAGCTGGCATCCTGGTGAGCAGCCCCAGGACAATGGCACATGTAATGAAGAAAGAATAAGTTGGGGGGACGGGATCTGGGTAGCACAAGGCCAGTCAAGCTTCATGTAACAAGCCAATACAACCAGTTTGGGTTGAGAATCAAGCCACACACACACACACACACACACACACACACCCTCTCTGATCACTGGGTCTGACTCCATCACAAAGCACAGAGAGGTGGGCATGGGGAAGAAGCAGGCAGCATTCTTCCTTGGAAGCGTGCAGAGCTTGGCCGAGCAAATGTGAGTGTGAAGAGTTGACTGAGGCAAGGCTTGTGGAAAACCAAGTGAGCAAATGCATGAGTGGAAGAGAGAGAGCCCTCTGCACAAACACAGTCTCAGCGGCTGCTAGTCCCATAGCTTGACAGCTGTTTGGCACTGGCAGGCCCTTGGCTCCTCTGGATCCAGCTGTATCACCAATGAAAATTGTCCTGAACAAGCGCATATGTCTTCAGCCTGCTCTGTGTCCAGCGGAGCATCCCTTACATGGAACAGGAATGGAGACCAGTCATCACAACACCACCATACAGCAATCATGAGCACTGTCACACATGTGCATGCCCTCTCTCTCTCTCTCTCTCTCTCTCTCTCTCTCTCTCTCTCTCTCTCTCTCTCTCTCTCTCTCTCCAAGCTCTGGTGGAACAGGGGCCCTATGCACCACTGGCCATTAAATGATGTTTCTAGAAACCAGGGGGGCTGGCTTCCCAGGAGCTGGCTCCTCCATTCATAGCTGTGTGGTCCTGTGCAGGATGCTATTGTTAAAACTCACAGGAACCTGCTTCCTTCAAACCCAGCTCTCCACCTGCAGGCCCAGGCCATGGACTCCAGAATGAGACATTTAGGGAGAAGGTGACTCAGTGCAGCCCATTCCTGCCGCTGGAGACTCAGCCAACGTGTGGGTCCAGAGTCCTATTTATATCCAAAGGTGGTATTTACCAAAATCATATGTTAGCACAGAGAGAACGGCTGTGAAATTAAACCCAGGGATACATGGGTATTCAAGCCCTATAGAAATCTCTGATTTGCACACATAAGCATCCAAGGAAAAAAATTGCCCCAGAGAGGACTCATTTTTGATGATGTTCTTCCGTTTCTGCTCATATCCTGGACAGTTCTCTGGGCTCAAGGTGATTTTAGAATCTTCTAGAATCGTGCACTGTGGAGAGCACAGCACAGGTAGACAGCTACACATGAGATTTTAGGCTTCTCGCTGCCCCAGGGCCAATAGCCCTTGATCTTCCAAATTACTTGACGAGACAGATCATTAAATATTCTGCAACCATACAGTGAGCCCCAGCTTCCCTACCTGAGATCTCTATGCCCTTTCCTCCCACTGCCCATGCCCTGGGCCAGTCCCACGTGATTTAGGTTTGTTGTTATGGCAACATTCTCACTCCCAGATGCTGTTTGCATTAATTATAGTAATGCAAGATGCTGAGATAAGTGAATCCAAAGTGCTCAAAACATCAGAACTTGGTTCCTTCCTCACACGGCAGTCCGCGGGCCCTGCGGTCCTGATAAACGAAGGTTCTTAGGATGATCTTCATCAGGCTCTCATCATGGCGGTCAGCTCCCCTTGAAGACAAGGGCTGTCTCTTTCTGGCTCTGGGAAAGAGAAAATGAGCAGGGATTCGCTTTAACATCTCAGTGCCTACTACTTCCATCCACCAGGGCAGAGCTCAGAGCACAGCTGTGGCCACATTAATGCCAAGGAAGGCAGGAACTTGGAGAAAAGCAGTCTGGGAAGAAGCCAGCCATCAAGAGGGATTCCCAGTAGCTATCATTAGGAGTTTCTCCCCGACCCCCACTTCCTAGTGGTGGATCTGTTGTCACCAGTGCGTTCATCCGGCAAGAGTTTGCTTGCTGTGCGCGTGCTTCATGCAGGCTCCACACCAAATGGACACAGTCCTTGTGCCTTTGGCTCCCAGTCACCACAGACCCCAGAAGTGCAGCTACTTACACCCCAATGTGATCCATGCCAGTAGGAAGTGTGCAGAAAAGGAGCTGATAAAGTATCAAAGGGGAGTGTGTCAGACTTCTCTGGGGAGATGGCCCTAAAGCTGAGTCCTGTGAGAAGTGAGGGAACATCTTGACAGAGGAGGTCAAAGGAGATCCCAGGCAGTCACAGATGTCAGCTCATAGCCAGCCTGCCCAGTTGGGTGGGGCTGATGGTGGGAAAGGAGACCATTAGTGGGGACCCTTTGGGAGACGGTTCTGTCTGTGGCTGATGAAGTCAGAGGTCATCATGGAGCACGGCATCAGTCACAGCAGTGATTATTCCATTCCTTCTGCTGCTCTAACAAACGACCACAGGCGTGAGGGCTTTCAACAACGCGGATGCTGGCTCAGTCAGGAGGCTAAGTGGGGACCCAAATGGCTAAATTATGGTGCAGGCAGGGATGTGCTCCTTGAGGGGCTCCTGGCCTTTCCTCGCATCTAGAGACTGTCTACATCCTTGCTTCCAGACAGAATAACAGCATCCCTCCAACCTCTTCTGCCTGCCCCCATGTCTTCCTCCCCTGATTACATCACCATGTTACCCTTGCAGAGAGGACACCGTCTCAGGACAACGCTAGAACGGCCGGCCTGACAGTGTGAACACTGTGGAGTGGTAAAGTCAAACGTTCGCAGTAAATTCTACTTTTTCGTAAGTATAAAGAGTATACCCTAAAACAACAATCAATGTTGTCATATAGCAATATATAAACTGGGCCCCCTGGCTACTTCTGGTTACTATAAAGTTGTTGGCCATGCCCATAGTCATGTAGGCCGCACTTAGCAATGACTAGCCATGCAATGGCTTATCTGTGCCAGCCTCACCATGAGTATAGCATTATGCTATGCTGTTAGGACAGCTAAGGAGACACAAAGTAATGGGCTTTGTAGCTTGCTTTTATCCTGTGATTAGTCATTGACCAAAACACCGCCATTGTGTAGCACAGGCCTGGTTTACACGGATAAGCCAGGGCAGCCCCTACTTCAGGCTCCTAATTTACCCTTGCTAGTCCCCGTCACCATGGGAGGCCACGTGCTCACAGTGCCCAGAGATGAGGAGATGAACAACATCTCCAGTGGTCGTTACTCAGCCTCCTGAAACTCTTCACCTCTGCCAGCAGCTACCAAGGGCACTCAGACAGGAACAGGGGCATCTGTGCCGATGGCCACACCCAAGGACAGAGGAGCCCTCAGTTCTCAGTCAGAAGGAAAAACATCAGCGTGGAGCCTGCCAGCAAGTCCTGGCCCCTGCCGAGGACAGCTGTGCATCTTGTCCTAAATCCTTGTCACCTTTCTGGTAATTGCATCCCAATTTCCCTGAGGAACCCAGGCCTCCTAAGACAGCCGCATCCTCTGTGGTACTGCCCTCAGTCCCCTCGACTTGTGTATTCTATCGTCTCTGCCACCCTAGTCTTCTCTCTGGTCCCTCAGTTCTAGAGAGAAGCACAGCCTTCCCTAAGTCTGTTGGGATCAGATCTGAGCTGCAGGAAGGCCAGCAGCTGCTGTCTGAGAACAGGGGAAATGAAGTGCCATTGGCTCCTTGCCAGAGGTTGCTATGACCTGTTCTTCACAGAACACAGAATGCCAGGCAGGGCTTCTCATTCTGAAACCTCTGCAAGGCCATGACCATCCCCCAGAGAAGCTAGGTCTCTGAGATTTGTCCCTAAGTACAGGAAATCAGGAAGCATCCTTGAGGGGCCTGCGCCTGAACCCTTACCATCTCTGCCTCATACTCATGTCAACCTCCCATCTGGCCAATCACTCTCCTGATGATAGTGGGACCCAGTCTACCACCGAAACTTGCCTTTTCCCCATCCCCCAGAAAGCCTGGCTGGATACTGCCCCTCCCAGGCATTCATGGGTCCCCAACCTATTGTCCCCACCTACGTTTCTATGGAGCACATAACTCTGAGTATACTGATTTCTGAGGAACCCTCAACAAGAACTCTACGTTCTGCAGGCAAAGCCAGGATTCCAGGGCCTCCTGAGCTCTCGCTGAGTACCATGACCTCAGTCAAGGCCAAAGAGGAAAGAAACAGGGTGCCTCTTTCAACCTGATGGGGGTGGGTGGGACTAGCAGGAGGTAGGGTGCACATGGCGCAGTGGTCAGGCCAGGTGTCCATTGCTCTCCCATTGGGTCACCTATGCTAAGACCTCTGCTTACAGGAGGCTGAACAAGACACTCCTCACCATAAGGGCAGGTAGGTATGCCTAGCCAGAGACACTGGCCCTGGGATAAGTAAGCTATTGGAGCCAGCCTCAGTTCTTGCTTCGCTTTGAATCCTCCTGTTCATCAGGGCCTCAAGAGATCCTTGAGAGTCCGCAAAAGAAGGAAATGAACTTCTGAACACCTCCCGGGTACCAGGCCCTTTCCTAAGATGCCTAACGGCCACGGGAATCAGAACAGGGATCGCAGCCCAGCCCATTCATGTTTTATATCTCTCAGGCCTTTTTTCTCAACGCTGTCAGGCTCCTGAGGAGGACAGACCCGGTCACCACAGCCTCTTCCACAGGAGAGGTGGGCCCCTGCGAAGAGGGGTGGGAGCAGCAAACTCAGGGTGAAAGGCAGAGTCTACTGCTCCTTTTCCCAGATTCTATGAGCCTGCTGCTTCTTAGAACCAGTGGAGCAAGCCTCCTGCCCTGTTCTGTTCCAGAAGCTACAGCCAGCCTGGGTGTCCAGGGCCCTTCATGGCCACTCATGTCTCAGTAACCTACGGGACCATTGCCCTTCTGAGCTTGTCAAACAATCAAGGGCGGTGTCTACACTGGCAGCCGGGGCTGTGCTGAGGCCAGGTGGCCCTTCCACACAGCTGTTGATGCTGAAATCACCGCTTACAAGTTGCCACTGCGTACGCTGTAGGTTCCGGCAGTACAGCGTCTGGCAACCAAGAGTCTCAGTTTCCTACGCATAAACTGATGGTTCTAGTATTGGCTTAAAAGACAGCTGCCAATGAGTAGGCTCTCGTTTGTCAAATAGTGCTGTTAACCGACTGCTAATCCTCCAGCAACACGTGGGAGACGGGGAGATGGTACTGCTCTTCTCATTTCGCGGAATTCAAAACCGAGGCTAAGGAGTTTCCGCATCATGCCCAAGGTACAGGGTGGAAACATGGTAACAGCACTCCAGGACACAGCGTCAGGGAGAGCCATCTTCACTCCCTTGTACAACAGGACCAAGGACAAGAAGCCACATCAGCCTGAGTCCCCTTCAGGGAGGGAAGACAGGCACTGGCCCAGAACTGTGACTCCAGGTGCTGAGAGGACTGGGGATGAACAGGTGGGGCTTTGCTGTGGTTTGCACGCGCACCTCCCAGAATTCAATGTTGGAAACTTAATCCCCAAATTCAGATGTCAGTGTGTTTGGAGATGGGGCATTTGGGAAATGATTAGGGGGAAGTAAGACCATGAGGTAGGGCCCCCAAGATAGCATCAGTGGCTTGTTTGTGTTTCTGCTTTTCATTGTTTTGGGGGTTTTGTTTTGTTTGAGACAAGGTTTCTCTGTGTAGCCCTGGCTGTCTGGAACTTACTCTGTAGATCATGCTGGTCTTAAACTCACAGAGATCAGCCTGCTCTGCCTCCTGAGTGCTGGGATTAAAGGTGTGCACCACCACCACCCAGCTCATTTAGTAGTTCTTTAAGAAGAGGGAAAGAGACACCTTCCCCGTCTCACCATACTCAAACCTCCATGCTAGGAGGCAGCACAAGGTCCCCAGTACCCAGGACACTGTGCCAAATAAACTTCTGTTTTCTGTGGATAACCCAGATCCAGATATTTTGTTACAGCCACATGAAACAGACTAAGACAACTTTGACTCAGCCACGAATTCCAGGGAGACACTGTGAAAGCCAACTTTCTAGCCATGCCTTAAAGGACAAAGCACATGCAGAAAGAGCTGGCTAGTACCTGAAAGGGACTGGGAGCTTGTGAGCTCAGAGTTCAGCGCCAGTCTCTGCTCTTTGCTGTGAGGTCCTGGAGGAGCAAGTTTGCTTCTCAGGGTGCCTGTTTTTTTCTAAACAGCTCAGCACTTAGTAATAGCAAGAATGGAAGAGGCCCTGGTGAAATGAGATTGCATGTCTTCTCTAACTCCATTTACTGAGTGCCCCTGCATGCCCCACCATGGGTGCCCGTTGCATGCCTCGTCATGGGTGCAAAGTTGGTATCTCATTGCATACCAAGATTCCTGGTTCCAAAGAACAGACGAAACTCTAACAAGACCACACAGAGATCCACTAAGCTCTTTCTTCGTGTCCATCATCCCATCGAGCTCTCCAAACATGTCCACGGCGTCACTTACCTCACCTTGCACGTAAAGAACAGAAAGTCCTACCATTCTGGCCCGCGTGCTACTGTCAGGCTTAGTGTGCATCTGGACAGGTCCAGACGTCAACACAAGACACTTTGTTCCAAAGGGCTCCCTGGCGAATGTGATGCCTAGGCTCCACGGTTCAAAGGAAGCGTGTTCAAAGAGAAAGGGCCGTGTTGTCTGCTAACTGAAGAGCAGTGGACACAGGTGGTTTGGTCACCTGTACAACAAACACCTCACATCCTCTTTCTGATCTTCTTATGTAAATAGCACAGCTTCCTGTTGACCCACTCTAGAATCTTCATTACACCCAAGGGGTTTCAATATGGGAGTGGGAGTGAAGCTCCATCTCCAGGCACAGAGCTCAGGGGGGTGGTGAGGATGTCACATTCTGCAATATGGGATTGGGGGCCAAATCCCAAACTCCCAGTGTCTCCTTTAGTGGGACTATGGAGAGGAGGGGACTGAAGCAAAAGTCAGCTGTGCCCTCCCCTGCCTCTGAGTGAAAAGAGCAGAGGAGGAAGGTGTGAGAACCAGAAGCCCTGTGCCATCTTTTGGTTCTCTGGAGCCACCTTGACTCAGGCTAGGGCAACCCTGTAGAACTCTTGGAGAAATAAGCAAGTACCCTCTTTCCCTTGAGCCAGTTCGAATTAGAGCTCTGATACTCGCCACAGCCTTGATAAATGCAGTCTGTAACCCAAAATGGAGCCAAACTATCACATGCCACAAAAGACTTGGAGACAGTTATTAGCATTTTAATGGTGGTAATTAACCAAACAGGAAAACAGTCAAATTAAATAAGAACATTTTCCTTATCTAGAAGGCAGTACTTAAGGAGAAAATTATTTACTTAAGTTAAAACAGTCCAATTCAAATGCAAAGACTAGAATGACGGCCACCAGGGGCTGGAGGGGAGAGGTGCTGAGTTACTGCTCAATAGCTATAAAGGCAAGAGACCCGGAGCTGGGGGTGATTCCTTGGTAGAGCACGCTCGGCTGCTGTGCTTGAGAGCCAGCCTTCTATATCCAGCGCCATGACTTTTCAAACCAATGAGCAGGTTCTAGGGATCTGTTGTGCACCACGGAGGCCATAGGTAACCCCATGGTAATCCCACACTGAAATTTCCATTCTCGCAGTAAGCGTCATGCTGCGCTCCTACCACAAAAAAGTTTAAATCTTTAAAGGAACTAAAAAGTAATGGATGGACTGTATCAGAGGATAAGGAAGACGATGGTGGAGTCTTCTGAGGTAGCTGAGTCTCAAGAGGTAGCACTCACTCTGGGTTGAAGGCTGACTATGTGCAAGGAGCAACCTCTGTGGATTGAGTGCTGACTATGTGCGTGATGTCTCCTACTATATTTATGTTTAACACGCATGCAGGGGTGTGAGGGAACTGTTGTTTAGAGGGAACATACACTTAGCCGAGCACACACACAGTTCACACCACTCATGCCAAATGCGAGGTCATCTTTTCATCACATCATTCCCCAAATTGTTTGTTAAGCATCTGTGACCACAAACCCCATGATCAGCACAGAACTTCACGGAGTGGGGAGGGCATCTCAAAGGAGAAATCACTTCTGCAGCTAAAGACTAGCACAGGTGGAAACACCAAAAGCCACCTCATCCCCAACCATTTTAGGGAGTCCAGGCCAAGAGTGAAAACCCAAGACTGCCTCTCTGCAGAGCCTGCAACTAGCCTACAGGGTCAGAAAAAAAACTCTGTCTCCAGGGCTGAAATATGCTCTGCCCATAGAACCAGCCATCCTTTCTCTGACTCAAAAGCCAGCATTCCCTCTGTGCCTAAGATCAGCAATACACCCTGTGTGTATGAACACTAGTGCATCTTCCTTCTGTCCTTCAGTGATGTACAGCCTCTGCCCCAGTTCTGGACAAACACATGCTGCACCTACAGGACCAGCACTCCTGACATCCTCACAATCAGCACACCCAACATCAGGACCAGCACACCATAACCAGCACTCCTGACATCCCCAGGGCCACCTGGCAACACCATAACCAGTACATCTGACATCCCCAGGACCAACACACCTCTCTCCAGAGGTGAGCAAGGCTCCTGCACTTAGGATTGACACCACCTCTGCTCTATGACAAGCCCAAGTGCTGCCTGAAAACCCACCCACTCTTCCTTACTAATCAAGAAGCAGATAACTATTCAGTCTTTACCCGCTGGTTCAAGTGAAAGCAGACAACTCCTCTGTAGACCATGACGGTGCCATCCAGAAACCTGGATCTTGATTAGAAGTGCAAAGAACTCAGAATCACATAGGGCCAACTGGACCCAGCTTAGCTGGAGCAGAGTGTCGGGCATCACTGTGTAGATATCAGGATTGAGTCCTACTCTTGGATTTCCCATGGCCCTTAGGAGGGTGGTAATGCTGGGACTTATAAAACAGAGGAGCAAATGGTACCCAGAGCGGATACAGAGAGAGCAAAGGAGAACCTTAACCCAGACTCCTGAACCTCCAGAGGCCTGGCAACCCTGGCCTCACCCTTGCCAACAGATTGATGTTTACAAGCAGGAGCAGAGCCAGCTACAAACCAGTTGTTTGTTGTTGGTTTTTATTGCTGTGAAAAGAGAGACCAACCCCTCTTCCCAGATGCACAGAAAGGGTCAGCAGGGACTGCGGGGACCCAAGCTGCTCACACTCTGCCCTGGCACCCTCAGAATATATCGCCATGCTGTGGGAACAGGCTCCTCGGTGCCATAAATAATGGAGAACCCGTGCGTTCTGTGGCATTCTGCTGAAGTCATCACTCACCCACACACCCTGTGCTGCCTGCACAGCCAAAGAGATTTCTTGATGAAGTTTTTTTTTTTTTTTTAGGAATGCAGCTTTTTATTGAAGCTAGTGTTTGATTTTAGCATCCGCCGAGCATGTACTCTGTGCCGCAAATTGTTTTAGGCAATGGAGACCCAGGGATGACCTGGCAGCTCTTTACTCAGGAGAGAAGGGGGTATGGAAAGAAGGAGATGGATGGAGAGGGGGGAAGGGAGAGGGAGAGCTGGGGAGAGGGAAGGAGAATGAATTAGAATTGCTACCCTGTAAATTATTCACTACAGTTCCCAGCAGATGGAAGGAGGGGATGCTGGGGAGGGGGGGAGAGGTAGGTGAGTATAGAAGGGCCAGGCAAGTCTGGGCTTCGCAATGGGATGAGGCCAAAGGAGGAAGCAAGATGAGCAATTTCCCCAAGACTAGGTCCAATGAGAAGACAAGGATGATCTTGAAATGGGTGAGGGGCAGTGGGGATGACCCTAACGGTGGCAAAGCCTGCTGTGAGCCCTGAGCACACCCACAGGCAGGAGACTACCCCCATGCAACAAGCAAGACACGGGAACTGAGCCTCCAGAGGAGGCAGCTCTGGACCCTGTGGAACTTGAAGAAAGCCCTGAAAGTCAAGTGCATGAGCTCTGGACCTGGGGAGGTTAGCCAAGTGCACCAACATTTTCCAACGGCCAGCAGGCACCTTCAGCAGAGTATGGTTCAAAGGAGTAGAGCAACATAGAAAGGAAAAAAATTACTGTGGGGTGGAATGTGGGATCAGGAAAACGGGATGATGCTGGAGATGTCACCAGGAGATGGAGTGGGGCATTTCTACATAGAGAAAACGGCATTTCAGACAGAGGAACCCTCGAGAGTGGGAGCCATCTGTTGTCTTAGTTCCCAGCTGCTGTTCATCAATATATTTGATAGCCAAACCCTGCTTTTCTTTGGGGAATCCCTAGTCATGGTCCTTATGGCTCAAGTGGTGTGAGTGACCTCCTAAATGCAAGGGCCAATTCCACTTAACCAACATACTCCATCTCCCATAGACATAGGTTTATTGGTGGACACATGACCTAAATCAACCAATGAGTGGCTGCCCTGGGACTTTTGCTGAAATACCTAGGAAACAGGCATTTTCTTTTTCCTGGACTTGCTAGCTGTTACGTGAAAGAATGTCTATCCAAGAATGGAGCCAGAGTGGAAAGACATTCTTTAAGTACCTCGCTTGCCTGATGCTCCCTCTGCCTTTGGATATTCCATTACAGAAGTCAGCAATTTCCCCCTTATGTGTAGCAGCATTTGAGATGGCTTATCATACCCATGGCCTCTAGGACCATAACTGAGTGAAAATACCTAAGTGTGAAAGATGATGGGGGGGGCAGGGATATGGTGTCCACCGTGAGCAGGACATGGCAGGAAACAAAGATATTTAGGCAGAATGTGACCAGCACACACAAGGTAGAGACAGGTGTATTATGTCTGTGTCACTGTGACCAAATGCAATGGACAGAAGGAAATGTTCACAGTTTCAAGGTGGTTTCAGCCCATCATTGGCAGAGAGTCACAGAGGGGTTCATGGAGGAGGACGCGAGTGTTGGGGCCTCCTCACGTGATGGCAGATTAGGAACCAGAGAAAGCAACCAGCTCAAAGATGGTTGTAATCCTTTGGAGGGTCACCGTGGAGTTTTACTGCCTCCAGCCAGGCACCACATCCCACAGCCTCCAAAATAGTGCAAGCTGGGCCTTCACCAATGGGGACATTCTGATGCAAACCAGCCAGGCATAGGCTGCTGAAGCCTGGCAAGGACTACACAGCAGAGGAATGGCGCCTTCTATTATATGTATGTAGAATCACTCTGTTTATTCAAATGTGTTTAAAACCTAGAAAGAATTCCCAAGCGTGAGCCAGACATTTTTCTTCTCAGGCGGTGCAGAACGAAGGTGCTATCCAAGGTACTGAGAGCCCCAAGGGGCTGTTCCAGGAAAGGGAACAGGCTGAGCCTAGTGGGTGGAGATTGGCATGCTGGCTGGCACATTGAAATGCCACCAAGCTCTACCCTCTTCGCCTCTGCACAAGTGTAATCCATCCTGTGCCATGTCCCTGTTCCCATAGAGGGTGAGGAAAGTCTGTTTCTGCCCCCCATCTTCTTGGAAACCAAACCCAGGACACCCCCAAAACCTTTTTAAAGCAATGAGTAATGCAGTCTTTCAGGGTGAGCAGCAGGTAGCATTACATAGCCCACTTTTTTACTTCTTCCTATATTCTTTGTGGTGTGATTGTAGAGTTCTTGTCATTAAATGACAAGGGCAAATCCCCTTCTCTTGACCTCAGTCACAGCTGCATGACTTGCTTTGGCCAACTCGATGTCATCAGAAATGGAAGTGAACCTCTTCCTGTCCTAGACCATTAGAGATTTGATACTTAGTCTTGCTTCCTTGAGTTCTGCCATCACTGCAAGGACAGCAGGCATGGGGGGGAAACTACTACTGAGAGGTCACGCCCCTGCCTCTACCCATTCTGTGAGCAGAGGGCAAGGATGGTTATATAACTTAAGGGGTGGATAACTTCTGCACAATGATACTACAGGGTCAAGACACCTAGAGCAGGTCACTACACCCAGCAAGGCCCTTTCTTTGTTCAGCTTCTCGGATCAAACACCCAGAAAGCCTACCCTGGTGGAGGCAGTGACAGCTGTTGATTTAGTCAGGTTGCCAGCAAACACGAATCCTGAGGTAAAGGCCACCTGGCTTTGGACACATTATCCTAGAGCTACCAATGGTTTCTATTTTCAAATAGTTATAGGATACCAAAAGAATGCCATCATTTAACAACATTTTTAAAGACATGCATGTTCAAAAATAAAGTTTTATTGAAGCTTGGTCATGCTTGGTTATTAACATCTTCTCTTTCTGCAGCTGCAACAACTACAAGACTACACTGCACTAGAACAGCTTAGCAGAGCTGTCACGGCAAAGCCTGTATAGCTTACACCTGAAATATTTACCTTCAACCTTTTATAGAAACAGTTGACTACATAGGACTCCCCAGTGAATCCCAGCTCAGGTCGACAGCATCAGGTAACACCAACACGTCTTAGGGAGCATGCATATTGGAGTGCTATGCACCTAAGGCCACGTGTGGTACAGAACACAGCATCCAAAGCAGCCTAAGTTAATATTTGGCAAAGATCCACATTTGGAGAGTCTGAAATGAGGGTGGCAGAGCTGTAAAGGACAGGATACTATCAGCAGTTGATGCAAGGGTAGTTTCTTCCCCAAATGGCTAGCTTTACCACAAAGGAAGCAAACTCCATATGGAGGTTCTTTGATGCCCATCATCCTTTTATGACGTAGATGGGTGCTGCCAGGAACAGATGTGTCTCACTGTTATGAAAAACCTCAGGTTATTAAACATCTTAAATGCTGTATTCTGTAGGTCTTTGAAGTATTTGAACATCACCTATCTATCTATCTAAATTATATTTGCTTAACCTTGAAAATATATGTAACATGATAGTAAGAGATGAATATTAACCTGTATTTATTATCTTAAATAGCTTTCAAAGATTAAACAACTTTAAATAACCTTTTAAAATAAAGCTTATAGGTACAATACCTTAAATAAAAGTATTAAACAAGAAATATATATATATATATACAGTGTAACAAAAATAACCTTAAATTTGTATCAATATACATAAATCCATACCAATGTAAAATATTTAAGAGTAATGGGTTGTTCAAAAGTTATTCAACAATCCACCCTTTTATCCCATCATTTCCACACTTTATCCACCTTTTTCCCTTCAGAAAAAGATCCCTGAACCTAATCTCCTTTTTTTTAAGCTTTTCTCCTAACCATGACCAAATATAATTTGTAACCAACCCCCTTAAATGATGACAAACATCTATAACACATTGAATGGCCAAACATCTACCCCACCTCTTTGGAATTTGGGCATCATGTTCTCTATACTTCTTCTTGCTGTCTGGGGGCACTGGCATCTTTAGGAGACCTTGGGGAAATTGGGATAATGGTCAAGTCCTGGAAGAGTTAGCTGTATTATTTTTAGTCTGGTCTCTGTGCAATGGGAAAGTGCAAGGCTTATCTGAAGTCCTGGTTGGAGTAGTAAGTGAGGCTGGACCATCTCAGCCAGCAGCCTTGAAGCTGTTCTGGATGCAGAACTCTGAGGAAACTGCAACGGGCATTCTGAGAGACCACCCACTTTCATTGGTTTCTGGTCCCCTCGCTCTGAAAACACATAAACCTTCAAGGGTAACATAATATCTGCATTAATACAAGAATGGACTGTGTGTCATGCACAAGCCAGCCAAAGATGACTTTTATTTTATTCTGAGCAGGTAAAATATACATCATAAAAATATGTAGGTTTTTAGGTTTATCTCTTTATATCTGTAGCCAGTATTTTCAGGGAGTCTCCCCTGCACAAATCTGATCCATCTTGACCTTGAATGAATCCATAGTCTTTCGTTTCCTGTGGAACCAAAAGCATAACCTCTTCTGCAAAGCAAAACTGACTTCCATCTTCAAGTTAAGGCATCCCTAAAATATATAGGCTGGCTTAATTCAGCAATCCCTTTTGCAACCCCATGTCTCTCCGCAGCTGCCATTTGTTCACCGGCATTCAAAAAATTCAAAGATAACACAATAACAGGAATCCAGACTCCCTGGGTATTTCCCATTTCTGTGGGACTTACTCTTTTTTATTAATTTATTCTCCCTTTAAAGACTTTATTATTTTTAAACTATTTTTTCCTGTGACTGTTTATACCCATTTTTTGAGTGTATGCACATTGTTAAACACTGTAACCTGTTTAGAGATTTTCTGTCTGGATCTGTCTTTACTTCATACCTGTAACCTTTACTGTCAGTGAGAAAATCCCACCACACGTCTTAGCTGATGGTGCACTGTCAGTTCAAGCATCCAGGCAGCTGGAGACTAGGAATCTGCATTTGGCTCTGGTGGTTTTTTTTTAATTGTTTTCACTGAGCTATATATTTTTCTTCAATCCCCTTCATTTTGTTCTGTTTTTTGAACCATTTTTAAAGCTTTCTCAGGTCTTATGTGGATATACCTGGTCCCACATTGGACACCATTTGTAGTCAGACTTTTTCTGTCATGTCAGTCAGCTCCCAAATAACCACATAGAGACTTCTTAGTAATCATGAAAGCTCATCTGATAGCTTAGGCTTGTTTCTAACTAGTTCTTATAACCTAACCCATAATTTTATTAATCTATGTGCTGCCCCAAGGCTTGTTTACCTCATCTACATACCGCCCATCCTGCTCGCTCTGTTTCTCATGGTGTCTCTGCCCTTCTTCTTCCCAAAGTCCTCTGTACCTGAAAATTCTGCCTACCTATTGGTCATTCAGATTTTTATTAAACCAATCATGGTGACATATCTTCACATGGTGTAAAGGAATATCCCACAACAGCTGAGCCATCTTGTCAGCCCTGATATAAATTATTAAATTAATTTTAATAATAAGATTGAGCTTAGCATTGAACAGATGCAAGACAATCATGAGAAAAAAATCACAATGACAGTGGTCAAGATGCTAACACTTGGCAAACGCTGAAAGGTGACATCTAAGCTCTCCCCTCTGTGACTTCAGGACACAATACTAAACACATTTATCAAGAGACAATGTGATTCTAGCTCTTCCTCTGCCAGTTACTGACTGCGTAACCCCAGACAAGTTATTTGTCCTCTCGAGGTCTCAATCTCTTTGTTATAGAATGGAGCTAACCTTTGTCCCCACCGCTATGACGCATGGTGAGGTCAGGTCTGCCACCACACACTGTCTCCTTCTCTCCCTCATAGCCACAGCCCTGCTTTTGCTTGTGTCTACCTCTAAGCATGTAGCCAGGAACTTCTCAGGAAACTGAGAGAGAAGCTATTTAACTGCCTTTGATTTTGCCAGTATCTTGTCCAGGAGCGGGGGTGTGATCTCATACCACCCACAGGCATGAGGGACTTGGAGAACATCGTTTAGCACCTGAGAGAGGGTCACTGGAAATAACACTCTCTTCTCTGCCAGGGTATTACTGGGTCTTTGTGTGGGTCCTAAGACCAGTCTAATAATTTACCTCCATTCTGAGGATGATGCCCTGTTTGGGAGGGCAGTGGTTGAGAGGTTGGGGAGTCTGGGCTGGGTGAGACTGTGTAGTAGCTCACTCAGTCAGCCTGACTCAGCTTCCTCGAGACATCAAGTCTGAGGGCTAAAGCTACAGACCTTGTTCATGTTTGGGTTCAGCATCCCTTACCCAGGATGCTTCAGACCACAAGCATTTGGATTTTGGGTTTGTTTGGGTTTTTTTTTCAGAATTGTGAATATGTTCATTTACAAAATGAGAACCCTTAGGGTAGGCCCCATGTCTAATCATGAAACCCATTCCTATTTCATATGTACCTTTCACCCAACCTGCAATGTCATAAAGGGTTTTTAACAACTTGTCTGTCAAATTTCATGCTGTGGAATTTTCCTCTTGTTGGAGTCGCTAGGGTTCTGAATTTTGAAACATTTTGTTTTTGGGATTTCCAGAGTAGGGGCGCTTGGCCAACATTTGCAGCTAAAAGAATCCTGACACAGATTTGTGCGGTAGCCAGTCCCTCCCCCTCCATGTGTCACTGCCCCCTGCCATTTTCCACATGATGATACAGCAAACAAGGATCCCCGAACTTTGAAAGTCCTGACCTCCAGGACTATAAGAAATAAACCTCCATTTTTTTGTTTGTTGTTTTGTTTTGTTTGTTTTTTGAGACAGAGTTTCTCTGTGTAACTTTGGAACCTGTCCTGGAACTTACTCTGTAGACCAGGCTGACCTCAAGCTCACAGAGATTTGCCTACCTCTGCCTCCCGAGTGCTGAGATTAAGGGAGTGCTCCACAGCTTGGCTCCCTCGTTCTTTATAAGCTACCCACTGTCAAGCCTTCCCTCATGGCAGCACCAAACAGTCTAAGCTCGCGTTTATGAGCCATCTCTTTCTTTCTCCGGGTTCTCTGATGTCTTCCATCCAATTTCCCTACCTCTTGTAGCAGAGGTGAGAGCCTTGTGGCATCAGGGTGGCTGACGGAGCCCTGGAAAGGTATGAACCTAAATGGAAGACTGATTGGAAGTCTCCAGGCGTCCGCGTACTTCCCACTGGAGTGGGTGCTACCCATAGAGGTTCGTCAGTTTCTGATACTGGCATGAAGGCAGCCAGCTTGCCTGCAGCTGATGAATTTTAAAAGAAGCATAGAATAATTTTTAATAACCTTGAAGCTGAAAGAGTAATAAATATTTCAAAGCTTGGCTCATCTGAAGCCTATCTCTGCAGTAGATTAGCTCGTTCACCGATGACCGTCTGAAGCCTCTCTTTGCCGTGGCTTAGCTCCTTCACTGATGACAGATTTGGCAGGAGGGAAGGGGGATGAAAAGATTAACAGATTTCGAAAGACATGTTGGACATGAAAGTGTCTCTGACCATTTAATTCTTAGAGGCCCCCATGAAGCAGGAACTGCTAACTCCCCAAACCCAGCCACAGCTAGGGAACGAGCCTCAAGCCTGGCTTATCTTCTGACCCAGGCATGACCTAGCCTTCCTACTCCAGCCCTGAGACTTAACCAATCCAGCCTACCCAGGCTTAAACACCTGTGTGCTTGTCATCTCTCAGGCCTCCCAGCCTAGACAAGGAGTGAGGGCTATGAGGCAGGGGCATGTATCTCCCACCCATGCCAGTTCTCGGTGAGTTAGAGGAAGAACAAAGCTGCCACACCCCTAGAACACACAAGAGAATGTGGCTATGGGGACCCCAAGACAGAGCAAGAGACCCCAGAGAAGCCACAGGGAGACAAGTTTGAAATCCATAGAAGTCCAGTGTCTTATACAGATGCCCAGCTAGGCAGGAGTGAGCTTTGTTTTCCTAGAGGTATGTAAACAGAGGCCAAACTGTCACCTCCTGGAATAAGGTGCGGGGACTCTGCCTTGGTTGACAATAGACTGGTGGGATTGAAATGACCTTAGTTCTTGGAGAATTTGTCTGAGCCAGCGGGCAATGCATTATACTCTAAGCACCTGCTTTGACCAACCCTGCCTTCCCCCCACGACTCTGAAATAATTATTAGTCTGATTTTACAGGTGCTCAAAGAAAGTAAGTGGCTTCTCTGGGGTTACAAAGCTTGCCACCGTGTCCACATGTCTCGGTGCCAGTGAACTTGTCCTTCTGCATGCTCCTTGCAGTCAGTTCCGCTTGTGGGAAGCAAGCCGGTGTGGTCTCGCTCCAACTGGCGGTCAGTAGTCACTTCCGTGTATTGAGTTTGCCCCAGGTTCCTTCCAGCATGTCACAGTGTTATCCCCTCTGATCCATCCAAGCCATCTTTCTCACTGATGAGGGAACTGACCCTCAAAACCAATGTACCTTGCCTGAGGCCACAGCCAGTCTGGCGGAGCTAGTCTGGTACAGAAAGCCAGCTATGCGATCACTCGAATTTCTGCAAGGGCACTGACTGCAAGGCACCCTAGACAACCCCAGAGACAAGGAGAAGCAGAGTGGAATAGGGGGGGCTCAGGACAGTAAAAAGGGGGGGACTGATAGAGATGGTGGGAGGCTGGCAAAGACCTTCAGGCCAGGAGCATGACTACAGAAAGGAAGAGGTCAGCCCACAACCCAGTGGTGTGGGTGACCTGTGGCTTGAGAGAAGGCCCTGCTCCTCCCTGAGCTTGGGATAAGCCATGGCTTAAAGTGAAGCTCACGCCTTAGCAGGACAAGAGGACGATTAGGAAACCGAGGCAAACAGAGTCAGCAAATGCTCACGGCACCATAAACCCAGCGCCACCTAGATGGGAACACGGTCCTTTACCCTCTCTGTGCCAGTGAGGCTAGTAGCGGGGCACTCCCAGCCTTTGCCAAGAATGAGGTCCCAACTCCTCAGAGAAAAACCTGAGGAGGCAGGAAATGAGGGCCTCCTTCTCTTCTTGTGTCCCCTTAACTTTTGTCCTGTCTCTCTATCCTGCCTCAGCGCTACCTTCCAGGCGGTGGATGTCCTAGGCCCTCCTGATCCAATGCTCACTTACCCCTCATGTAGTATTCTACATGTGCCCAGCCTCTCAGATCTCATTTATGTCTTTTGCCTTTTTCCAGACAGATGCTTTACAGAGCCCGCTTTCCAAACATGAGCGGTGGCAGAAAGAGAGAGCACCCCCCACTGCCTGCCCTAGCCTGAGACACCCCCCCCTCTTTAGCTTTTAAGTGCCTCCACCCAGGTCAAGTCAGATGCTTCTCCATGGAGAAGAGTTTCAAGGCGAGCCAGTATGAATCAGAGCTGGAGTTAATTGCTTGATTTTAATTTGACATAGATCTTAAGCACTGGAGATACTCAGGGAGCAAGAGACAAACCCACCTGTGGATATGAGCTTCCCAAGGGAGAGTCCCCTTGAAGTGTCTGAGTGGTGATTGTACATAGGATTTTGGAAGCTCTCAAAACCTCATTGTTGAATGGGTTTCTAGGGGACTCTCCCCCAGACTCTGTCTATGTTCCCCTCGTCAATTACTGAGAGTATAGGGAAGCTCCGGAGGTTCCTTAGATAGGATTACAACCAGATAGCATAAAACCAGGAGCCACTAAGACTGTACAGGGTCAGAACTTGTCCTGCTGCTGCAAAGGAATTTCTGGGGAGAATCCTGGGAAACTTGAGGCTTACAGCTCAGATGGGAGAAAAGCCCTAAGCAAATGTAATCATATTGGAACTCTGATTGGCAAGAGGCTTCAGTCAGATTCCAGGATGGGGTTTTTATTTCCTTCCCCTGGCCCCAAAACTTTTTCACTGCCTAACCTGCCTCCTGACCACCTTCCAGGCAGTTGATGCTCCAGTTCCCTTTGATCATGTGGTCACTCACCCACCTGTAGTTTTGTGAGACACCATGTGCCTATCCCCACATCAGGCACTTTTCAGTCCAGAACCCTTGCTGCTCTGGACCGGAATCCATAGGTCCCTTGAATCGAGAGTAAGGAAGCAATTCAGTCATGTTTGCACAGCTAGGAAGAGGCAGGGGCAGTCCTCAAGTCCGGCGTCCTTGATGTCGCACTGCTCTTGAGCCATGTGTGCCCATGTGTCTGCAGGTCCTGGTTTCCAACCGTCCTGGCACCTGTCACAGTTTAGCAGGTTACCATGGTATCGCTACCCAGCACCGGGGCAGCAGGGACCACCATCTGTTTACACTGCTGTCAGAGGAATTGATGTCATGTGAAACTGTCAGCTCAGCAGGGAGGGAGGAGGAAGAGTGGGCGGCTACAGAAGCTTCCAAGCCATCTAAACCCATCTCCATCAAGAGCCACTGCTCCGGGAGGAAAATGGAGAAGGGGGGGCTGTGAGAGCACTTCCCAAGGGGCAGAAGTGAGTGGCTATTGTATTATCCTTCCCATTTGCTGCGGCCACAATTCACAAGCTCTTGTCGCTCTCACAGCCCTGGGGTGGCTGCCACCAGCCCCTCCTCTTTACAGATGTTCTATGGGATAAAGCAAAGGCTGGAGACAAGAGGAGCTCTTTCAAGGTCAGAGGAAGTTGGGTCCACTAGGAATAGCTCCCCAGTTCTCAGACAGCCAGGTCCAGGGAAGCACCAGGAAATTTGCTGTTGGCCACGCATGTGGAAAGAGGAAGAGGACAGGCCATGAGAAAGACTGGCCATGAGCAGTGACGCTGGATTCCACGGTTCAGCCATGACCAACGCTTCAATAAGGAGAAAGCAACTACCCAGGACACCCTTTCCAAGGGACAGTTCCAGAAGCATAACCAGAGGTAGGATTTGCCACTTTCCTGCTCAGCATCCACCCATTGCTCCTCAGTCACAGCCTCTCATTCTCCTGGGGGAAACTGCCGGTCTCACCCATCCAGCCTTAACAAGGCTGATAATCTAGATCTAACCCAGCTGACAGATCTCAACCCCTGCCCGTGACGATTGGCTCAGGCAGTTATGTGATCTGAAACAAAGCAATGAAAATCAGGAATCAGGAGAAGAACCCTCTCCTCTGCTGGACGACTAACAAGGGGCATACAGGCTAGCAGTGTGCAGCCATCTTGACTCTGTACAGGAGAAGCTAGCCTGAGCAAGCAACCAGCAGCAGCATGAAAGCAAGGGCAGGAAGCAGAGAACGGCAGGTTTTTCTCTCTGAACCCAATCAATCCGAAGCACAGTCTTGTCCTGAAGCAATAGCTGGGTTTTCGGACACTTCTTGGGATAGGTTGACACCATTCATTTCAGGGACAGAGCCCTGTGGAATTGGGAATAATTGGTTTAAACAAAAATCTGGGCAGGGCTAGGTGGAGATCCCCAATAACAAGTTCAGCAACAAGAGTGACTGCTTCCTTCAAAGAGAGCGCAGAGTAAGTAGAAGTGAGCTGCTAGAGGAGAGGAGCTCAGGCTGCCCCAGAACCCCCTCTTCATCTCACCTCTGCAGTACCAGCCACATCCCAGGCTGCCCCAGAACCCCCCCTCTTCACCTCACCTCTGCAGTACCAGCCACATCCCAGGCTGCCCCAGAACCCCTCTCCAGCTCACCTCTGCAGTACCAGCCACACTTCCAGGCTGCCCCAGAACCCCTCTCCACCTCACCTCTGCAGTACCAGCCACATCCCAGGCTGCCCCAGAACCCCCTCTTCACCTCACCTCTGCAGTACCAGCCACATCCCAGGCTCTCCCAGAACCCTCTTCACCTCACCTCTGCAGTACCAGCCACATCCCAGGCTCTCCCAGAACCCTCTTCACCTCACCTCTGCAGTACCAGCCACATCCCAGGCTGCCCCAGAACCCCCTCTTCACCTCACCTCTGCAGTACCAGCCACATCCCAGGCTGCCCCAGAACCCCCTCTTCATCTCACCTCTGCAGTACCAGCCACATCCCAGGCTGCCCCAGAACCCCCTCTTCACCTCACCTCTGCAGTACCAGCCACATCCCAGGCTCTCCCAGAACCCCTCTCCAGCTCACCTCTGCAGCACCAGCCACATCCCAGGCTGCCCCCAGAGCCCCCTCTTCACCTCACCTCTGCAGCACCAGCCACATCCCAGGCTGCCCCCAGAGCCCCCTCTTCACCTCACCTCTGCAGCACCAGCCACACTTCCAGGCTCTCCCAGAACCCCTCTTCACTTCACCTTTGCAGCACCAGCCACATTTCTACAAATGAGATGACCAGGCATTTAGAAATATTGCTCAGAAAGGACTCTGGCTGCCTCAGTGACCCTCTGGTCCTGAGTTAGTCTCAATACTTTAAGAAAATTCTTTCCCTTCCTAGAAGGATGTGAGTTGTCTCTTCTATAAAGTGGAAATGCTTTTTCGCATAGTGTTGGAGACAAGGGAAGTGGAGAGCAAACAAGACACACCCACCCTCGGGGACAGGAAGAACTTGACCTGCTACAGCCCTCCGTGGGACACCAGTCTTCTACAAAGTAAGGAAAGATTTCAGGTAGAAAGTGCTTCCTTTGCAAGTATATCTGACGCTGGTTTCTAAAGATACAGATTGAAATACAAATGGGTCCGACCGTCTGATGCTTCAAAGTGATACAGAGGGAGAGAGTGGGGAGGGGGAGACACAGAAGCTGCGAAGCTGTAATAAATGTCAGGGAGGTCACTGCTGCTTTTACTAATAGTGTCTCATTTGCAATTTTTAAAATAAAATGTCAAAAACTAAATAAGTAAAAAGCCCTGCCTGATACCAGGATGGACTGCTCCAGGGCACGTAGCCGGGCAAAGGGAAACAAAAGGAAGTGACTGGAATAACCACTTGGGCTCTCTGGTTTCCAGGGAGGCTAAGGCAGAGCCGAAACCAACAGTTACTTGAGTCTTCATTGACGAGAGGGGAGAGTGTTATAGAAGTCCTTAGGAGACAAGTGGAGAAGTTTCCCAATGGGCGGAAGTGTCCCACCTTGACAAAACTCCTCAGGTACCAAGAGCAGCAAAGAAGCCACAGAACCATTAGTCCTGCAGCATCCCAGAGCTGTTGGAGTGAGACGGGGAGCATCACCATGGTAACCAATGGGTACCAATGTCCAGAGACAAGGTGACCCTCAGGAAAGATTCAGCAAGGTCCAAGAATGTGAAACGCCATACCTTAAACCAGGGGTGAGATGCCCCACGGGGACTGACACTGACCTTCTGGTCTGTCAGAGATGATTGGGTTTTAAATTGATTTTAAAAAAATTAAGAGCTGTGGGCTGGTGAGCACAAGGCAGGAAGCCATGGCAACGCTCATCATTGTGGGGTCCAAAAAGAAGGGTTCTGACCTTGTGAGTGAGACCCTAGACATGTCCTTTGTCTCCTCAAGACACAGCTGCTTTATCTATAAAAATAAGAATTGTAGGACCTGGGAGGGTGGGACCTGCTGGAAAGGTTCCAGCATGGGGGGGGGCAGCCTAGCACAAGGCCCAGGGCAACCCTGGCTCCTTTGTCCTCCTCCACACAGGGCAATCCTGGCTCCTTTGTCCTCCTCCACACAGGGCAATCCTGGCTCCTTTGTCCTCCTCCACACAGGGCAATCCTGGCTCCTTTGTCCTCCTCCACACAGGGCAATCCTGGCTCCTTCCTCCTCCACACAGGGCAATCCTGGCTTTCACTTCTTCCTCCTCTCCACTCCCTGCATCTAAGAAGCGGGCGCGTAAATGGAGCTGTAATTAATATGCAGTCGGCAAAGGCTAATTAAGAATTTATTTTTGCTCCTTGACTAATGACAGTTTGAAGTCTGTTTTCTCATTTTCCTGGTTGGCAACACAGAGTCCCCAAAGTCCTCTGTCATGAGTCAGGAGGCCCTGGTTGGAGCTGCAAACAGGAATTAGTCATCGCAGAAGCCAACTGCACATCCCCGGGTCATCTGCGTCCATGGGCAGTGAAGACAAACTCACACAGGCAGCTCCCAGCTTCCTCTCAGCTCGCTCCTTTCCTGGTCTTCTCCACCTCGAGCACTCAGACGCTGCTGTCTTCCAGGACTATCTTAGATTACCTCCCTTGCCCACATCTCCCCATCCCAGCCCGAGCCAAGGCTGCAGGCTGCATCACACTCTTGCCATCTGCCCACGTCCAGCCACATCCCCATTTTCTCCCGGCTTCAAGCTGCCATCTCATCTTAGCCAGAACTCTACACGGATCTTGCTCCATCCTCCCTATGCCTGACAGTGAGTTTTCCCCAAATATAAAGCAGAACACTTAAAATATTAACCAAAGCTCTCTACTGGTTCCACATGGGACTAAGAACAGAGGCCTGCTCCACCCAGCAGCCGCTAACCCAGACTTCCCACTCTTCTCATTAAACACAGCTCCATCTTTGCCTGTACAGTGTCACAACTTTAGGACCTTTCTGTTTCTCTGCCACACTTTCTCTTACTTTTAAAGTCTTTAAGCCTTACTGCAGCTGCCTCCTCCTTTCTCAGGTGCTGGTTCTGGTGTCTCTTTCCTCGGGAGACAGGCTCCCCGACTGTACCCTGTAAAGCAAGCCTCTCTGTCCCACAGCTCTGTGATGTAAAAGTGTGCCAAAGATAGCCCTGTGGATTGGTCCCAAGGTTGTTTCCTCACAGCAGACTGAGTCTAGTTAATTCAAAAACCCACAGTGGAAAACTCAAATGGCTACGCATCTACTTGTTTTTAGAATAGCTCACTAAAGAAACGTTTTTATTTACTCTGGACCGGAAGCTATGCATATTCCATATACCTTCTTC